>NC_088890.1:23677215-23990322 GCF_037157495.1 Lathamus discolor | reverse complement strand
AGCAATGTGTGTGTCACCCTTGAAAGCGCACTGTGTGCAGAAGATGCCCAGACACATCTTTCACTCCTGCCTCTTTTCCTGTGGGAGCAGAGTTCACATGTTTATGCTTCACTCTGCTGAGCTCAGCCGACGGCAGGAACCGGAGAAGTTGGATTCAAATGCACTTTTAGGTAGGAAGGGAGGAGAGACAGCAATGTGTGTGTCACCCTTGCAAAGCTCACTGGGTGCTGAAGATGGCGAGAGAGATCTTTCACTCCTGGCTCTTTGGCTGTGGGAGCAGAGTTCAAACGTTCGTGCTTTACTCTGCTGTGCTCAGAGAGCACCAGGCACCGGAGATGTTGGATTCAAACGCACTTTTAGGTAGGAAGGGAGGAGAGACAGCAATGAGTGTGTCACCCTTGCAGTGCTCCCTGTGTGCTGAAGATCCTCAGCAACATCTTTCACTCCTGCCTCTTTGGCTCTGGGAGCAGAGTTCAAACGTTCCTGCTTTACTCAGCTGTGCTCAGAGATGACCAGGCACCAGAGATGATTCAAATGCACTTTGTGGTAGGAAAATGAGGAGAGACAGCAATGTGTGTGTCACCCTTGCAAAGCTCACTGAGTGCTGAAGACGCCCAGAAACATCATTCGCACCTGGATCTTCTGCTCTGGGAGCAGAGTTCAAACATTCGTTTCCTACGCTGCTCTGCTCAGGCAGCTCCAGACTCCACCGATGTCGGATTCGAATGCACTTTGAGGTAGGGAAGTAAGGAGTGACAGCAATGTGTGTGTCACCCTTGAAAGCGCACTGTGTGCAGAAGATGCCCAGACACATCTTTCACTCCTGCCTCTTTTCCTGTGGGAGCAGAGTTCACATGTTTATGCTTCACTCTGCTGAGCTCAGCCGACGGCAGGAACCGGAGATGTTGGATTCAAATGCACTTTAAGGTAGGAAAGTGAGGAAAAACAGCAATGTGTGTGTCACCCTTGCAAAGCTCACTGGGTGCTGAAGATGGCGAGAGAGATCTTTCACTCCTGGCTCTTTGGCTGTGGGAGCAGAGTTCAAACGTTCGTGCCTTACTCTGCTGCGCTCAGAGAGCACCAGGCACCAAAGATGTTGGATTCAATCGCACTTTTAGGTAGGAAGGGAGGAGAGACAGCAATGAGTGTGTCACCCTTGCAGTGCTCCCTGTGTGCTGAAGGTGCCCAGCAACATCTTTCACTCCTGCCTCTTTGGTTCTGGGAGCAGAGTTGAAACGTTCGTGCTTTACTCTGCTGTGCTCAGCTGGAAATAGGCACCGGAGATATTGAATTCAAATGCACTTTGAGGTAGGGATTGAGGAGAGACAGCAATGTGTGTGTCGCTCTTCAAAGCTCACTGTCTGCTGAAATTGCAATGCAACATCTTTCATTCCTGCCTCTTTCCCGGTAGGAGCAGAGTTTAAACGTTCGTGCTTTACTCTGCTGTGCTCTGAGAGCACCAGGCACCAAAGATGTTGGATTCAAATGCACTTTCAGGTAGAAAGACAGTAGAGACAGCAATGTGTGTATCACCCTTGCAAAGCTCACTGAGTGCTGAAGACGCCCAGAAACATCATTCGCACCTGGATCTTCTGCTCTGGGAGCAGAGTTCAAACATTCGTTTCCTACGCTGCTCTGCTCAGGCAGCTCCAGACTCCACCGATGTCGGATTCGAATGCACTTTGAGGTAGGGAAGTAAGGAGTGACAGCAATGTGTGTGTCACCCTTGAAAGCGCACTGTGTGCAGAAGATGCCCAGACACATCTTTCACTCCTGCCTCTTTTCCTGTGGGAGCAGAGTTCACATGTTTATGCTTCACTCTGCTGAGCTCAGCCGACGGCAGGAACCGGAGATGTTGGATTCAAATGCACTTTAAGGTAGGAAAGTGAGGAAAAACAGCAATGTGTGTGTCACCCTTGCAAAGCTCACTGGGTGCTGAAGATGGCGAGAGAGATCTTTCACTCCTGGCTCTTTGGCTGTGGGAGCAGAGTTCAAACGTTCGTGCCTTACTCTGCTGCGCTCAGAGAGCACCAGGCACCGGAGATGTTGGATTCAATCGCACTTTTAGGTAGGAAGGGAGGAGAGACAGCAATGAGTGTGTCACCCTTGCAGTGCTCCCTGTGTGCTGAAGGTGCCCAGCAACATCTTTCACTCCTGCCTCTTTGGTTCTGGGAGCAGAGTTGAAACGTTCGTGCTTTACTCTGCTGTGCTCAGCTGGAAATAGGCACCGGAGATATTGAATTCAAATGCACTTTGAGGTAGGGATTGAGGAGAGACAGCAATGTGTGTGTCGCTCTTCAAAGCTCACTGTCTGCTGAAATTGCAATGCAACATCTTTCATTCCTGCCTCTTTCCCGGTAGGAGCAGAGTTTAAACGTTCGTGCTTTACTCTGCTGTGCTCTGAGAGCACCAGGCACCAAAGATGTTGGATTCAAATGCACTTTCAGGTAGAAAGACAGTAGAGACAGCAATGTGTGTGTCACCCTTGCAAAGCTCACTGAGTGCTGAAGACGCCCAGAAACATCATTCGCACCTGGATCTTCTGCTCTGGGAGCAGAGTTCAAACATTCGTTTCCTACGCTGCTCTGCTCAGGCAGCTCCAGACTCCACCGATGTCGGATTCGAATGCACTTTGAGGTAGGGAAGTAAGGAGTGACAGCAATGTGTGTGTCACCCTTGAAAGCGCACTGTGTGCAGAAGATGCCCAGACACATCTTTCACTCCTGCCTCTTTTCCTGTGGGAGCAGAGTTCACAAGTTTATGCTTCACTCTGCTGAGCTCAGCCGACGGCAGGAACCGGAGATGTTGGATTCAAATGCACTTTAAGGTAGGAAAGTGAGGAAAAACAGCAATGTGTGTGTCACCCTTGCAAAGCTCACTGGGTGCTGAAGATGGCGAGAGAGATCTTTCACTCCTGGCTCTTTGGCTGTGGGAGCAGAGTTCAAACGTTCGTGCTTTACTCTGCTGTGCTCAGAGAGCACCAGGCACCGGAGATGTTGGATTCAAACGCACTTTTAGGTAGGAAGGGAGGAGAGACAGCAATGAGTGTGTCACCCTTGCAGTGCTCCCTGTGTGCTGAAGATCCTCAGCAACATCTTTCACTCCTGCCTCTTTGGCTCTGGGAGCAGAGTTCAAACGTTCCTGCTTTACTCAGCTGTGCTCAGAGATGACCAGGCACCAGAGATGATTCAAATGCACTTTGTGGTAGGAAAATGAGGAGAGACAGCAATGTGTGTGTCACCCTTGCAAAGCTCACTGAGTGCTGAAGACGCCCAGAAACATCATTCGCACCTGGATCTTCTGCTCTGGGAGCAGAGTTCAAACATTCGTTTCCTACGCTGCTCTGCTCAGGCAGCTCCAGACTCCACCGATGTCGGATTCGAATGCACTTTGAGGTAGGGAAGTAAGGAGTGACAGCAATGTGTGTGTCACCCTTGAAAGCGCACTGTGTGCAGAAGATGCCCAGACACATCTTTCACTCCTGCCTCTTTTCCTGTGGGAGCAGAGTTCACATGTTTATGCTTCACTCTGCTGAGCTCAGCCGACGGCAGGAACCGGAGAAGTTGGATTCAAATGCACTTTTAGGTAGGAAGGGAGGAGAGACAGCAATGTGTGTGTCACCCTTGCAAAGCTCACTGGGTGCTGAAGATGGCGAGAGAGATCTTTCACTCCTGGCTCTTTGGCTGTGGGAGCAGAGTTCAAACGTTCGTGCTTTACTCTGCTGTGCTCAGAGAGCACCAGGCACCGGAGATGTTGGATTCAAACGCACTTTTAGGTAGGAAGGGAGGAGAGACAGCAATGAGTGTGTCACCCTTGCAGTGCTCCCTGTGTGCTGAAGATCCTCAGCAACATCTTTCACTCCTGCCTCTTTGGCTCTGGGAGCAGAGTTCAAACGTTCCTGCTTTACTCAGCTGTGCTCAGAGATGACCAGGCACCAGAGATGATTCAAATGCACTTTGTGGTAGGAAAATGAGGAGAGACAGCAATGTGTGTGTCACCCTTGCAAAGCTCACTGAGTGCTGAAGACGCCCAGAAACATCATTCGCACCTGGATCTTCTGCTCTGGGAGCAGAGTTCAAACATTCGTTTCCTACGCTGCTCTGCTC
This sequence comes from Lathamus discolor, assembly GCF_037157495.1. Lineage (NCBI taxonomy): Eukaryota > Metazoa > Chordata > Aves > Psittaciformes > Psittacidae > Lathamus > Lathamus discolor. Next base: position 23,986,216 of record NC_088890.1, on the reverse strand, counting down.
AGGCAGCTCCAGACTCCACCGATGTCGGATTCGAATGCACTTTGAGGTAGGGAAGTAAGGAGTGACAGCAATGTGTGTGTCACCCTTGAAAGCGCACTGTGTGCAGAAGATGCCCAGACACATCTTTCACTCCTGCCTCTTTTCCTGTGGGAGCAGAGTTCACATGTTTATGCTTCACTCTGCTGAGCTCAGCCGACGGTAGGAACCGGAGATGTTGGATTCAAATGCACTTTAAGGTAGGAAAGTGAGGAAAAACAGCAATGTGTGTGTCACCCTTGCAAAGCTCACTGGGTGCTGAAGATGGCGAGAGAGATCTTTCACTCCTGGCTCTTTGGCTGTGGGAGCAGAGTTCAAACGTTCGTGCCTTACTCTGCTGCGCTCAGAGAGCACCAGGCACCAAAGATGTTGGATTCAATCGCACTTTTAGGTAGGAAGGGAGGAGAGACAGCAATGAGTGTGTCACCCTTGCAGTGCTCCCTGTGTGCTGAAGGTGCCCAGCAACATCTTTCACTCCTGCCTCTTTGGTTCTGGGAGCAGAGTTGAAACGTTCGTGCTTTACTCTGCTGTGCTCAGCTGGAAATAGGCACCGGAGATATTGAATTCAAATGCACTTTGAGGTAGGGATTGAGGAGAGACAGCAATGTGTGTGTCGCTCTTCAAAGCTCACTGTCTGCTGAAATTGCAATGCAACATCTTTCATTCCTGCCTCTTTCCCGGTAGGAGCAGAGTTTAAACGTTCGTGCTTTACTCTGCTGTGCTCTGAGAGCACCAGGCACCAAAGATGTTGGATTCAAATGCACTTTCAGGTAGAAAGACAGTAGAGACAGCAATGTGTGTGTCACCCTTGCAAAGCTCACTGAGTGCTGAAGACGCCCAGAAACATCATTCGCACCTGGATCTTCTGCTCTGGGAGCAGAGTTCAAACATTCGTTTCCTACGCTGCTCTGCTCAGGCAGCTCCAGACTCCACCGATGTCGGATTCGAATGCACTTTGAGGTAGGGAAGTAAGGAGTGACAGCAATGTGTGTGTCACCCTTGAAAGCGCACTGTGTGCAGAAGATGCCCAGACACATCTTTCACTCCTGCCTCTTTTCCTGTGGGAGCAGAGTTCACATGTTTATGCTTCACTCTGCTGAGCTCAGCCGACGGCAGGAACCGGAGATGTTGGATTCAAATGCACTTTAAGGTAGGAAAGTGAGGAAAAACAGCAATGTGTGTGTCACCCTTGCAAAGCTCACTGGGTGCTGAAGATGGCGAGAGAGATCTTTCACTCCTGGCTCTTTGGCTGTGGGAGCAGAGTTCAAACGTTCGTGCTTTACTCTGCTGTGCTCAGAGAGCACCAGGCACCGGAGATGTTGGATTCAAACGCACTTTTAGGTAGGAAGGGAGGAGAGACAGCAATGAGTGTGTCACCCTTGCAGTGCTCCCTGTGTGCTGAAGGTGCCCAGCAACATCTTTCACTCCTGCCTCTTTGGTTCTGGGAGCAGAGTTGAAACGTTCGTGCTTTACTCTGCTGTGCTCAGCTGGAAATAGGCACCGGAGATATTGAATTCAAATGCACTTTGAGGTAGGGATTGAGGAGAGACAGCAATGTGTGTGTCGCTCTTCAAAGCTCACTGTCTGCTGAAATTGCAATGCAACATCTTTCATTCCTGCCTCTTTTCCGGTAGGAGCAGAGTTTAAACGTTCGTGCTTTACTCTGCTGTGCTCTGAGAGCACCAGGCACCAAAGATGTTGGATTCAAATGCACTTTCAGGTAGAAAGACAGTAGAGACAGCAATGTGTGTGTCACCCTTGCAAAGCTCACTGAGTGCTGAAGACGCCCAGAAACATCATTCGCACCTGGATCTTCTGCTCTGGGAGCAGAGTTCAAACATTCGTTTCCTACGCTGCTCTGCTCAGGCAGCTCCAGACTCCACCGATGTCGGATTCGAATGCACTTTGAGGTAGGGAAGTAAGGAGTGACAGCAATGTGTGTGTCACCCTTGAAAGCGCACTGTGTGCAGAAGATGCCCAGACACATCTTTCACTCCTGCCTCTTTTCCTGTGGGAGCAGAGTTCACATGTTTATGCTTCACTCTGCTGAGCTCAGCCGACGGCAGGAACCGGAGATGTTGGATTCAAATGCACTTTAAGGTAGGAAAGTGAGGAAAAACAGCAATGTGTGTGTCACCCTTGCAAAGCTCACTGGGTGCTGAAGATGGCGAGAGAGATCTTTCACTCCTGGCTCTTTGGCTGTGGGAGCAGAGTTCAAACGTTCGTGCCTTACTCTGCTGCGCTCAGAGAGCACCAGGCACCAAAGATGTTGGATTCAATCGCACTTTTAGGTAGGAAGGGAGGAGAGACAGCAATGAGTGTGTCACCCTTGCAGTGCTCCCTGTGTGCTGAAGGTGCCCAGCAACATCTTTCACTCCTGCCTCTTTGGTTCTGGGAGCAGAGTTGAAACGTTCGTGCTTTACTCTGCTGTGCTCAGCTGGAAATAGGCACCGGAGATATTGAATTCAAATGCACTTTGAGGTAGGGATTGAGGAGAGACAGCAATGTGTGTGTCGCTCTTCAAAGCTCACTGTCTGCTGAAATTGCAATGCAACATCTTTCATTCCTGCCTCTTTTCCGGTAGGAGCAGAGTTTAAACGTTCGTGCTTTACTCTGCTGTGCTCTGAGAGCACCAGGCACCAAAGATGTTGGATTCAAATGCACTTTCAGGTAGAAAGACAGTAGAGACAGCAATGTGTGTGTCACCCTTGCAAAGCTCACTGAGTGCTGAAGACGCCCAGAAACATCATTCGCACCTGGATCTTCTGCTCTGGGAGCAGAGTTCAAACATTCGTTTCCTACGCTGCTCTGCTCAGGCAGCTCCAGACTCCACCGATGTCGGATTCGAATGCACTTTGAGGTAGGGAAGTAAGGAGTGACAGCAATGTGTGTGTCACCCTTGAAAGCGCACTGTGTGCAGAAGATGCCCAGACACATCTTTCACTCCTGCCTCTTTTCCTGTGGGAGCAGAGTTCACATGTTTATGCTTCACTCTGCTGAGCTCAGCCGACGGCAGGAACCGGAGATGTTGGATTCAAATGCACTTTAAGGTAGGAAAGTGAGGAAAAACAGCAATGTGTGTGTCACCCTTGCAAAGCTCACTGGGTGCTGAAGATGGCGAGAGAGATCTTTCACTCCTGGCTCTTTGGCTGTGGGAGCAGAGTTCAAACGTTCGTGCTTTACTCTGCTGTGCTCAGAGAGCACCAGGCACCGGAGATGTTGGATTCAAACGCACTTTTAGGTAGGAAGGGAGGAGAGACAGCAATGAGTGTGTCACCCTTGCAGTGCTCCCTGTGTGCTGAAGGTGCCCAGCAACATCTTTCACTCCTGCCTCTTTGGTTCTGGGAGCAGAGTTGAAACGTTCGTGCTTTACTCTGCTGTGCTCAGCTGGAAATAGGCACCGGAGATATTGAATTCAAATGCACTTTGAGGTAGGGATTGAGGAGAGACAGCAATGTGTGTGTCGCTCTTCAAAGCTCACTGTCTGCTGAAATTGCAATGCAACATCTTTCATTCCTGCCTCTTTTCCGGTAGGAGCAGAGTTTAAACGTTCGTGCTTTACTCTGCTGTGCTCTGAGAGCACCAGGCACCAAAGATGTTGGATTCAAATGCACTTTCAGGTAGAAAGACAGTAGAGACAGCAATGTGTGTGTCACCCTTGCAAAGCTCTCTGAGTGCTGAAGACGCCCAGAAACATCATTCGCACCTGGATCTTCTGCTCTGGGAGCAGAGTTCAAACATTCGTTTCCTACGCTGCTCTGCTCAGGCAGCTCCAGACTCCACCGATGTCGGATTCGAATGCACTTTGAGGTAGGGAAGTAAGGAGTGACAGCAATGTGTGTGTCACCCTTGAAAGCGCACTGTGTGCAGAAGATGCCCAGACACATCTTTCACTCCTGCCTCTTTTCCTGTGGGAGCAGAGTTCACAAGTTTATGCTTCACTCTGCTGAGCTCAGCCGACGGCAGGAACCGGAGATGTTGGATTCAAATGCACTTTAAGGTAGGAAAGTGAGGAAAAACAGCAATGTGTGTGTCACCCTTGCAAAGCTCACTGGGTGCTGAAGATGGCGAGAGAGATCTTTCACTCCTGGCTCTTTGGCTGTGGGAGCAGAGTTCAAACGTTCGTGTTTTACTCTGCTGTGCTCAGAGAGCACCAGGCACCGGAGATGTTGGATTCAAACGCACTTTTAGGTAGGAAGGGAGGAGAGACAGCAATGAGTGTGTCACCCTTGCAGTGCTCCCTGTGTGCTGAAGATCCTCAGCAACATCTTTCACTCCTGCCTCTTTGGCTCTGGGAGCAGAGTTCAAACGTTCCTGCTTTACTCAGCTGTGCTCAGAGATGACCAGGCACCAGAGATGATTCAAATGCACTTTGTGGTAGGAAAATGAGGAGAGACAGCAATGTGTGTGTCACCCTTGCAAAGCTCACTGAGTGCTGAAGACGCCCAGAAACATAATTCGCACCTGGATCTTCTGCTCTGGGAGCAGAGTTCAAACATTCGTTTCCTACGCTGCTCTGCTCAGGCAGCTCCAGACTCCACCGATGTCGGATTCGAATGCACTTTGAGGTAGGGAAGTAAGGAGTGACAGCAATGTGTGTGTCACCCTTGAAAGCGCACTGTGTGCAGAAGATGCCCAGACACATCTTTCACTCCTGCCTCTTTTCCTGTGGGAGCAGAGTTCACATGTTTATGCTTCACTCTGCTGAGCTCAGCCGACGGCAGGAACCGGAGAAGTTGGATTCAAATGCACTTTTAGGTAGGAAGGGAGGAGAGACAGCAATGTGTGTGTCACCCTTGCAAAGCTCACTGGGTGCTGAAGATGGCGAGAGAGATCTTTCACTCCTGGCTCTTTGGCTGTGGGAGCAGAGTTCAAACGTTCGTGTTTTACTCTGCTGTGCTCAGAGAGCACCAGGCACCGGAGATGTTGGATTCAAACGCACTTTTAGGTAGGAAGGGAGGAGAGACAGCAATGAGTGTGTCACCCTTGCAGTGCTCCCTGTGTGCTGAAGATCCTCAGCAACATCTTTCACTCCTGCCTCTTTGGCTCTGGGAGCAGAGTTCAAACGTTCCTGCTTTACTCAGCTGTGCTCAGAGATGACCAGGCACCAGAGATGATTCAAATGCACTTTGTGGTAGGAAAATGAGGAGAGACAGCAATGTGTGTGTCACCCTTGCAAAGCTCACTGAGTGCTGAAGACGCCCAGAAACATCATTCGCACCTGGATCTTCTGCTCTGGGAGCAGAGTTCAAACATTCGTTTCCTACGCTGCTCTGCTCAGGCAGCTCCAGACTCCACCGATGTCGGATTCGAATGCACTTTGAGGTAGGGAAGTAAGGAGTGACAGCAATGTGTGTGTCACCCTTGAAAGCGCACTGTGTGCAGAAGATGCCCAGACACATCTTTCACTCCTGCCTCTTTTCCTGTGGGAGCAGAGTTCACATGTTTATGCTTCACTCTGCTGAGCTCAGCCGACGGCAGGAACCGGAGATGTTGGATTCAAATGCACTTTAAGGTAGGAAAGTGAGGAAAAACAGCAATGTGTGTGTCACCCTTGCAAAGCTCACTGGGTGCTGAAGATGGCGAGAGAGATCTTTCACTCCTGGCTCTTTGGCTGTGGGAGCAGAGTTCAAACGTTCGTGCCTTACTCTGCTGCGCTCAGAGAGCACCAGGCACCAAAGATGTTGGATTCAATCGCACTTTTAGGTAGGAAGGGAGGAGAGACAGCAATGAGTGTGTCACCCTTGCAGTGCTCCCTGTGTGCTGAAGGTGCCCAGCAACATCTTTCACTCATGCCTCTTTGGTTCTGGGAGCAGAGTTGAAACGTTCGTGCTTTACTCTGCTGTGCTCAGCTGGAAATAGGCACCGGAGATATTGAATTCAAATGCACTTTGAGGTAGGGATTGAGGAGAGACAGCAATGTGTGTGTCGCTCTTCAAAGCTCACTGTCTGCTGAAATTGCAATGCAACATCTTTCATTCCTGCCTCTTTCCCGGTAGGAGCAGAGTTTAAACGTTCGTGCTTTACTCTGCTGTGCTCTGAGAGCACCAGGCACCAAAGATGTTGGATTCAAATGCACTTTCAGGTAGAAAGACAGTAGAGACAGCAATGTGTGTGTCACCCTTGCAAAGCTCTGAGTGCTGAAGACGCCCAGAAACATCATTCGCACCTGGATCTTCTGCTCTGGGAGCAGAGTTCAAACATTCGTTTCCTACGCTGCTCTGCTCAGGCAGCTCCAGACTCCACGGATGTCGGATTCGAATGCACTTTGAGGTAGGGAAGTAAGGAGTGACAGCAATGTGTGTGTCACCCTTGAAAGCGCACTGTGTGCAGAAGATGCCCAGACACATCTTTCACTCCTGCCTCTTTTCCTGTGGGAGCAGAGTTCACATGTTTATGCTTCACTCTGCTGAGCTCAGCCGACGGCAGGAACCGGAGATGTTGGATTCAAATGCACTTTAAGGTAGGAAAGTGAGGAAAAACAGCAATGTGTGTGTCACCCTTGCAAAGCTCACTGGGTGCTGAAGATGGCAAGAGAGATCTTTCACTCCTGGCTCTTTGGCTGTGGGAGCAGAGTTCAAACGTTCGTGCTTTACTCTGCTGTGCTCAGAGAGCACCAGGCACCGGAGATGTTGGATTCAAACGCACTTTTAGGTAGGAAGGGAGGAGAGACAGCAATGAGTGTGTCACCCTTGCAGTGCTCCCTGTGTGCTGAAGGTGCCCAGCAACATCTTTCACTCCTGCCTCTTTGGTTCTGGGAGCAGAGTTGAAACGTTCGTGCTTTACTCTGCTGTGCTCAGCTGGAAATAGGCACCGGAGATATTGAATTCAAATGCACTTTGAGGTAGGGATTGAGGAGAGACAGCAATGTGTGTGTCGCTCTTCAAAGCTCACTGTCTGCTGAAATTGCAATGCAACATCTTTCATTCCTGCCTCTTTTCCGGTAGGAGCAGAGTTTAAACGTTCGTGCTTTACTCTGCTGTGCTCTGAGAGCACCAGGCACCAAAGATGTTGGATTCAAATGCACTTTCAGGTAGAAAGACAGTAGAGACAGCAATGTGTGTGTCACCCTTGCAAAGCTCACTGAGTGCTGAAGACGCCCAGAAACATCATTCGCACCTGGATCTTCTGCTCTGGGAGCAGAGTTCAAACATTCGTTTCCTACGCTGCTCTGCTCAGGCAGCTCCAGACTCCACCGATGTCGGATTCGAATGCACTTTGAGGTAGGGAAGTAAGGAGTGACAGCAATGTGTGTGTCACCCTTGAAAGCGCACTGTGTGCAGAAGATGCCCAGACACATCTTTCACTCCTGCCTCTTTTCCTGTGGGAGCAGAGTTCACATGTTTATGCTTCACTCTGCTGAGCTCAGCCGACGGCAGGAACCGGAGATGTTGGATTCAAATGCACTTTAAGGTAGGAAAGTGAGGAAAAACAGCAATGTGTGTGTCACCCTTGCAAAGCTCACTGGGTGCTGAAGATGGCGAGAGAGATCTTTCACTCCTGGCTCTTTGGCTGTGGGAGCAGAGTTCAAACGTTCGTGCTTTACTCTGCTGTGCTCAGAGAGCACCAGGCACCGGAGATGTTGGATTCAAACGCACTTTTAGGTAGGAAGGGAGGAGAGACAGCAATGAGTGTGTCACCCTTGCAGTGCTCCCTGTGTGCTGAAGGTGCCCAGCAACATCTTTCACTCCTGCCTCTTTGGTTCTGGGAGCAGAGTTGAAACGTTCGTGCTTTACTCTGCTGTGCTCAGCTGGAAATAGGCACCGGAGATATTGAATTCAAATGCACTTTGAGGTAGGGATTGAGGAGAGACAGCAATGTGTGTGTCGCTCTTCAAAGCTCACTGTCTGCTGAAATTGCAATGCAACATCTTTCATTCCTGCCTCTTTTCCGGTAGGAGCAGAGTTTAAACGTTCGTGCTTTACTCTGCTGTGCTCTGAGAGCACCAGGCACCAAAGATGTTGGATTCAAATGCACTTTCAGGTAGAAAGACAGTAGAGACAGCAATGTGTGTGTCACCCTTGCAAAGCTCACTGAGTGCTGAAGACGCCCAGAAACATCATTCGCACCTGGATCTTCTGCTCTGGGAGCAGAGTTCAAACATTCGTTTCCTACGCTGCTCTGCTCAGGCAGCTCCAGACTCCACCGATGTCGGATTCGAATGCACTTTGAGGTAGGGAAGTAAGGAGTGACAGCAATGTGTGTGTCACCCTTGAAAGCGCACTGTGTGCAGAAGATGCCCAGACACATCTTTCACTCCTGCCTCTTTTCCTGTGGGAGCAGAGTTCACAAGTTTATGCTTCACTCTGCTGAGCTCAGCCGACGGCAGGAACCGGAGATGTTGGATTCAAATGCACTTTAAGGTAGGAAAGTGAGGAAAAACAGCAATGTGTGTGTCACCCTTGCAAAGCTCACTGGGTGCTGAAGATGGCGAGAGAGATCTTTCACTCCTGGCTCTTTGGCTGTGGGAGCAGAGTTCAAACGTTCGTGCTTTACTCTGCTGTGCTCAGAGAGCACCAGGCACCGGAGATGTTGGATTCAAACGCACTTTTAGGTAGGAAGGGAGGAGAGACAGCAATGAGTGTGTCACCCTTGCAGTGCTCCCTGTGTGCTGAAGATCCTCAGCAACATCTTTCACTCCTGCCTCTTTGGCTCTGGGAGCAGAGTTCAAACGTTCCTGCTTTACTCAGCTGTGCTCAGAGATGACCAGGCACCAGAGATGATTCAAATGCACTTTGTGGTAGGAAAATGAGGAGAGACAGCAATGTGTGTGTCACCCTTGCAAAGCTCACTGAGTGCTGAAGACGCCCAGAAACATAATTCGCACCTGGATCTTCTGCTCTGGGAGCAGAGTTCAAACATTCGTTTCCTACGCTGCTCTGCTCAGGCAGCTCCAGACTCCACCGATGTCGGATTCGAATGCACTTTGAGGTAGGGAAGTAAGGAGTGACAGCAATGTGTGTGTCACCCTTGAAAGCGCACTGTGTGCAGAAGATGCCCAGACACATCTTTCACTCCTGCCTCTTTTCCTGTGGGAGCAGAGTTCACATGTTTATGCTTCACTCTGCTGAGCTCAGCCGACGGCAGGAACCGGAGAAGTTGGATTCAAATGCACTTTTAGGTAGGAAGGGAGGAGAGACAGCAATGTGTGTGTCACCCTTGCAAAGCTCACTGGGTGCTGAAGATGGCGAGAGAGATCTTTCACTCCTGGCTCTTTGGCTGTGGGAGCAGAGTTCAAACGTTCGTGCTTTACTCTGCTGTGCTCAGAGAGCACCAGGCACCGGAGATGTTGGATTCAAACGCACTTTTAGGTAGGAAGGGAGGAGAGACAGCAATGAGTGTGTCACCCTTGCAGTGCTCCCTGTGTGCTGAAGATCCTCAGCAACATCTTTCACTCCTGCCTCTTTGGCTCTGGGAGCAGAGTTCAAACGTTCCTGCTTTACTCAGCTGTGCTCAGAGATGACCAGGCACCAGAGATGATTCAAATGCACTTTGTGGTAGGAAAATGAGGAGAGACAGCAATGTGTGTGTCACCCTTGCAAAGCTCACTGAGTGCTGAAGACGCCCAGAAACATCATTCGCACCTGGATCTTCTGCTCTGGGAGCAGAGTTCAAACATTCGTTTCCTACGCTGCTCTGCTCAGGCAGCTCCAGACTCCACCGATGTCGGATTCGAATGCACTTTGAGGTAGGGAAGTAAGGAGTGACAGCAATGTGTGTGTCACCCTTGAAAGCGCACTGTGTGCAGAAGATGCCCAGACACATCTTTCACTCCTGCCTCTTTTCCTGTGGGAGCAGAGTTCACATGTTTATGCTTCACTCTGCTGAGCTCAGCCGACGGCAGGAACCGGAGATGTTGGATTCAAATGCACTTTAAGGTAGGAAAGTGAGGAAAAACAGCAATGTGTGTGTCACCCTTGCAAAGCTCACTGGGTGCTGAAGATGGCGAGAGAGATCTTTCACTCCTGGCTCTTTGGCTGTGGGAGCAGAGTTCAAACGTTCGTGCCTTACTCTGCTGCGCTCAGAGAGCACCAGGCACCAAAGATGTTGGATTCAATCGCACTTTTAGGTAGGAAGGGAGGAGAGACAGCAATGAGTGTGTCACCCTTGCAGTGCTCCCTGTGTGCTGAAGGTGCCCAGCAACATCTTTCACTCCTGCCTCTTTGGTTCTGGGAGCAGAGTTGAAACGTTCGTGCTTTACTCTGCTGTGCTCAGCTGGAAATAGGCACCGGAGATATTGAATTCAAATGCACTTTGAGGTAGGGATTGAGGAGAGACAGCAATGTGTGTGTCGCTCTTCAAAGCTCACTGTCTGCTGAAATTGCAATGCAACATCTTTCATTCCTGCCTCTTTCCCGGTAGGAGCAGAGTTTAAACGTTCGTGCTTTACTCTGCTGTGCTCTGAGAGCACCAGGCACCAAAGATGTTGGATTGAAATGCACTTTCAGGTAGAAAGACAGTAGAGACAGCAATGTGTGTGTCACCCTTGCAAAGCTCTGAGTGCTGAAGACGCCCAGAAACATCATTCGCACCTGGATCTTCTGCTCTGGGAGCAGAGTTCAAACATTCGTTTCCTACGCTGCTCTGCTCAGGCAGCTCCAGACTCCACGGATGTCGGATTCGAATGCACTTTGAGGTAGGGAAGTAAGGAGTGACAGCAATGTGTGTGTCACCCTTGAAAGCGCACTGTGTGCAGAAGATGCCCAGACACATCTTTCACTCCTGCCTCGTTTCCTGTGGGAGCAGAGTTCACATGTTTATGCTTCACTCTGCTGAGCTCAGCCGACGGCAGGAACCGGAGATGTTGGATTCAAATGCACTTTAAGGTAGGAAAGTGAGGAAAAACAGCAATGTGTGTGTCACCCTTGCAAAGCTCACTGGGTGCTGAAGATGGCGAGAGAGATCTTTCACTCCTGGCTCTTTGGCTGTGGGAGCAGAGTTCAAACGTTCGTGCTTTACTCTGCTGTGCTCAGAGAGCACCAGGCACCGGAGATGTTGGATTCAAACGCACTTTTAGGTAGGAAGGGAGGAGAGACAGCAATGAGTGTGTCACCCTTACAGTGCTCCCTGTGTGCTGAAGATCCTCAGCAACATCTTTCACTCCTGCCTCTTTGGCTCTGGGAGCAGAGTTCAAACGTTCCTGCTTTACTCAGCTGTGCTCAGAGATGACCAGGCACCAGAGATGATTCAAATGCACTTTGTGGTAGGAAAATGAGGAGAGACAGCAATGTGTGTGTCACCCTTGCAAAGCTCACTGAGTTCTGAAGACGCCCAGAAACATCATTCGCACCTGGATCTTCTGCTCTGGGAGCAGAGTTCAAACATTCGTTTCCTACGCTGCTCTGCTCAGGCAGCTCCAGACTCCACCGATGTCGGATTCGAATGCACTTTGAGGTAGGGAAGTAAGGAGTGACAGCAATGTGTGTGTCACCCTTGAAAGCGCACTGTGTGCAGAAGATGCCCAGACACATCTTTCACTCCTGCCTCTTTTCCTGTGGGAGCAGAGTTCACATGTTTATGCTTCACTCTGCTGAGCTCAGCCGACGGCAGGAACCGGAGATGTTGGATTCAAATGCACTTTAAGGTAGGAAAGTGAGGAAAAACAGCAATGTGTGTGTCACCCTTGCAAAGCTCACTGGGTGCTGAAGATGGCGAGAGAGATCTTTCACTCCTGGCTCTTTGGCTGTGGGAGCAGAGTTCAAACGTTCGTGCCTTACTCTGCTGTGCTCAGAGAGCACCAGGCACCAAAAATGTTGGATTCAAATGCACTTTTAGGTAGGAAGGGAGGAGAGACAGCAATGAGTGTGTCACCCTTGCAGTGCTCCCTGTGTGCTGAAGGTGCCCAGCAACATCTTTCACTCCTGCCTCTTTGGTTCTGGGAGCAGAGTTGAAACGTTCGTGCTTTACTCTGCTGTGCTCAGCTGGAAATAGGCACCGGAGATATTGAATTCAAATGCACTTTGAGGTAGGGATTGAGGAGAGACAGCAATGTGTGTGTCGCTCTTCAAAGCTCACTGTCTGCTGAAATTGCAATGCAACATTTTTCATTCCTGCCTCTTTTCCGGTAGGAGCAGAGTTTAAACGTTCGTGCTTTACTCTGCTGTGCTCTGAGAGCACCAGGCTCCAAAGATGTTGGGTTCAAATGCACTTTGAGGTAGGAAAGTGAGGAGAGACAGCAATGTGTGTGTCACCCTTGCAAAGCTCACTGGGTGCTGAAGATGGCGAGAGAGATCATTCACTCCTGGCTCTTTGGCTGTGGGAGCAGAGTTCAAACGTTCGTGCCTTACTCTGCTGTGCTCAGAGAGCACCAGGCACCAAAAATGTTGGATTCAAACGCACTTTTAGGTAGGAAGGGAGGAGAGACAGCAATGAGTGTGTCACCCTTGCAGTGCTCCCTGTGTGCTGAAGATCCTCAGCAACATCTTTCATTCCTGCCCCTTTTACTGTGGGATCAGTGTTTAAACGCTCGTGCTTTACTCTGCTGTGCTCAGAGAGCACCAGGCACCAAAGATGTTGGATTCAAACGCACTTTCAGGTAGAAAGACAGTAGAGACAGCAATGTGTGTGTCACCCTTGCAAAGCTCACTGAGTGCTGAAGACGCCCAGAAACATCATTCGCACCTGGATCTTCTGCTCTGGGAGCAGAGTTCAAACATTCGTTTCCTACGCTGCTCTGCTCAGGCAGCTCCATACTCCACCGATGTCGGATTCGAATGCACTTTGAGGTAGGGAAGTAAGGAGTGGCAGCAATGTGTGTGTCACCCTTGAAAGCGCACTGTGTGCAGAAGATGCCCAGACACATCTTTCACTCCTGCCTCTTTTCCTGTGGGAGCAGAGTTCACAAGTTTATGCTTCACTCTGCTGAGCTCAGCCGACGGCAGGAACCGGAGATGTTGGATTCAAATGACTTTGAGGTAGGAAAGTGAGGAAAAACAGCAATGTGTGTGTCACCCTTGCAAAGCTCACTGGGTGCTGAAGATGGCGAGAGAGATCTTTCACTCCTGGCTCTTTGGCTGTGGGAGCAGAGTTCAAACGTTCGTGCCTTACTCTGCTGTGCTCAGAGAGCACCAGGCACCGGAGATGTTGGATTCAAACGCACTTTTAGGTAGGAAGGGAGGAGAGACAGCAATGAGTGTGTCACCCTTGCAGTGCTCCCTGTGTGCTGAAGGTGCCCAGCAACATCTTTCACTCATGCCTCTTTGGTTCTGGGAGCAGAGTTGAAACGTTCGTGCTTTACTCTGCTGTGCTCAGCTGGAAATAGGCACCGGAGATATTGAATTCAAATGCACTTTGAGGTAGGGATTGAGGAGAGACAGCAATGTGTGTGTCGCTCTTCAAAGCTCACTGTCTGCTGAAATTGCAATGCAACATCTTTCATTCCTGCCTCTTTCCCGGTAGGAGCAGAGTTTAAACGTTCGTGCTTTACTCTGCTGTGCTCTGAGAGCACCAGGCACCAAAGATGTTGGATTCAAATGCACTTTCAGGTAGAAAGACAGTAGAGACAGCAATGTGTGTGTCACCCTTGCAAAGCTCACTGAGTGCTGAAGACGCCCAGAAACATCATTCGCACCTGGATCTTCTGCTCTGGGAGCAGAGTTCAAACATTCGTTTCCTACGCTGCTCTGGTCAGGCAGCTCCAGACTCCACCGATGTCGGATTCGAATGCACTTTGAGGTAGGGAAGTAAGGAGTGACAGCAATGTGTGTGTCACCCTTGAAAGCGCACTGTGTGCAGAAGATGCCCAGACACATCTTTCACTCCTGCCTCTTTTCCTGTGGGAGCAGAGTTCACATGTTTATGCTTCACTCTGCTGAGCTCAGCCGACGGCAGGAACCGGAGATGTTGGATTCAAATGCACTTTTAGGTAGGAAGGGAGGAGAGACAGCAATGTGTGTGTCACCCTTGCAAAGCTCACTGGGTGCTGAAGATGGCGAGAGAGATCTTTCACTCCTGGCTCTTTGGCTGTGGGAGCAGAGTTCAAACGTTCGTGCTTTACTCTGCTGTGCTCAGAGAGCACCAGGCACCGGAGATGTTGGATTCAAACGCACTTTTAGGTAGGAAGGGAGGAGAGACAGCAATGAGTGTGTCACCCTTGCAGTGCTCCCTGTGTGCTGAAGATCCTCAGCAACATCTTTCACTCCTGCCTCTTTGGCTCTGGGAGCAGAGTTCAAACGTTCCTGCTTTACTCAGCTGTGCTCAGAGATGACCAGGCACCAGAGATGATTCAAATGCACTTTGTGGTAGGAAAATGAGGAGAGACAGCAATGTGTGTGTCACCCTTGCAAAGCTCACTGAGTGCTGAAGACGCCCAGAAACATCATTCGCACCTGGATCTTCTGCTCTGGGAGCAGAGTTCAAACATTCGTTTCCTACGCTGCTCTGCTCAGGCAGCTCCAGACTCCACCGATGTCGGATTCGAATGCACTTTGAGGTAGGGAAGTAAGGAGTGACAGCAATGTGTGTGTCACCCTTGAAAGCGCACTGTGTGCAGAAGATGCCCAGACACATCTTTCACTCCTGCCTCTTTTCCTGTGGGAGCAGAGTTCACATGTTTATGCTTCACTCTGCTGAGCTCAGCCGACGGCAGGAACCGGAGATGTTGGATTCAAATGCACTTTAAGGTAGGAAAGTGAGGAAAAACAGCAATGTGTGTGTCACCCTTGCAAAGCTCACTGGGTGCTGAAGATGGCGAGAGAGATCTTTCACTCCTGGCTCTTTGGCTGTGGGAGCAGAGTTCAAACGTTCGTGCCTTACTCTGCTGTGCTCAGAGAGCACCAGGCACCAAAAATGTTGGATTCAAACGCACTTTTAGGTAGGAAGGGAGGAGAGACAGCAATGAGTGTGTCACCCTTGCAGTGCTCCCTGTGTGCTGAAGGTGCCCAGCAACATCTTTCACTCCTGCCTCTTTGGTTCTGGGAGCAGAGTTGAAACGTTCGTGCTTTACTCTGCTGTGCTCAGCTGGAAATAGGCACCGGAGATATTGAATTCAAATGCACTTTGAGGTAGGGATTGAGGAGAGACAGCAATGTGTGTGTCGCTCTTCAAAGCTCACTGTCTGCTGAAATTGCAATGCAACATCTTTCATTCCTGCCTCTTTTCCGGTAGGAGCAGAGTTTAAACGTTCGTGCTTTACTCTGCTGTGCTCTGAGAGCACCAGGCACCAAAGATGTTGGATTCAAATGCACTTTCAGGTAGAAAGACAGTAGAGACAGCAATGTGTGTGTCACCCTTGCAAAGCTCACTGAGTGCTGAAGACGCCCAGAAACATCATTCGCACCTGGATCTTCTGCTCTGGGAGCAGAGTTCAAACATTCGTTTCCTACGCTGCTCTGCTCAGGCAGCTCCAGACTCCACCGATGTCGGATTCGAATGCACTTTGAGGTAGGGAAGTAAGGAGTGACAGCAATGTGTGTGTCACCCTTGAAAGCGCACTGTGTGCAGAAGATGCCCAGACACATCTTTCACTCCTGCCTCTTTTCCTGTGGGAGCAGAGTTCACAAGTTTATGCTTCACTCTGCTGAGCTCAGCCGACGGCAGGAACCGGAGATGTTGGATTCAAATGCACTTTAAGGTAGGAAAGTGAGGAAAAACAGCAATGTGTGTGTCACCCTTGCAAAGCTCACTGGGTGCTGAAGATGGCGAGAGAGATCTTTCACTCCTGGCTCTTTGGCTGTGGGAGCAGAGTTCAAACGTTCGTGCTTTACTCTGCTGTGCTCAGAGAGCACCAGGCACCGGAGATGTTGGATTCAAACGCACTTTTAGGTAGGAAGGGAGGAGAGACAGCAATGAGTGTGTCACCCTTGCAGTGCTCCCTGTGTGCTGAAGATCCTCAGCAACATCTTTCACTCCTGCCTCTTTGGCTCTGGGAGCAGAGTTCAAACGTTCCTGCTTTACTCAGCTGTGCTCAGAGATGACCAGGCACCAGAGATGATTCAAATGCACTTTGTGGTAGGAAAATGAGGAGAGACAGCAATGTGTGTGTCACCCTTGCAAAGCTCACTGTGTGCTGAAGATGGCGAGAGAGATCATTCACTCCTGGCTCTTTGGCTGTGGGAGCAGAGTTCAAACGTTCGTGCTTTACTCTGCTGTGCTCAGAGAGCACCAGGCACCAAAGATGTTGGATTCAAACGCACTTTTAGGTAGGAAGGGAGGAGAGACAGCAATGAGTGTGTCACCCTTGCAGTGCTCCCTGTGTGCTGAAGATCCTCAGCAACATCTTTCATTCCTGCCCCTTTTACTGTGGGAGCAGTGTTTAAACGCTCGTGCTTTACTCTGCTGTGCTCAGAGAGCACCAGGCACCAAAGATGTTGGATTCAAACGCACTTTCAGGTAGAAAGACAGTAGAGACAGCAATGTGTGTGTCACCCTTGCAAAGCTCACTGAGTGCTGAAGACGCCCAGAAACATCATTCGCACCTGGATCTTCTGCTCTGGGAGCAGAGTTCAAACATTCGTTTCCTACGCTGCTCTGCTCAGGCAGCTCCAGACTCCACCGATGTCGGATTCGAATGCACTTTGAGGTAGGGAAGTAAGGAGTGACAGCAATGTGTGTGTCACCCTTGAAAGCGCACTGTGTGCAGAAGATGCCCAGACACATCTTTCACTCCTGCCTCTTTTCCTGTGGGAGCAGAGTTCACATGTTTATGCTTCACTCTGCTGAGCTCAGCCGACGGCAGGAACCGGAGATGTTGGATTCAAATGCACTTTAAGGTAGGAAAGTGAGGAAAAACAGCAATGTGTGTGTCACCCTTGCAAAGCTCACTGGGTGCTGAAGATGGCGAGAGAGATCTTTCACTCCTGGCTCTTTGGCTGTGGGAGCAGAGTTCAAACGTTCGTGCCTTACTCTGCTGCGCTCAGAGAGCACCAGGCACCAAAGATGTTGGATTCAATCGCACTTTTAGGTAGGAAGGGAGGAGAGACAGCAATGAGTGTGTCACCCTTGCAGTGCTCCCTGTGTGCTGAAGATCCTCAGCAACATCTTTCACTCCTGCCTCTTTGGCTCTGGGAGCAGAGTTCAAACGTTCCTGCTTTACTCAGCTGTGCTCAGAGATGACCAGGCACCAGAGATGATTCAAATGCACTTTGTGGTAGGAAAATGAGGAGAGACAGCAATGTGTGTGTCACCCTTGCAAAGCTCACTGAGTGCTGAAGACGCCCAGAAACATCATTCGCACCTGGATCTTCTGCTCTGGGAGCAGAGTTCAAACATTCGTTTCCTACGCTGCTCTGCTCAGGCAGCTCCAGACTCCACCGATGTCGGATTCGAATGCACTTTGAGGTAGGGAAGTAAGGAGTGGCAGCAATGTGTGTGTCACCCTTGAAAGCGCACTGTGTGCAGAAGATGCCCAGACACATCTTTCACTCCTGCCTCTTTTCCTGTGGGAGCAGAGTTCACATGTTTATGCTTCACTCTGCTGAGCTCAGCCGACGGCAGGAAACGGAGATGTTGGATTCAAATGCACTTTGAGGTAGGAAAGTGAGGAAAAACAGCAATGTGTGTGTCACCCTTGCAAAGCTCACTGGGTGCTGAAGATGGCGAGAGAGATCTTTCACTCCTGGCTCTTTGGCTGTGGGAGCAGAGTTCAAACGTTCGTGCCTTACTCTGCTGTGCTCAGAGAGCACCAGGCACCAAAGATGTTGGATTCAAACGCACTTTTAGGTAGGAAGGGAGGAGAGACAGCAATGAGTGTGTCACCCTTGCAGTGCTCCCTGTGTGCTGAAGATCCTCAGCAACATCTTTCACTCCTGCCTCTTTGGCTCTGGGAGCAGAGTTCAAACGTTCCTGCTTTACTCAGCTGTGCTCAGAGATGACCAGGCACCAGAGATGATTCAAATGCACTTTGTGGTAGGAAAATGAGGAGAGACAGCAATGTGTGTGTCACCCTTGCAAAGCTCACTGTGTGCTGAAGATGGCGAGAGAGATCATTCACTCCTGCCTCTTTGGCTGTGGGAGCAGAGTTCAAACGTTCGTGCTTTACTCTGCTGTGCTCAGAGAGCACCAGGCACCAAAGATGTTGGATTCAAACGCACTTTTAGGTAGGAAGGGAGGAGAGACAGCAATGAGTGTGTCACCCTTGCAGTGCTCCCTGTGTGCTGAAGATCCTCAGCAACATCTTTCATTCCTGCCCCTTTTACTGTGGGAGCAGTGTTTAAACGCTCGTGCTTTACTCTGCTGTGCTCAGAGAGCACCAGGCACCAAAGATGTTGGATTCAAACGCACTTTCAGGTAGAAAGACAGTAGAGACAGCAATGTGTGTGTCACCCTTGCAAAGCTCACTGAGTGCTGAAGACGCCCAGAAACATCATTCGCACCTGGATCTTCTGCTCTGGGAGCAGAGTTCAAACATTCGTTTCCTACGCTGCTCTGCTCAGGCAGCTCCAGACTCCACCGATGTCGGATTCGAATGCACTTTGAGGTAGGGAAGTAAGGAGTGACAGCAATGTGTGTGTCACCCTTGAAAGCGCACTGTGTGCAGAAGATGCCCAGACACATCTTTCACTCCTGCCTCTTTTCCTGTGGGAGCAGAGTTCACATGTTTATGCTTCACTCTGCTGAGCTCAGCCGACGGCAGGAACCGGAGATGTTGGATTCAAATGCACTTTAAGGTAGGAAAGTGAGGAAAAACAGCAATGTGTGTGTCACCCTTGCAAAGCTCACTGGGTGCTGAAGATGGCGAGAGAGATCTTTCACTCCTGGCTCTTTGGCTGTGGGAGCAGAGTTCAAACGTTCGTGCCTTACTCTGCTGTGCTCAGAGAGCACCAGGCACCAAAAATGTTGGATTCAAACGCACTTTTAGGTAGGAAGGGAGGAGAGACAGCAATGAGTGTGTCACCCTTGCAGTGCTCCCTGTGTGCTGAAGGTGCCCAGCAACATCTTTCACTCCTGCCTCTTTGGTTCTGGGAGCAGAGTTGAAACGTTCGTGCTTTACTCTGCTGTGCTCAGCTGGAAATAGGCACCGGAGATATTGAATTCAAATGCACTTTGAGGTAGGGATTGAGGAGAGACAGCAATGTGTGTGTCGCTCTTCAAAGCTCACTGTCTGCTGAAATTGCAATGCAACATCTTTCATTCCTGCCTCTTTTCCGGTAGGAGCAGAGTTTAAACGTTCGTGCTTTACTCTGCTGTGCTCTGAGAGCACCAGGCACCAAAGATGTTGGATTCAAATGCACTTTCAGGTAGAAAGACAGTAGAGACAGCAATGTGTGTGTCACCCTTGCAAAGCTCACTGAGTGCTGAAGACGCCCAGAAACATCATTCGCACCTGGATCTTCTGCTCTGGGAGCAGAGTTCAAACATTCGTTTCCTACGCTGCTCTGCTCAGGCAGCTCCAGACTCCACCGATGTCGGATTCGAATGCACTTTGAGGTAGGGAAGTAAGGAGTGACAGCAATGTGTGTGTCACCCTTGAAAGCGCACTGTGTGCAGAAGATGCCCAGACACATCTTTCACTCCTGCCTCTTTTCCTGTGGGAGCAGAGTTCACAAGTTTATGCTTCACTCTGCTGAGCTCAGCCGACGGCAGGAACCGGAGATGTTGGATTCAAATGCACTTTAAGGTAGGAAAGTGAGGAAAAACAGCAATGTGTGTGTCACCCTTGCAAAGCTCACTGGGTGCTGAAGATGGCGAGAGAGATCTTTCACTCCTGGCTCTTTGGCTGTGGGAGCAGAGTTCAAACGTTCGTGCTTTACTCTGCTGTGCTCAGAGAGCACCAGGCACCGGAGATGTTGGATTCAAACGCACTTTTAGGTAGGAAGGGAGGAGAGACAGCAATGAGTGTGTCACCCTTGCAGTGCTCCCTGTGTGCTGAAGATCCTCAGCAACATCTTTCACTCCTGCCTCTTTGGCTCTGGGAGCAGAGTTCAAACGTTCCTGCTTTACTCAGCTGTGCTCAGAGATGACCAGGCACCAGAGATGATTCAAATGCACTTTGTGGTAGGAAAATGAGGAGAGACAGCAATGTGTGTGTCACCCTTGCAAAGCTCACTGAGTGCTGAAGACGCCCAGAAACATCATTCGCACCTGGATCTTCTGCTCTGGGAGCAGAGTTCAAACATTCGTTTCCTACGCTGCTCTGCTCAGGCAGCTCCAGACTCCACCGATGTCGGATTCGAATGCACTTTGAGGTAGGGAAGTAAGGAGTGGCAGCAATGTGTGTGTCACCCTTGAAAGCGCACTGTGTGCAGAAGATGCCCAGACACATCTTTCACTCCTGCCTCTTTTCCTGTGGGAGCAGAGTTCACATGTTTATGCTTCACTCTGCTGAGCTCAGCCGACGGCAGGAAACGGAGATGTTGGATTCAAATGCACTTTGAGGTAGGAAAGTGAGGAAAAACAGCAATGTGTGTGTCACCCTTGCAAAGCTCACTGGGTGCTGAAGATGGCGAGAGAGATCTTTCACTCCTGGCTCTTTGGCTGTGGGAGCAGAGTTCAAACGTTCGTGCCTTACTCTGCTGTGCTCAGAGAGCACCAGGCACCAAAGATGTTGGATTCAAACGCACTTTTAGGTAGGAAGGGAGGAGAGACAGCAATGAGTGTGTCACCCTTGCAGTGCTCCCTGTGTGCTGAAGATCCTCAGCAACATCTTTCACTCCTGCCTCTTTGGCTCTGGGAGCAGAGTTCAAACGTTCCTGCTTTACTCAGCTGTGCTCAGAGATGACCAGGCACCAGAGATGATTCAAATGCACTTTGTGGTAGGAAAATGAGGAGAGACAGCAATGTGTGTGTCACCCTTGCAAAGCTCACTGTGTGCTGAAGATGGCGAGAGAGATCATTCACTCCTGGCTCTTTGGCTGTGGGAGCAGAGTTCAAACGTTCGTGCTTTACTCTGCTGTGCTCAGAGAGCACCAGGCACCAAAGATGTTGGATTCAAACGCACTTTTAGGTAGGAAGGGAGGAGAGACAGCAATGAGTGTGTCACCCTTGCAGTGCTCCCTGTGTGCTGAAGATCCTCAGCAACATCTTTCATTCCTGCCCCTTTTACTGTGGGAGCAGTGTTTAAACGCTCGTGCTTTACTCTGCTGTGCTCAGAGAGCACCAGGCACCAAAGATGTTGGATTCAAACGCACTTTCAGGTAGAAAGACAGTAGAGACAGCAATGTGTGTGTCACCCTTGCAAAGCTCACTGAGTGCTGAAGACGCCCAGAAACATCATTCGCACCTGGATCTTCTGCTCTGGGAGCAGAGTTCAAACATTCGTTTCCTACGCTGCTCTGCTCAGGCAGCTCCAGACTCCACCGATGTCGGATTCGAATGCACTTTGAGGTAGGGAAGTAAGGAGTGACAGCAATGTGTGTGTCACCCTTGAAAGCGCACTGTGTGCAGAAGATGCCCAGACACATCTTTCACTCCTGCCTCTTTTCCTGTGGGAGCAGAGTTCACATGTTTATGCTTCACTCTGCTGAGCTCAGCCGACGGCAGGAACCGGAGATGTTGGATTCAAATGCACTTTAAGGTAGGAAAGTGAGGAAAAACAGCAATGTGTGTGTCACCCTTGCAAAGCTCACTGGGTGCTGAAGATGGCGAGAGAGATCTTTCACTCCTGGCTCTTTGGCTGTGGGAGCAGAGTTCAAACGTTCGTGCCTTACTCTGCTGCGCTCAGAGAGCACCAGGCACCAAAGATGTTGGATTCAATCGCACTTTTAGGTAGGAAGGGAGGAGAGACAGCAATGAGTGTGTCACCCTTGCAGTGCTCCCTGTGTGCTGAAGATCCTCAGCAACATCTTTCACTCCTGCCTCTTTGGCTCTGGGAGCAGAGTTCAAACGTTCCTGCTTTACTCAGCTGTGCTCAGAGATGACCAGGCACCAGAGATGATTCAAATGCACTTTGTGGTAGGAAAATGAGGAGAGACAGCAATGTGTGTGTCACCCTTGCAAAGCTCACTGAGTGCTGAAGACGCCCAGAAACATCATTCGCACCTGGATCTTCTGCTCTGGGAGCAGAGTTCAAACATTCGTTTCCTACGCTGCTCTGCTCAGGCAGCTCCAGACTCCACCGATGTCGGATTCGAATGCACTTTGAGGTAGGGAAGTAAGGAGTGGCAGCAATGTGTGTGTCACCCTTGAAAGCGCACTGTGTGCAGAAGATGCCCAGACACATCTTTCACTCCTGCCTCTTTTCCTGTGGGAGCAGAGTTCACATGTTTATGCTTCACTCTGCTGAGCTCAGCCGACGGCAGGAAACGGAGATGTTGGATTCAAATGCACTTTGAGGTAGGAAAGTGAGGAAAAACAGCAATGTGTGTGTCACCCTTGCAAAGCTCACTGGGTGCTGAAGATGGCGAGAGAGATCTTTCACTCCTGGCTCTTTGGCTGTGGGAGCAGAGTTCAAACGTTCGTGCCTTACTCTGCTGTGCTCAGAGAGCACCAGGCACCAAAGATGTTGGATTCAAACGCACTTTTAGGTAGGAAGGGAGGAGAGACAGCAATGAGTGTGTCACCCTTGCAGTGCTCCCTGTGTGCTGAAGATCCTCAGCAACATCTTTCACTCCTGCCTCTTTGGCTCTGGGAGCAGAGTTCAAACGTTCCTGCTTTACTCAGCTGTGCTCAGAGATGACCAGGCACCAGAGATGATTCAAATGCACTTTGTGGTAGGAAAATGAGGAGAGACAGCAATGTGTGTGTCACCCTTGCAAAGCTCACTGTGTGCTGAAGATGGCGAGAGAGATCATTCACTCCTGGCTCTTTGGCTGTGGGAGCAGAGTTCAAACGTTCGTGCTTTACTCTGCTGTGCTCAGAGAGCACCAGGCACCAAAGATGTTGGATTCAAACGCACTTTTAGGTAGGAAGGGAGGAGAGACAGCAATGAGTGTGTCACCCTTGCAGTGCTCCCTGTGTGCTGAAGATCCTCAGCAACATCTTTCATTCCTGCCCCTTTTACTGTGGGAGCAGTGTTTAAACGCTCGTGCTTTACTCTGCTGTGCTCAGAGAGCACCAGGCACCAAAGATGTTGGATTCAAACGCACTTTCAGGTAGAAAGACAGTAGAGACAGCAATGTGTGTGTCACCCTTGCAAAGCTCACTGAGTGCTGAAGACGCCCAGAAACATCATTCGCACCTGGATCTTCTGCTCTGGGAGCAGAGTTCAAACATTCGTTTCCTACGCTGCTCTGCTCAGGCAGCTCCAGACTCCACCGATGTCGGATTCGAATGCACTTTGAGGTAGGGAAGTAAGGAGTGACAGCAATGTGTGTGTCACCCTTGAAAGCGCACTGTGTGCAGAAGATGCCCAGACACATCTTTCACTCCTGCCTCTTTTCCTGTGGGAGCAGAGTTCACATGTTTATGCTTCACTCTGCTGAGCTCAGCCGACGGCAGGAACCGGAGATGTTGGATTCAAATGCACTTTAAGGTAGGAAAGTGAGGAAAAACAGCAATGTGTGTGTCACCCTTGCAAAGCTCACTGGGTGCTGAAGATGGCGAGAGAGATCTTTCACTCCTGGCTCTTTGGCTGTGGGAGCAGAGTTCAAACGTTCGTGCCTTACTCTGCTGCGCTCAGAGAGCACCAGGCACCAAAGATGTTGGATTCAATCGCACTTTTAGGTAGGAAGGGAGGAGAGACAGCAATGAGTGTGTCACCCTTGCAGTGCTCCCTGTGTGCTGAAGATCCTCAGCAACATCTTTCATTCCTGCCCCTTTTACTGTGGGAGCAGTGTTTAAACGCTCGTGCTTTACTCTGCTGTGCTCAGAGAGCACCAGGCACCAAAGATGTTGGATTCAAACGCACTTTCAGGTAGAAAGACAGTAGAGACAGCAATGTGTGTGTCACCCTTGCAAAGCTCACTGAGTGCTGAAGACGCCCAGAAACATCATTCGCACCTGGATCTTCTGCTCTGGGAGCAGAGTTCAAACATTCGTTTCCTACGCTGCTCTGCTCAGGCAGCTCCAGACTCCACCGATGTCGGATTCGAATGCACTTTGAGGTAGGGAAGTAAGGAGTGACAGCAATGTGTGTGTCACCCTTGAAAGCGCACTGTGTGCAGAAGATGCCCAGACACATCTTTCACTCCTGCCTCTTTTCCTGTGGGAGCAGAGTTCACATGTTTATGCTTCACTCTGCTGAGCTCAGCCGACGGCAGGAACCGGAGATGTTGGATTCAAATGCACTTTAAGGTAGGAAAGTGAGGAAAAACAGCAATGTGTGTGTCACCCTTGCAAAGCTCACTGGGTGCTGAAGATGGCGAGAGAGATCTTTCACTCCTGGCTCTTTGGCTGTGGGAGCAGAGTTCAAACGTTCGTGCCTTACTCTGCTGCGCTCAGAGAGCACCAGGCACCAAAGATGTTGGATTCAATCGCACTTTTAGGTAGGAAGGGAGGAGAGACAGCAATGAGTGTGTCACCCTTGCAGTGCTCCCTGTGTGCTGAAGATCCTCAGCAACATCTTTCACTCCTGCCTCTTTGGCTCTGGGAGCAGAGTTCAAACGTTCCTGCTTTACTCAGCTGTGCTCAGAGATGACCAGGCACCAGAGATGATTCAAATGCACTTTGTGGTAGGAAAATGAGGAGAGACAGCAATGTGTGTGTCACCCTTGCAAAGCTCACTGAGTGCTGAAGACGCCCAGAAACATCATTCGCACCTGGATCTTCTGCTCTGGGAGCAGAGTTCAAACATTCGTTTCCTACGCTGCTCTTGTCAGGCAGCTCCAGACTCCACCGATGTCGGATTCGAATGCACTTTGAGGTAGGGAAGTAAGGAGTGGCAGCAATGTGTGTGTCACCCTTGAAAGCGCACTGTGTGCAGAAGATGCCCAGACACATCTTTCACTCCTGCCTCTTTTCCTGTGGGAGCAGAGTTCACATGTTTATGCTTCACTCTGCTGAGCTCAGCCGACGGCAGGAAACGGAGATGTTGGATTCAAATGCACTTTGAGGTAGGAAAGTGAGGAAAAACAGCAATGTGTGTGTCACCCTTGCAAAGCTCACTGGGTGCTGAAGATGGCGAGAGAGATCTTTCACTCCTGGCTCTTTGGCTGTGGGAGCAGAGTTCAAACGTTCGTGCCTTACTCTGCTGTGCTCAGAGAGCACCAGGCACCAAAGATGTTGGATTCAAACGCACTTTTAGGTAGGAAGGGAGGAGAGACAGCAATGAGTGTGTCACCCTTGCAGTGCTCCCTGTGTGCTGAAGATCCTCAGCAACATCTTTCACTCCTGCCTCTTTGGCTCTGGGAGCAGAGTTCAAACGTTCCTGCTTTACTCAGCTGTGCTCAGAGATGACCAGGCACCAGAGATGATTCAAATGCACTTTGTGGTAGGAAAATGAGGAGAGACAGCAATGTGTGTGTCACCCTTGCAAAGCTCACTGTGTGCTGAAGATGGCGAGAGAGATCATTCACTCCTGGCTCTTTGGCTGTGGGAGCAGAGTTCAAACGTTCGTGCTTTACTCTGCTGTGCTCAGAGAGCACCAGGCACCAAAGATGTTGGATTCAAACGCACTTTTAGGTAGGAAGGGAGGAGAGACAGCAATGAGTGTGTCACCCTTGCAGTGCTCCCTGTGTGCTGAAGATCCTCAGCAACATCTTTCATTCCTGCCCCTTTTACTGTGGGAGCAGTGTTTAAACGCTCGTGCTTTACTCTGCTGTGCTCAGAGAGCACCAGGCACCAAAGATGTTGGATTCAAACGCACTTTCAGGTAGAAAGACAGTAGAGACAGCAATGTGTGTGTCACCCTTGCAAAGCTCACTGAGTGCTGAAGACGCCCAGAAACATCATTCGCACCTGGATCTTCTGCTCTGGGAGCAGAGTTCAAACATTCGTTTCCTACGCTGCTCTGCTCAGGCAGCTCCAGACTCCACCGATGTCGGATTCGAATGCACTTTGAGGTAGGGAAGTAAGGAGTGACAGCAATGTGTGTGTCACCCTTGAAAGCGCACTGTGTGCAGAAGATGCCCAGACACATCTTTCACTCCTGCCTCTTTTCCTGTGGGAGCAGAGTTCACATGTTTATGCTTCACTCTGCTGAGCTCAGCCGACGGCAGGAACCGGAGATGTTGGATTCAAATGCACTTTAAGGTAGGAAAGTGAGGAAAAACAGCAATGTGTGTGTCACCCTTGCAAAGCTCACTGGGTGCTGAAGATGGCGAGAGAGATCTTTCACTCCTGGCTCTTTGGCTGTGGGAGCAGAGTTCAAACGTTCGTGCCTTACTCTGCTGCGCTCAGAGAGCACCAGGCACCAAAGATGTTGGATTCAATCGCACTTTTAGGTAGGAAGGGAGGAGAGACAGCAATGAGTGTGTCACCCTTGCAGTGCTCCCTGTGTGCTGAAGATCCTCAGCAACATCTTTCACTCCTGCCTCTTTGGCTCTGGGAGCAGAGTTCAAACGTTCCTGCTTTACTCAGCTGTGCTCAGAGATGACCAGGCACCAGAGATGATTCAAATGCACTTTGTGGTAGGAAAATGAGGAGAGACAGCAATGTGTGTGTCACCCTTGCAAAGCTCACTGAGTGCTGAAGACGCCCAGAAACATCATTCGCACCTGGATCTTCTGCTCTGGGAGCAGAGTTCAAACATTCGTTTCCTACGCTGCTCTGCTCAGGCAGCTCCAGACTCCACCGATGTCGGATTCGAATGCACTTTGAGGTAGGGAAGTAAGGAGTGGCAGCAATGTGTGTGTCACCCTTGAAAGCGCACTGTGTGCAGAAGATGCCCAGACACATCTTTCACTCCTGCCTCTTTTCCTGTGGGAGCAGAGTTCACATGTTTATGCTTCACTCTGCTGAGCTCAGCCGACGGCAGGAAACGGAGATGTTGGATTCAAATGCACTTTGAGGTAGGAAAGTGAGGAAAAACAGCAATGTGTGTGTCACCCTTGCAAAGCTCACTGGGTGCTGAAGATGGCGAGAGAGATCTTTCACTCCTGGCTCTTTGGCTGTGGGAGCAGAGTTCAAACGTTCGTGCCTTACTCTGCTGTGCTCAGAGAGCACCAGGCACCAAAGATGTTGGATTCAAACGCACTTTTAGGTAGGAAGGGAGGAGAGACAGCAATGAGTGTGTCACCCTTGCAGTGCTCCCTGTGTGCTGAAGATCCTCAGCAACATCTTTCACTCCTGCCTCTTTGGCTCTGGGAGCAGAGTTCAAACGTTCCTGCTTTACTCAGCTGTGCTCAGAGATGACCAGGCACCAGAGATGATTCAAATGCACTTTGTGGTAGGAAAATGAGGAGAGACAGCAATGTGTGTGTCACCCTTGCAAAGCTCACTGTGTGCTGAAGATGGCGAGAGAGATCATTCACTCCTGCCTCTTTGGCTGTGGGAGCAGAGTTCAAACGTTCGTGCTTTACTCTGCTGTGCTCAGAGAGCACCAGGCACCAAAGATGTTGGATTCAAACGCACTTTTAGGTAGGAAGGGAGGAGAGACAGCAATGAGTGTGTCACCCTTGCAGTGCTCCCTGTGTGCTGAAGATCCTCAGCAACATCTTTCATTCCTGCCCCTTTTACTGTGGGAGCAGTGTTTAAACGCTCGTGCTTTACTCTGCTGTGCTCAGAGAGCACCAGGCACCAAAGATGTTGGATTCAAACGCACTTTCAGGTAGAAAGACAGTAGAGACAGCAATGTGTGTGTCACCCTTGCAAAGCTCACTGAGTGCTGAAGACGCCCAGAAACATCATTCGCACCTGGATCTTCTGCTCTGGGAGCAGAGTTCAAACATTCGTTTCCTACGCTGCTCTGCTCAGGCAGCTCCAGACTCCACCGATGTCGGATTCGAATGCACTTTGAGGTAGGGAAGTAAGGAGTGACAGCAATGTGTGTGTCACCCTTGAAAGCGCACTGTGTGCAGAAGATGCCCAGACACATCTTTCACTCCTGCCTCTTTTCCTGTGGGAGCAGAGTTCACATGTTTATGCTTCACTCTGCTGAGCTCAGCCGACGGCAGGAACCGGAGATGTTGGATTCAAATGCACTTTAAGGTAGGAAAGTGAGGAAAAACAGCAATGTGTGTGTCACCCTTGCAAAGCTCACTGGGTGCTGAAGATGGCGAGAGAGATCTTTCACTCCTGGCTCTTTGGCTGTGGGAGCAGAGTTCAAACGTTCGTGCCTTACTCTGCTGTGCTCAGAGAGCACCAGGCACCAAAAATGTTGGATTCAAACGCACTTTTAGGTAGGAAGGGAGGAGAGACAGCAATGAGTGTGTCACCCTTGCAGTGCTCCCTGTGTGCTGAAGGTGCCCAGCAACATCTTTCACTCCTGCCTCTTTGGTTCTGGGAGCAGAGTTGAAACGTTCGTGCTTTACTCTGCTGTGCTCAGCTGGAAATAGGCACCGGAGATATTGAATTCAAATGCACTTTGAGGTAGGGATTGAGGAGAGACAGCAATGTGTGTGTCGCTCTTCAAAGCTCACTGTCTGCTGAAATTGCAATGCAACATCTTTCATTCCTGCCTCTTTTCCGGTAGGAGCAGAGTTTAAACGTTCGTGCTTTACTCTGCTGTGCTCTGAGAGCACCAGGCACCAAAGATGTTGGATTCAAATGCACTTTCAGGTAGAAAGACAGTAGAGACAGCAATGTGTGTGTCACCCTTGCAAAGCTCACTGAGTGCTGAAGACGCCCAGAAACATCATTCGCACCTGGATCTTCTGCTCTGGGAGCAGAGTTCAAACATTCGTTTCCTACGCTGCTCTGCTCAGGCAGCTCCAGACTCCACCGATGTCGGATTCGAATGCACTTTGAGGTAGGGAAGTAAGGAGTGGCAGCAATGTGTGTGTCACCCTTGAAAGCGCACTGTGTGCAGAAGATGCCCAGACACATCTTTCACTCCTGCCTCTTTTCCTGTGGGAGCAGAGTTCACATGTTTATGCTTCACTCTGCTGAGCTCAGCCGACGGCAGGAAACGGAGATGTTGGATTCAAATGCACTTTGAGGTAGGAAAGTGAGGAAAAACAGCAATGTGTGTGTCACCCTTGCAAAGCTCACTGGGTGCTGAAGATGGCGAGAGAGATCTTTCACTCCTGGCTCTTTGGCTGTGGGAGCAGAGTTCAAACGTTCGTGCCTTACTCTGCTGTGCTCAGAGAGCACCAGGCACCAAAGATGTTGGATTCAAACGCACTTTTAGGTAGGAAGGGAGGAGAGACAGCAATGAGTGTGTCACCCTTGCAGTGCTCCCTGTGTGCTGAAGATCCTCAGCAACATCTTTCACTCCTGCCTCTTTGGCTCTGGGAGCAGAGTTCAAACGTTCCTGCTTTACTCAGCTGTGCTCAGAGATGACCAGGCACCAGAGATGATTCAAATGCACTTTGTGGTAGGAAAATGAGGAGAGACAGCAATGTGTGTGTCACCCTTGCAAAGCTCACTGTGTGCTGAAGATGGCGAGAGAGATCATTCACTCCTGGCTCTTTGGCTGTGGGAGCAGAGTTCAAACGTTCGTGCTTTACTCTGCTGTGCTCAGAGAGCACCAGGCACCAAAGATGTTGGATTCAAACGCACTTTTAGGTAGGAAGGGAGGAGAGACAGCAATGAGTGTGTCACCCTTGCAGTGCTCCCTGTGTGCTGAAGATCCTCAGCAACATCTTTCATTCCTGCCCCTTTTACTGTGGGAGCAGTGTTTAAACACTCGTGCTTTACTCTGCTGTGCTCAGAGAGCACCAGGCACCAAAGATGTTGGATTCAAACGCACTTTCAGGTAGAAAGACAGTAGAGACAGCAATGTGTGTGTCACCCTTGCAAAGCTCACTGAGTGCTGAAGACGCCCAGAAACATCATTCGCACCTGGATCTTCTGCTCTGGGAGCAGAGTTCAAACATTCGTTTCCTACGCTGCTCTGCTCAGGCAGCTCCAGACTCCACCGATGTCGGATTCGAATGCACTTTGAGGTAGGGAAGTAAGGAGTGACAGCAATGTGTGTGTCACCCTTGAAAGCGCACTGTGTGCAGAAGATGCCCAGACACATCTTTCACTCCTGCCTCTTTTCCTGTGGGAGCAGAGTTCACATGTTTATGCTTCACTCTGCTGAGCTCAGCCGACGGCAGGAACCGGAGATGTTGGATTCAAATGCACTTTAAGGTAGGAAAGTGAGGAAAAACAGCAATGTGTGTGTCACCCTTGCAAAGCTCACTGGGTGCTGAAGATGGCGAGAGAGATCTTTCACTCCTGGCTCTTTGGCTGTGGGAGCAGAGTTCAAACGTTCGTGCCTTACTCTGCTGCGCTCAGAGAGCACCAGGCACCAAAGATGTTGGATTCAATCGCACTTTTAGGTAGGAAGGGAGGAGAGACAGCAATGAGTGTGTCACCCTTGCAGTGCTCCCTGTGTGCTGAAGATCCTCAGCAACATCTTTCACTCCTGCCTCTTTGGCTCTGGGAGCAGAGTTCAAACGTTCCTGCTTTACTCAGCTGTGCTCAGAGATGACCAGGCACCAGAGATGATTCAAATGCACTTTGTGGTAGGAAAATGAGGAGAGACAGCAATGTGTGTGTCACCCTTGCAAAGCTCACTGAGTGCTGAAGACGCCCAGAAACATCATTCGCACCTGGATCTTCTGCTCTGGGAGCAGAGTTCAAACATTCGTTTCCTACGCTGCTCTGCTCAGGCAGCTCCAGACTCCACCGATGTCGGATTCGAATGCACTTTGAGGTAGGGAAGTAAGGAGTGGCAGCAATGTGTGTGTCACCCTTGAAAGCGCACTGTGTGCAGAAGATGCCCAGACACATCTTTCACTCCTGCCTCTTTTCCTGTGGGAGCAGAGTTCACATGTTTATGCTTCACTCTGCTGAGCTCAGCCGACGGCAGGAAACGGAGATGTTGGATTCAAATGCACTTTGAGGTAGGAAAGTGAGGAAAAACAGCAATGTGTGTGTCACCCTTGCAAAGCTCACTGGGTGCTGAAGATGGCGAGAGAGATCTTTCACTCCTGGCTCTTTGGCTGTGGGAGCAGAGTTCAAACGTTCGTGCCTTACTCTGCTGTGCTCAGAGAGCACCAGGCACCAAAGATGTTGGATTCAAACGCACTTTTAGGTAGGAAGGGAGGAGAGACAGCAATGAGTGTGTCACCCTTGCAGTGCTCCCTGTGTGCTGAAGATCCTCAGCAACATCTTTCACTCCTGCCTCTTTGGCTCTGGGAGCAGAGTTCAAACGTTCCTGCTTTACTCAGCTGTGCTCAGAGATGACCAGGCACCAGAGATGATTCAAATGCACTTTGTGGTAGGAAAATGAGGAGAGACAGCAATGTGTGTGTCACCCTTGCAAAGCTCACTGTGTGCTGAAGATGGCGAGAGAGATCATTCACTCCTGCCTCTTTGGCTGTGGGAGCAGAGTTCAAACGTTCGTGCTTTACTCTGCTGTGCTCAGAGAGCACCAGGCACCAAAGATGTTGGATTCAAACGCACTTTTAGGTAGGAAGGGAGGAGAGACAGCAATGAGTGTGTCACCCTTGCAGTGCTCCCTGTGTGCTGAAGATCCTCAGCAACATCTTTCATTCCTGCCCCTTTTACTGTGGGAGCAGTGTTTAAACGCTCGTGCTTTACTCTGCTGTGCTCAGAGAGCACCAGGCACCAAAGATGTTGGATTCAAACGCACTTTCAGGTAGAAAGACAGTAGAGACAGCAATGTGTGTGTCACCCTTGCAAAGCTCACTGAGTGCTGAAGACGCCCAGAAACATCATTCGCACCTGGATCTTCTGCTCTGGGAGCAGAGTTCAAACATTCGTTTCCTACGCTGCTCTGCTCAGGCAGCTCCAGACTCCACCGATGTCGGATTCGAATGCACTTTGAGGTAGGGAAGTAAGGAGTGACAGCAATGTGTGTGTCACCCTTGAAAGCGCACTGTGTGCAGAAGATGCCCAGACACATCTTTCACTCCTGCCTCTTTTCCTGTGGGAGCAGAGTTCACATGTTTATGCTTCACTCTGCTGAGCTCAGCCGACGGCAGGAACCGGAGATGTTGGATTCAAATGCACTTTAAGGTAGGAAAGTGAGGAAAAACAGCAATGTGTGTGTCACCCTTGCAAAGCTCACTGGGTGCTGAAGATGGCGAGAGAGATCTTTCACTCCTGGCTCTTTGGCTGTGGGAGCAGAGTTCAAACGTTCGTGCCTTACTCTGCTGTGCTCAGAGAGCACCAGGCACCAAAAATGTTGGATTCAAACGCACTTTTAGGTAGGAAGGGAGGAGAGACAGCAATGAGTG
This sequence comes from Lathamus discolor, assembly GCF_037157495.1. Taxonomy (NCBI): domain Eukaryota; kingdom Metazoa; phylum Chordata; class Aves; order Psittaciformes; family Psittacidae; genus Lathamus; species Lathamus discolor. The sequence continues at coordinate 23,954,075 of NC_088890.1, read as the reverse complement.
TGTCACCCTTGCAGTGCTCCCTGTGTGCTGAAGGTGCCCAGCAACATCTTTCACTCCTGCCTCTTTGGTTCTGGGAGCAGAGTTGAAACGTTCGTGCTTTACTCTGCTGTGCTCAGCTGGAAATAGGCACCGGAGATATTGAATTCAAATGCACTTTGAGGTAGGGATTGAGGAGAGACAGCAATGTGTGTGTCGCTCTTCAAAGCTCACTGTCTGCTGAAATTGCAATGCAACATCTTTCATTCCTGCCTCTTTTCCGGTAGGAGCAGAGTTTAAACGTTCGTGCTTTACTCTGCTGTGCTCTGAGAGCACCAGGCACCAAAGATGTTGGATTCAAATGCACTTTCAGGTAGAAAGACAGTAGAGACAGCAATGTGTGTGTCACCCTTGCAAAGCTCACTGAGTGCTGAAGACGCCCAGAAACATCATTCGCACCTGGATCTTCTGCTCTGGGAGCAGAGTTCAAACATTCGTTTCCTACGCTGCTCTGCTCAGGCAGCTCCAGACTCCACCGATGTCGGATTCGAATGCACTTTGAGGTAGGGAAGTAAGGAGTGACAGCAATGTGTGTGTCACCCTTGAAAGCGCACTGTGTGCAGAAGATGCCCAGACACATCTTTCACTCCTGCCTCTTTTCCTGTGGGAGCAGAGTTCACAAGTTTATGCTTCACTCTGCTGAGCTCAGCCGACGGCAGGAACCGGAGATGTTGGATTCAAATGCACTTTAAGGTAGGAAAGTGAGGAAAAACAGCAATGTGTGTGTCACCCTTGCAAAGCTCACTGGGTGCTGAAGATGGCGAGAGAGATCTTTCACTCCTGGCTCTTTGGCTGTGGGAGCAGAGTTCAAACGTTCGTGCTTTACTCTGCTGTGCTCAGAGAGCACCAGGCACCGGAGATGTTGGATTCAAACGCACTTTTAGGTAGGAAGGGAGGAGAGACAGCAATGAGTGTGTCACCCTTGCAGTGCTCCCTGTGTGCTGAAGATCCTCAGCAACATCTTTCACTCCTGCCTCTTTGGCTCTGGGAGCAGAGTTCAAACGTTCCTGCTTTACTCAGCTGTGCTCAGAGATGACCAGGCACCAGAGATGATTCAAATGCACTTTGTGGTAGGAAAATGAGGAGAGACAGCAATGTGTGTGTCACCCTTGCAAAGCTCACTGTGTGCTGAAGATGGCGAGAGAGATCATTCACTCCTGGCTCTTTGGCTGTGGGAGCAGAGTTCAAACGTTCGTGCTTTACTCTGCTGTGCTCAGAGAGCACCAGGCACCAAAGATGTTGGATTCAAACGCACTTTTAGGTAGGAAGGGAGGAGAGACAGCAATGAGTGTGTCACCCTTGCAGTGCTCCCTGTGTGCTGAAGATCCTCAGCAACATCTTTCATTCCTGCCCCTTTTACTGTGGGAGCAGTGTTTAAACGCTCGTGCTTTACTCTGCTGTGCTCAGAGAGCACCAGGCACCAAAGATGTTGGATTCAAACGCACTTTCAGGTAGAAAGACAGTAGAGACAGCAATGTGTGTGTCACCCTTGCAAAGCTCACTGAGTGCTGAAGACGCCCAGAAACATCATTCGCACCTGGATCTTCTGCTCTGGGAGCAGAGTTCAAACATTCGTTTCCTACGCTGCTCTGCTCAGGCAGCTCCAGACTCCACCGATGTCGGATTCGAATGCACTTTGAGGTAGGGAAGTAAGGAGTGACAGCAATGTGTGTGTCACCCTTGAAAGCGCACTGTGTGCAGAAGATGCCCAGACACATCTTTCACTCCTGCCTCTTTTCCTGTGGGAGCAGAGTTCACATGTTTATGCTTCACTCTGCTGAGCTCAGCCGACGGCAGGAACCGGAGATGTTGGATTCAAATGCACTTTAAGGTAGGAAAGTGAGGAAAAACAGCAATGTGTGTGTCACCCTTGCAAAGCTCACTGGGTGCTGAAGATGGCGAGAGAGATCTTTCACTCCTGGCTCTTTGGCTGTGGGAGCAGAGTTCAAACGTTCGTGCCTTACTCTGCTGTGCTCAGAGAGCACCAGGCACCGGAGATGTTGGATTCAAACGCACTTTTAGGTAGGAAGGGAGGAGAGACAGCAATGAGTGTGTCACCCTTGCAGTGCTCCCTGTGTGCTGAAGATCCTCAGCAACATCTTTCACTCCTGCCTCTTTGGCTCTGGGAGCAGAGTTCAAACGTTCCTGCTTTACTCAGCTGTGCTCAGAGATGACCAGGCACCAGAGATGATTCAAATGCACTTTGTGGTAGGAAAATGAGGAGAGACAGCAATGTGTGTGTCACCCTTGCAAAGCTCACTGTGTGCTGAAGATGGCGAGAGAGATCATTCACTCCTGGCTCTTTGGCTGTGGGAGCAGAGTTCAAACGTTCGTGCTTTACTCTGCTGTGCTCAGAGAGCACCAGGCACCAAAGATGTTGGATTCAAACGCACTTTTAGGTAGGAAGGGAGGAGAGACAGCAATGAGTGTGTCACCCTTGCAGTGCTCCCTGTGTGCTGAAGATCCTCAGCAACATCTTTCATTCCTGCCCCTTTTACTGTGGGAGCAGTGTTTAAACGCTCGTGCTTTACTCTGCTGTGCTCAGAGAGCACCAGGCACCAAAGATGTTGGATTCAAACGCACTTTCAGGTAGAAAGACAGTAGAGACAGCAATGTGTGTGTCACCCTTGCAAAGCTCACTGAGTGCTGAAGACGCCCAGAAACATCATTCGCACCTGGATCTTCTGCTCTGGGAGCAGAGTTCAAACATTCGTTTCCTACGCTGCTCTGCTCAGGCAGCTCCAGACTCCACCGATGTCGGATTCGAATGCACTTTGAGGTAGGGAAGTAAGGAGTGACAGCAATGTGTGTGTCACCCTTGAAAGCGCACTGTGTGCAGAAGATGCCCAGACACATCTTTCACTCCTGCCTCTTTTCCTGTGGGAGCAGAGTTCACATGTTTATGCTTCACTCTGCTGAGCTCAGCCGACGGCAGGAACCGGAGATGTTGGATTCAAATGCACTTTAAGGTAGGAAAGTGAGGAAAAACAGCAATGTGTGTGTCACCCTTGCAAAGCTCACTGGGTGCTGAAGATGGCGAGAGAGATCTTTCACTCCTGGCTCTTTGGCTGTGGGAGCAGAGTTCAAACGTTCGTGCCTTACTCTGCTGTGCTCAGAGAGCACCAGGCACCAAAAATGTTGGATTCAAACGCACTTTTAGGTAGGAAGGGAGGAGAGACAGCAATGAGTGTGTCACCCTTGCAGTGCTCCCTGTGTGCTGAAGGTGCCCAGCAACATCTTTCACTCCTGCCTCTTTGGTTCTGGGAGCAGAGTTGAAACGTTCGTGCTTTACTCTGCTGTGCTCAGCTGGAAATAGGCACCGGAGATATTGAATTCAAATGCACTTTGAGGTAGGGATTGAGGAGAGACAGCAATGTGTGTGTCGCTCTTCAAAGCTCACTGTCTGCTGAAATTGCAATGCAACATCTTTCATTCCTGCCTCTTTTCCGGTAGGAGCAGAGTTTAAACGTTCGTGCTTTACTCTGCTGTGCTCTGAGAGCACCAGGCACCAAAGATGTTGGATTCAAATGCACTTTCAGGTAGAAAGACAGTAGAGACAGCAATGTGTGTGTCACCCTTGCAAAGCTCACTGAGTGCTGAAGACGCCCAGAAACATCATTCGCACCTGGATCTTCTGCTCTGGGAGCAGAGTTCAAACATTCGTTTCCTACGCTGCTCTGCTCAGGCAGCTCCAGACTCCACCGATGTCGGATTCGAATGCACTTTGAGGTAGGGAAGTAAGGAGTGACAGCAATGTGTGTGTCACCCTTGAAAGCGCACTGTGTGCAGAAGATGCCCAGACACATCTTTCACTCCTGCCTCGTTTCCTGTGGGAGCAGAGTTCACATGTTTATGCTTCACTCTGCTGAGCTCAGCCGACGGCAGGAACCGGAGATGTTGGATTCAAATGCACTTTAAGGTAGGAAAGTGAGGAAAAACAGCAATGTGTGTGTCACCCTTGCAAAGCTCACTGGGTGCTGAAGATGGCGAGAGAGATCTTTCACTCCTGGCTCTTTGGCTGTGGGAGCAGAGTTCAAACGTTCGTGCTTTACTCTGCTGTGCTCAGAGAGCACCAGGCACCGGAGATGTTGGATTCAAACGCACTTTTAGGTAGGAAGGGAGGAGAGACAGCAATGAGTGTGTCACCCTTACAGTGCTCCCTGTGTGCTGAAGATCCTCAGCAACATCTTTCACTCCTGCCTCTTTGGCTCTGGGAGCAGAGTTCAAACGTTCCTGCTTTACTCAGCTGTGCTCAGAGATGACCAGGCACCAGAGATGATTCAAATGCACTTTGTGGTAGGAAAATGAGGAGAGACAGCAATGTGTGTGTCACCCTTGCAAAGCTCACTGAGTGCTGAAGACGCCCAGAAACATCATTCGCACCTGGATCTTCTGCTCTGGGAGCAGAGTTCAAACATTCGTTTCCTACGCTGCTCTGCTCAGGCAGCTCCAGACTCCACCGATGTCGGATTCGAATGCCCTTTGAGGTAGGGAAGTAAGGAGTGACAGCAATGTGTGTGTCACCCTTGAAAGCGCACTGTGTGCAGAAGATGCCCAGACACATCTTTCACTCCTGCCTCTTTTCCTGTGGGAGCAGAGTTCACATGTATATGCTTCACTCTGCTGAGCTCAGCCGACGGCAGGAACCGGAGATGTTGGATTCAAATGCACTTTGAGGTAGGAAAGTGAGGAAAAACAGCAATGTGTGTGTCACCCTTGCAAAGCTCACTGGGTGCTGAAGATGGCGAGAGAGATCTTTCACTCCTGGCTCTTTGGCTGTGGGAGCAGAGTTCAAACGTTCGTGCTTTACTCTGCTGTGCTCAGAGAGCACCAGGCACCGGAGATGTTGGATTCAAACGCACTTTTAGGTAGGAAGGGAGGAGAGACAGCAATGAGTGTGTCACCCTTGCAGTGCTCCCTGTGTGCTGAAGGTGCCCAGCAACATCTTTCACTCCTGCCTCTTTGGTTCTGGGAGCAGAGTTGAAACGTTCGTGCTTTACTCTGCTGTGCTCAGCTGGAAATAGGCACCGGAGATATTGAATTCAAATGCACTTTGAGGTAGGGATTGAGGAGAGACAGCAATGTGTGTGTCGCTCTTCAAAGCTCACTGTCTGCTGAAATTGCAATGCAACATCTTTCATTCCTGCCTCTTTTCCGGTAGGAGCAGAGTTTAAACGTTCGTGCTTTACTCTGCTGTGCTCTGAGAGCACCAGGCACCAAAGATGTTGGATTCAAATGCACTTTCAGGTAGAAAGACAGTAGAGACAGCAATGTGTGTGTCACCCTTGCAAAGCTCACTGAGTGCTGAAGACGCCCAGAAACATCATTCGCACCTGGATCTTCTGCTCTGGGAGCAGAGTTCAAACATTCGTTTCCTACGCTGCTCTGCTCAGGCAGCTCCAGACTCCACCGATGTCGGATTCGAATGCCCTTTGAGGTAGGGAAGTAAGGAGTGACAGCAATGTGTGTGTCACCCTTGAAAGCGCACTGTGTGCAGAAGATGCCCAGACACATCTTTCACTCCTGCCTCTTTTCCTGTGGGAGCAGAGTTCACATGTATATGCTTCACTCTGCTGAGCTCAGCCGACGGCAGGAACCGGAGATGTTGGATTCAAATGCACTTTGAGGTAGGAAAGTGAGGAAAAACAGCAATGTGTGTGTCACCCTTGCAAAGCTCACTGGGTGCTGAAGATGGCGAGAGAGATCTTTCACTCCTGGCTCTTTGGCTGTGGGAGCAGAGTTCAAACGTTCGTGCCTTACTCTGCTGTGCTCAGAGAGCACCAGGCACCAAAGATGTTGGATTCAAACGCACTTTTAGGTAGGAAGGGAGGAGAGACAGCAATGAGTGTGTCACCCTTGCAGTGCTCCCTGTGTGCTGAAGGTGCCCAGCAACATCTTTCACTCCTGCCTCTTTGGTTCTGGGAGCAGAGTTGAAACGTTCGTGCTTTACTCTGCTGTGCTCAGCTGGAAATAGGCACCGGAGATATTGAATTCAAATGCACTTTGAGGTAGGGATTGAGGAGAGACAGCAATGTGTGTGTCGCTCTTCAAAGCTCACTCTCTGCTGAAATTGCAATGCAACATCTTTCATTCCTGCCTCTTTTCCGGTAGGAGCAGAGTTAAAACGTTCGTGCTTTACTCTGCTGTGCTCTGAGAGCACCAGGCACCAAAGATGTTGGATTCAAATGCACTTTGAGGTAGGAAAGTGAGGAGAGACAGCAATGTGTGTGTCACCCTTGCAAAGCTCACTGTGTGCTGAAGATGGCGAGAGAGATCATTCACTCCTGGCTCTTTGGCTGTGGGAGCAGAGTTCAAACGTTCGTGCTTTACTCTGCTGTGCTCAGAGAGCACCAGGCACCAAAGATGTTGGATTCAAACGCACTTTTAGGTAGGAAGGGAGGAGAGACAGCAATGAGTGTGTCACCCTTGCAGTGCTCCCTGTGTGCTGAAGATCCTCAGCAACATCTTTCATTCCTGCCCCTTTTACTGTGGGAGCAGTGTTTAAACGCTCGTGCTTTACTCTGCTGTGCTCAGAGAGCACCAGGCACCAAAGATGTTGGATTCAAACGCACTTTCAGGTAGAAAGACAGTAGAGACAGCAATGTGTGTGTCACCCTTGCAAAGCTCACTGAGTGCTGAAGACGCCCAGAAACATCATTCGCACCTGGATCTTCTGCTCTGGGAGCAGAGTTCAAACATTCGTTTCCTACGCTGCTCTGCTCAGGCAGCTCCAGACTCCACCGATGTCGGATTCGAATGCACTTTGAGGTAGGGAAGTAAGGAGTGACAGCAATGTGTGTGTCACCCTTGAAAGCGCACTGTGTGCAGAAGATGCCCAGACACATCTTTCACTCCTGCCTCGTTTCCTGTGGGAGCAGAGTTCACATGTTTATGCTTCACTCTGCTGAGCTCAGCCGACGGCAGGAACCGGAGATGTTGGATTCAAATGCACTTTAAGGTAGGAAAGTGAGGAAAAACAGCAATGTGTGTGTCACCCTTGCAAAGCTCACTGGGTGCTGAAGATGGCGAGAGAGATCTTTCACTCCTGGCTCTTTGGCTGTGGGAGCAGAGTTCAAACGTTCGTGCCTTACTCTGCTGCGCTCAGAGAGCACCAGGCACCAAAGATGTTGGATTCAATCGCACTTTTAGGTAGGAAGGGAGGAGAGACAGCAATGAGTGTGTCACCCTTGCAGTGCTCCCTGTGTGCTGAAGGTGCCCAGCAACATCTTTCACTCATGCCTCTTTGGTTCTGGGAGCAGAGTTGAAACGTTCGTGCTTTACTCTGCTGTGCTCAGCTGGAAATAGGCACCGGAGATATTGAATTCAAATGCACTTTGAGGTAGGGATTGAGGAGAGACAGCAATGTGTGTGTCGCTCTTCAAAGCTCACTGTCTGCTGAAATTGCAATGCAACATCTTTCATTCCTGCCTCTTTCCCGGTAGGAGCAGAGTTTAAACGTTCGTGCTTTACTCTGCTGTGCTCTGAGAGCACCAGGCACCAAAGATGTTGGATTCAAATGCACTTTCAGGTAGAAAGACAGTAGAGACAGCAATGTGTGTGTCACCCTTGCAAAGCTCACTGAGTGCTGAAGACGCCCAGAAACATCATTCGCACCTGGATCTTCTGCTCTGGGAGCAGAGTTCAAACATTCGTTTCCTACGCTGCTCTGCTCAGGCAGCTCCAGACTCCACGGATGTCGGATTCGAATGCACTTTGAGGTAGGGAAGTAAGGAGTGACAGCAATGTGTGTGTCACCCTTGAAAGCGCACTGTGTGCAGAAGATGCCCAGACACATCTTTCACTCCTGCCTCGTTTCCTGTGGGAGCAGAGTTCACATGTTTATGCTTCACTCTGCTGAGCTCAGCCGACGGCAGGAACCGGAGATGTTGGATTCAAATGCACTTTAAGGTAGGAAAGTGAGGAAAAACAGCAATGTGTGTGTCACCCTTGCAAAGCTCACTGGGTGCTGAAGATGGCGAGAGAGATCTTTCACTCCTGGCTCTTTGGCTGTGGGAGCAGAGTTCAAACGTTCGTGCTTTACTCTGCTGTGCTCAGAGAGCACCAGGCACCGGAGATGTTGGATTCAAACGCACTTTTAGGTAGGAAGGGAGGAGAGACAGCAATGAGTGTGTCACCCTTGCAGTGCTCCCTGTGTGCTGAAGATCCTCAGCAACATCTTTCACTCCTGCCTCTTTGGCTCTGGGAGCAGAGTTCAAACGTTCCTGCTTTACTCAGCTGTGCTCAGAGATGACCAGGCACCAGAGATGATTCAAATGCACTTTGTGGTAGGAAAATGAGGAGAGACAGCAATGTGTGTGTCACCCTTGCAAAGCTCACTGAGTGCTGAAGACGCCCAGAAACATCATTCGCACCTGGATCTTCTGCTCTGGGAGCAGAGTTCAAACATTCGTTTCCTACGCTGCTCTGCTCAGGCAGCTCCAGACTCCACCGATGTCGGATTCGAATGCACTTTGAGGTAGGGAAGTAAGGAGTGACAGCAATGTGTGTGTCACCCTTGAAAGCGCACTGTGTGCAGAAGATGCCCAGACACATCTTTCACTCCTGCCTCTTTTCCTGTGGGAGCAGAGTTCACATGTTTATGCTTCACTCTGCTGAGCTCAGCCGACGGCAGGAACCGGAGATGTTGGATTCAAATGCACTTTAAGGTAGGAAAGTGAGGAAAAACAGCAATGTGTGTGTCACCCTTGCAAAGCTCACTGGGTGCTGAAGATGGCGAGAGAGATCTTTCACTCCTGGCTCTTTGGCTGTGGGAGCAGAGTTCAAACGTTCGTGCCTTACTCTGCTGTGCTCAGAGAGCACCAGGCACCAAAAATGTTGGATTCAAACGCACTTTTAGGTAGGAAGGGAGGAGAGACAGCAATGAGTGTGTCACCCTTGCAGTGCTCCCTGTGTGCTGAAGGTGCCCAGCAACATCTTTCACTCCTGCCTCTTTGGTTCTGGGAGCAGAGTTGAAACGTTCGTGCTTTACTCTGCTGTGCTCAGCTGGAAATAGGCACCGGAGATATTGAATTCAAATGCACTTTGAGGTAGGGATTGAGGAGAGACAGCAATGTGTGTGTCGCTCTTCAAAGCTCACTGTCTGCTGAAATTGCAATGCAACATCTTTCATTCCTGCCTCTTTTCCGGTAGGAGCAGAGTTTAAACGTTCGTGCTTTACTCTGCTGTGCTCTGAGAGCACCAGGCACCAAAGATGTTGGATTCAAATGCACTTTCAGGTAGAAAGACAGTAGAGACAGCAATGTGTGTGTCACCCTTGCAAAGCTCACTGAGTGCTGAAGACGCCCAGAAACATCATTCGCACCTGGATCTTCTGCTCTGGGAGCAGAGTTCAAACATTCGTTTCCTACGCTGCTCTGCTCAGGCAGCTCCAGACTCCACCGATGTCGGATTCGAATGCACTTTGAGGTAGGGAAGTAAGGAGTGACAGCAATGTGTGTGTCACCCTTGAAAGCGCACTGTGTGCAGAAGATGCCCAGACACATCTTTCACTCCTGCCTCTTTTCCTGTGGGAGCAGAGTTCACAAGTTTATGCTTCACTCTGCTGAGCTCAGCCGACGGCAGGAACCGGAGATGTTGGATTCAAATGCACTTTGAGGTAGGAAAGTGAGGAAAAACAGCAATGTGTGTGTCACCCTTGCAAAGCTCACTGGGTGCTGAAGATGGCGAGAGAGATCTTTCACTCCTGGCTCTTTGGCTGTGGGAGCAGAGTTCAAACGTTCGTGCCTTACTCTGCTGTGCTCAGAGAGCACCAGGCACCAAAGATGTTGGATTCAAACGCACTTTTAGGTAGGAAGGGAGGAGAGACAGCAATGAGTGTGTCACCCTTGCAGTGCTCCCTGTGTGCTGAAGGTGCCCAGCAACATCTTTCACTCCTGCCTCTTTGGTTCTGGGAGCAGAGTTGAAACGTTCGTGCTTTACTCTGCTGTGCTCAGCTGGAAATAGGCACCGGAGATATTGAATTCAAATGCACTTTGAGGTAGGGATTGAGGAGAGACAGCAATGTGTGTGTCGCTCTTCAAAGCTCACTCTCTGCTGAAATTGCAATGCAACATCTTTCATTCCTGCCTCTTTTCCGGTAGGAGCAGAGTTAAAACGTTCGTGCTTTACTCTGCTGTGCTCTGAGAGCACCAGGCACCAAAGATGTTGGATTCAAATGCACTTTGAGGTAGGAAAGTGAGGAGAGACAGCAATGTGTGTGTCACCCTTGCAAAGCTCACTGTGTGCTGAAGATGGCGAGAGAGATCATTCACTCCTGGCTCTTTGGCTGTGGGAGCAGAGTTCAAACGTTCGTGCTTTACTCTGCTGTGCTCAGAGAGCACCAGGCACCAAAGATGTTGGATTCAAACGCACTTTTAGGTAGGAAGGGAGGAGAGACAGCAATGAGTGTGTCACCCTTGCAGTGCTCCCTGTGTGCTGAAGATCCTCAGCAACATCTTTCATTCCTGCCCCTTTTACTGTGGGAGCAGTGTTTAAACGCTCGTGCTTTACTCTGCTGTGCTCAGAGAGCACCAGGCACCAAAGATGTTGGATTCAAACGCACTTTCAGGTAGAAAGACAGTAGAGACAGCAATGTGTGTGTCACCCTTGCAAAGCTCACTGAGTGCTGAAGACGCCCAGAAACATCATTCGCACCTGGATCTTCTGCTCTGGGAGCAGAGTTCAAACATTCGTTTCCTACGCTGCTCTGCTCAGGCAGCTCCAGACTCCACCGATGTCGGATTCGAATGCACTTTGAGGTAGGGAAGTAAGGAGTGACAGCAATGTGTGTGTCACCCTTGAAAGCGCACTGTGTGCAGAAGATGCCCAGACACATCTTTCACTCCTGCCTCGTTTCCTGTGGGAGCAGAGTTCACATGTTTATGCTTCACTCTGCTGAGCTCAGCCGACGGCAGGAACCGGAGATGTTGGATTCAAATGCACTTTAAGGTAGGAAAGTGAGGAAAAACAGCAATGTGTGTGTCACCCTTGCAAAGCTCACTGGGTGCTGAAGATGGCGAGAGAGATCTTTCACTCCTGGCTCTTTGGCTGTGGGAGCAGAGTTCAAACGTTCGTGCCTTACTCTGCTGTGCTCAGAGAGCACCAGGCACCAAAAATGTTGGATTCAAACGCACTTTTAGGTAGGAAGGGAGGAGAGACAGCAATGAGTGTGTCACCCTTGCAGTGCTCCCTGTGTGCTGAAGGTGCCCAGCAACATCTTTCACTCCTGCCTCTTTGGTTCTGGGAGCAGAGTTCAAACGTTCGTGCTTTACTCTGCTGTGCTCAGCTGGAAATAGGCACCGGAGATATTGAATTCAAATGCACTTTGAGGTAGGGATTGAGGAGAGACAGCAATGTGTGTGTCGCTCTTCAAAGCTCACTGTCTGCTGAAATTGCAATGCAACATCTTTCATTCCTGCCTCTTTTCCGGTAGGAGCGGAGTTTAAACGTTCGTGCTTTACTCTGCTGTGCTCTGAGAGCACCAGGCACCAAAGATGTTGGATTCAAATGCACTTTCAGGTAGAAAGACAGTAGAGACAGCAATGTGTGTGTCACCCTTGCAAAGCTCACTGAGTGCTGAAGACGCCCAGAAACATCATTCGCACCTGGATCTTCTGCTCTGGGAGCAGAGTTCAAACATTCGTTTCCTACGCTGCTCTGCTCAGGCAGCTCCAGACTCCACCGATGTCGGATTCGAATGCACTTTGAGGTAGGGAAGTAAGGAGTGACAGCAATGTGTGTGTCACCCTTGAAAGCGCACTGTGTGCAGAAGATGCCCAGACACATCTTTCACTCCTGCCTCGTTTCCTGTGGGAGCAGAGTTCACATGTTTATGCTTCACTCTGCTGAGCTCAGCCGACGGCAGGAACCGGAGATGTTGGATTCAAATGCACTTTAAGGTAGGAAAGTGAGGAAAAACAGCAATGTGTGTGTCACCCTTGCAAAGCTCACTGGGTGCTGAAGATGGCGAGAGAGATCTTTCACTCCTGGCTCTTTGGCTGTGGGAGCAGAGTTCAAACGTTCGTGCTTTACTCTGCTGTGCTCAGAGAGCACCAGGCACCGGAGATGTTGGATTCAAACGCACTTTTAGGTAGGAAGGGAGGAGAGACAGCAATGAGTGTGTCACCCTTGCAGTGCTCCCTGTGTGCTGAAGATCCTCAGCAACATCTTTCACTCCTGCCTCTTTGGCTCTGGGAGCAGAGTTCAAACGTTCCTGCTTTACTCAGCTGTGCTCAGAGATGACCAGGCACCAGAGATGATTCAAATGCACTTTGTGGTAGGAAAATGAGGAGAGACAGCAATGTGTGTGTCACCCTTGCAAAGCTCACTGAGTGCTGAAGACGCCCAGAAACATCATTCGCACCTGGATCTTCTGCTCTGGGAGCAGAGTTCAAACATTCGTTTCCTACGCTGCTCTGCTCAGGCAGCTCCAGACTCCACCGATGTCGGATTCGAATGCACTTTGAGGTAGGGAAGTAAGGAGTGACAGCAATGTGTGTGTCACCCTTGAAAGCGCACTGTGTGCAGAAGATGCCCAGACACATCTTTCACTCCTGCCTCTTTTCCTGTGGGAGCAGAGTTCACATGTTTATGCTTCACTCTGCTGAGCTCAGCCGACGGCAGGAACCGGAGATGTTGGATTCAAATGCACTTTAAGGTAGGAAAGTGAGGAAAAACAGCAATGTGTGTGTCACCCTTGCAAAGCTCACTGGGTGCTGAAGATGGCGAGAGAGATCTTTCACTCCTGGCTCTTTGGCTGTGGGAGCAGAGTTCAAACGTTCGTGCCTTACTCTGCTGTGCTCAGAGAGCACCAGGCACCGGAGATGTTGGATTCAAACGCACTTTTAGGTAGGAAGGGAGGAGAGACAGCAATGAGTGTGTCACCCTTGCAGTGCTCCCTGTGTGCTGAAGGTGCCCAGCAACATCTTTCACTCCTGCCTCTTTGGTTCTGGGAGCAGAGTTCAAACGTTCGTGCTTTACTCTGCTGTGCTCAGCTGGAAATAGGCACCGGAGATATTGAATTCAAATGCACTTTGAGGTAGGGATTGAGGAGAGACAGCAATGTGTGTGTCGCTCTTCAAAGCTCACTGTCTGCTGAAATTGCAATGCAACATCTTTCATTCCTGCCTCTTTTCCGGTAGGAGCAGAGTTTAAACGTTCGTGCTTTACTCTGCTGTGCTCTGAGAGCACCAGGCACCAAAGATGTTGGATTCAAATGCACTTTCAGGTAGAAAGACAGTAGAGACAGCAATGTGTGTGTCACCCTTGCAAAGCTCACTGAGTGCTGAAGACGCCCAGAAACATCATTCGCACCTGGATCTTCTGCTCTGGGAGCAGAGTTCAAACATTCGTTTCCTACGCTGCTCTGCTCAGGCAGCTCCAGACTCCACCGATGTCGGATTCGAATGCCCTTTGAGGTAGGGAAGTAAGGAGTGACAGCAATGTGTGTGTCACCCTTGAAAGCGCACTGTGTGCAGAAGATGCCCAGACACATCTTTCACTCCTGCCTCTTTTCCTGTGGGAGCAGAGTTCACATGTATATGCTTCACTCTGCTGAGCTCAGCCGACGGCAGGAACCGGAGATGTTGGATTCAAATGCACTTTGAGGTAGGAAAGTGAGGAAAAACAGCAATGTGTGTGTCACCCTTGCAAAGCTCACTGGGTGCTGAAGATGGCGAGAGAGATCTTTCACTCCTGGCTCTTTGGCTGTGGGAGCAGAGTTCAAACGTTCGTGCCTTACTCTGCTGTGCTCAGAGAGCACCAGGCACCAAAGATGTTGGATTCAAACGCACTTTTAGGTAGGAAGGGAGGAGAGACAGCAATGAGTGTGTCACCCTTGCAGTGCTCCCTGTGTGCTGAAGGTGCCCAGCAACATCTTTCACTCCTGCCTCTTTGGTTCTGGGAGCAGAGTTGAAACGTTCGTGCTTTACTCTGCTGTGCTCAGCTGGAAATAGGCACCGGAGATATTGAATTCAAATGCACTTTGAGGTAGGGATTGAGGAGAGACAGCAATGTGTGTGTCGCTCTTCAAAGCTCACTCTCTGCTGAAATTGCAATGCAACATCTTTCATTCCTGCCTCTTTTCCGGTAGGAGCAGAGTTAAAACGTTCGTGCTTTACTCTGCTGTGCTCTGAGAGCACCAGGCACCAAAGATGTTGGATTCAAATGCACTTTGAGGTAGGAAAGTGAGGAGAGACAGCAATGTGTGTGTCACCCTTGCAAAGCTCACTGTGTGCTGAAGATGGCGAGAGAGATCATTCACTCCTGGCTCTTTGGCTGTGGGAGCAGAGTTCAAACGTTCGTGCTTTACTCTGCTGTGCTCAGAGAGCACCAGGCACCAAAGATGTTGGATTCAAACGCACTTTTAGGTAGGAAGGGAGGAGAGACAGCAATGAGTGTGTCACCCTTGCAGTGCTCCCTGTGTGCTGAAGATCCTCAGCAACATCTTTCATTCCTGCCCCTTTTACTGTGGGAGCAGTGTTTAAACGCTCGTGCTTTACTCTGCTGTGCTCAGAGAGCACCAGGCACCAAAGATGTTGGATTCAAACGCACTTTCAGGTAGAAAGACAGTAGAGACAGCAATGTGTGTGTCACCCTTGCAAAGCTCACTGAGTGCTGAAGACGCCCAGAAACATCATTCGCACCTGGATCTTCTGCTCTGGGAATAGAGTTCAAACATTCGTTTCCTACGCTGCTCTGCTCAGGCAGCTCCAGACTCCACCGATGTCGGATTCGAATGCACTTTGAGGTAGGGAAGTAAGGAGTGACAGCAATGTGTGTGTCACCCTTGAAAGCGCACTGTGTGCAGAAGATGCCCAGACACATCTTTCACTCCTGCCTCGTTTCCTGTGGGAGCAGAGTTCACATGTTTATGCTTCACTCTGCTGAGCTCAGCCGACGGCAGGAACCGGAGATGTTGGATTCAAATGCACTTTAAGGTAGGAAAGTGAGGAAAAACAGCAATGTGTGTGTCACCCTTGCAAAGCTCACTGGGTGCTGAAGATGGCGAGAGAGATCTTTCACTCCTGGCTCTTTGGCTGTGGGAGCAGAGTTCAAACGTTCGTGCCTTACTCTGCTGCGCTCAGAGAGCACCAGGCACCAAAGATGTTGGATTCAATCGCACTTTTAGGTAGGAAGGGAGGAGAGACAGCAATGAGTGTGTCACCCTTGCAGTGCTCCCTGTGTGCTGAAGGTGCCCAGCAACATCTTTCACTCATGCCTCTTTGGTTCTGGGAGCAGAGTTGAAACGTTCGTGCTTTACTCTGCTGTGCTCAGCTGGAAATAGGTACCGGAGATATTGAATTCAAATGCACTTTGAGGTAGGGATTGAGGAGAGACAGCAATGTGTGTGTCGCTCTTCAAAGCTCACTGTCTGCTGAAATTGCAATGCAACATCTTTCATTCCTGCCTCTTTCCCGGTAGGAGCAGAGTTTAAACGTTCGTGCTTTACTCTGCTGTGCTCTGAGAGCACCAGGCACCAAAGATGTTGGATTCAAATGCACTTTCAGGTAGAAAGACAGTAGAGACAGCAATGTGTGTGTCACCCTTGCAAAGCTCACTGAGTGCTGAAGACGCCCAGAAACATCATTCGCACCTGGATCTTCTGCTCTGGGAGCAGAGTTCAAACATTCGTTTCCTACGCTGCTCTGCTCAGGCAGCTCCAGACTCCACGGATGTCGGATTCGAATGCACTTTGAGGTAGGGAAGTAAGGAGTGACAGCAATGTGTGTGTCACCCTTGAAAGCGCACTGTGTGCAGAAGATGCCCAGACACATCTTTCACTCCTGCCTCGTTTCCTGTGGGAGCAGAGTTCACATGTTTATGCTTCACTCTGCTGAGCTCAGCCGACGGCAGGAACCGGAGATGTTGGATTCAAATGCACTTTAAGGTAGGAAAGTGAGGAAAAACAGCAATGTGTGTGTCACCCTTGCAAAGCTCACTGGGTGCTGAAGATGGCGAGAGAGATCTTCCACTCCTGGCTCTTTGGCTGTGGGAGCAGAGTTCAAACGTTCGTGCTTTACTCTGCTGTGCTCAGAGAGCACCAGGCACCGGAGATGTTGGATTCAAACGCACTTTTAGGTAGGAAGGGAGGAGAGACAGCAATGAGTGTGTCACCCTTGCAGTGCTCCCTGTGTGCTGAAGATCCTCAGCAACATCTTTCACTCCTGCCTCTTTGGCTCTGGGAGCAGAGTTCAAACGTTCCTGCTTTACTCAGCTGTGCTCAGAGATGACCAGGCACCAGAGATGATTCAAATGCACTTTGTGGTAGGAAAATGAGGAGAGACAGCAATGTGTGTGTCACCCTTGCAAAGCTCACTGAGTGCTGAAGACGCCCAGAAACATCATTCGCACCTGGATCTTCTGCTCTGGGAGCAGAGTTCAAACATTCGTTTCCTACGCTGCTCTGCTCAGGCAGCTCCAGACTCCACCGATGTCGGATTCGAATGCACTTTGAGGTAGGGAAGTAAGGAGTGACAGCAATGTGTGTGTCACCCTTGAAAGCGCACTGTGTGCAGAAGATGCCCAGACACATCTTTCACTCCTGCCTCGTTTCCTGTGGGAGCAGAGTTCACATGTTTATGCTTCACTCTGCTGAGCTCAGCCGACGGCAGGAACCGGAGATGTTGGATTCAAATGCACTTTAAGGTAGGAAAGTGAGGAAAAACAGCAATGTGTGTGTCACCCTTGCAAAGCTCACTGGGTGCTGAAGATGGCGAGAGAGATCTTTCACTCCTGGCTCTTTGGCTGTGGGAGCAGAGTTCAAACGTTCGTGCCTTACTCTGCTGCGCTCAGAGAGCACCAGGCACCAAAGATGTTGGATTCAATCGCACTTTTAGGTAGGAAGGGAGGAGAGACAGCAATGAGTGTGTCACCCTTGCAGTGCTCCCTGTGTGCTGAAGGTGCCCAGCAACATCTTTCACTCATGCCTCTTTGGTTCTGGGAGCAGAGTTGAAACGTTCGTGCTTTACTCTGCTGTGCTCAGCTGGAAATAGGTACCGGAGATATTGAATTCAAATGCACTTTGAGGTAGGGATTGAGGAGAGACAGCAATGTGTGTGTCGCTCTTCAAAGCTCACTGTCTGCTGAAATTGCAATGCAACATCTTTCATTCCTGCCTCTTTCCCGGTAGGAGCAGAGTTTAAACGTTCGTGCTTTACTCTGCTGTGCTCTGAGAGCACCAGGCACCAAAGATGTTGGATTCAAATGCACTTTCAGGTAGAAAGACAGTAGAGACAGCAATGTGTGTGTCACCCTTGCAAAGCTCACTGAGTGCTGAAGACGCCCAGAAACATCATTCGCACCTGGATCTTCTGCTCTGGGAGCAGAGTTCAAACATTCGTTTCCTACGCTGCTCTGCTCAGGCAGCTCCAGACTCCACGGATGTCGGATTCGAATGCACTTTGAGGTAGGGAAGTAAGGAGTGACAGCAATGTGTGTGTCACCCTTGAAAGCGCACTGTGTGCAGAAGATGCCCAGACACATCTTTCACTCCTGCCTCGTTTCCTGTGGGAGCAGAGTTCACATGTTTATGCTTCACTCTGCTGAGCTCAGCCGACGGCAGGAACCGGAGATGTTGGATTCAAATGCACTTTAAGGTAGGAAAGTGAGGAAAAACAGCAATGTGTGTGTCACCCTTGCAAAGCTCACTGGGTGCTGAAGATGGCGAGAGAGATCTTTCACTCCTGGCTCTTTGGCTGTGGGAGCAGAGTTCAAACGTTCGTGCTTTACTCTGCTGTGCTCAGAGAGCACCAGGCACCGGAGATGTTGGATTCAAACGCACTTTTAGGTAGGAAGGGAGGAGAGACAGCAATGAGTGTGTCACCCTTGCAGTGCTCCCTGTGTGCTGAAGATCCTCAGCAACATCTTTCACTCCTGCCTCTTTGGCTCTGGGAGCAGAGTTCAAACGTTCCTGCTTTACTCAGCTGTGCTCAGAGATGACCAGGCACCAGAGATGATTCAAATGCACTTTGTGGTAGGAAAATGAGGAGAGACAGCAATGTGTGTGTCACCCTTGCAAAGCTCACTGAGTGCTGAAGACGCCCAGAAACATCATTCGCACCTGGATCTTCTGCTCTGGGAGCAGAGTTCAAACATTCGTTTCCTACGCTGCTCTGCTCAGGCAGCTCCAGACTCCACCGATGTCGGATTCGAATGCACTTTGAGGTAGGGAAGTAAGGAGTGACAGCAATGTGTGTGTCACCCTTGAAAGCGCACTGTGTGCAGAAGATGCCCAGACACATCTTTCACTCCTGCCTCTTTTCCTGTGGGAGCAGAGTTCACATGTTTATGCTTCACTCTGCTGAGCTCAGCCGACGGCAGGAACCGGAGATGTTGGATTCAAATGCACTTTAAGGTAGGAAAGTGAGGAAAAACAGCAATGTGTGTGTCACCCTTGCAAAGCTCACTGGGTGCTGAAGATGGCGAGAGAGATCTTTCACTCCTGGCTCTTTGGCTGTGGGAGCAGAGTTCAAACGTTCGTGCTTTACTCTGCTGTGCTCAGAGAGCACCAGGCACCAAAGATGTTGGATTCAAACGCACTTTTAGGTAGGAAGGGAGGAGAGACAGCAATGAGTGTGTCACCCTTGCAGTGCTCCCTGTGTGCTGAAGGTGCCCAGCAACATCTTTCACTCATGCCTCTTTGGTTCTGGGAGCAGAGTTGAAACGTTCGTGCTTTACTCTGCTGTGCTCAGCTGGAAATAGGCACCGGAGATATTGAATTCAAATGCACTTTGAGGTAGGGATTGAGGAGAGACAGCAATGTGTGTGTCGCTCTTCAAAGCTCACTCTCTGCTGAAATTGCAATGCAACATCTTTCATTCCTGCCTCTTTTCCGGTAGGAGCAGAGTTAAAACGTTCGTGCTTTACTCTGCTGTGCTCTGAGAGCACCAGGCACCAAAGATGTTGGATTCAAATGCACTTTGAGGTAGGAAAGTGAGGAGAGACAGCAATGTGTGTGTCACCCTTGCAAAGCTCACTGTGTGCTGAAGATGGGGAGAGAGATCATTCACTCCTGGCTCTTTGGCTGTGGGAGCAGAGTTCAAACGTTCGTGCTTTACTCTGCTGTGCTCAGAGAGCACCAGGCACCAAAGATGTTGGATTCAAACGCACTTTTAGGTAGGAAGGGAGGAGAGACAGCAATGAGTGTGTCACCCTTGCAGTGCTCCCTGTGTGCTGAAGATCCTCAGCAACATCTTTCATTCCTGCCCCTTTTACTGTGGGAGCAGTGTTTAAACGCTCGTGCTTTACTCTGCTGTGCTCAGAGAGCACCAGGCACCAAAGATGTTGGATTCAAACGCACTTTCAGGTAGAAAGACAGTAGAGACAGCAATGTGTGTGTCACCCTTGCAAAGCTCACTGAGTGCTGAAGACGCCCAGAAACATCATTCGCACCTGGATCTTCTGCTCTGGGAATAGAGTTCAAACATTCGTTTCCTACGCTGCTCTGCTCAGGCAGCTCCAGACTCCACCGATGTCGGATTCGAATGCACTTTGAGGTAGGGAAGTAAGGAGTGACAGCAATGTGTGTGTCACCCTTGAAAGCGCACTGTGTGCAGAAGATGCCCAGACACATCTTTCACTCCTGCCTCGTTTCCTGTGGGAGCAGAGTTCACATGTTTAGGCTTCACTCTGCTGAGCTCAGCCGACGGCAGGAACCGGAGATGTTGGATTCAAATGCACTTTAAGGTAGGAAAGTGAGGAAAAACAGCAATGTGTGTGTCACCCTTGCAAAGCTCACTGGGTGCTGAAGATGGCGAGAGAGATCTTTCACTCCTGGCTCTTTGGCTGTGGGAGCAGAGTTCAAACGTTCGTGCCTTACTCTGCTGCGCTCAGAGAGCACCAGGCACCAAAGATGTTGGATTCAATCGCACTTTTAGGTAGGAAGGGAGGAGAGACAGCAATGAGTGTGTCACCCTTGCAGTGCTCCCTGTGTGCTGAAGGTGCCCAGCAACATCTTTCACTCATGCCTCTTTGGTTCTGGGAGCAGAGTTGAAACGTTCGTGCTTTACTCTGCTGTGCTCAGCTGGAAATAGGCACCGGAGATATTGAATTCAAATGCACTTTGAGGTAGGGATTGAGGAGAGACAGCAATGTGTGTGTCGCTCTTCAAAGCTCACTGTCTGCTGAAATTGCAATGCAACATCTTTCATTCCTGCCTCTTTCCCGGTAGGAGCAGAGTTTAAACGTTCGTGCTTTACTCTGCTGTGCTCTGAGAGCACCAGGCACCAAAGATGTTGGATTCAAATGCACTTTCAGGTAGAAAGACAGTAGAGACAGCAATGTGTGTGTCACCCTTGCAAAGCTCACTGAGTGCTGAAGACGCCCAGAAACATCATTCGCACCTGGATCTTCTGCTCTGGGAGCAGAGTTCAAACATTCGTTTCCTACGCTGCTCTGCTCAGGCAGCTCCAGACTCCACGGATGTCGGATTCGAATGCACTTTGAGGTAGGGAAGTAAGGAGTGACAGCAATGTGTGTGTCACCCTTGAAAGCGCACTGTGTGCAGAAGATGCCCAGACACATCTTTCACTCCTGCCTCGTTTCCTGTGGGAGCAGAGTTCACATGTTTATGCTTCACTCTGCTGAGCTCAGCCGACGGCAGGAACCGGAGATGTTGGATTCAAATGCACTTTAAGGTAGGAAAGTGAGGAAAAACAGCAATGTGTGTGTCACCCTTGCAAAGCTCACTGGGTGCTGAAGATGGCGAGAGAGATCTTTCACTCCTGGCTCTTTGGCTGTGGGAGCAGAGTTCAAACGTTCGTGCCTTACTCTGCTGCGCTCAGAGAGCACCAGGCACCAAAGATGTTGGATTCAATCGCACTTTTAGGTAGGAAGGGAGGAGAGACAGCAATGAGTGTGTCACCCTTGCAGTGCTCCCTGTGTGCTGAAGGTGCCCAGCAACATCTTTCACTCATGCCTCTTTGGTTCTGGGAGCAGAGTTGAAACGTTCGTGCTTTACTCTGCTGTGCTCAGCTGGAAATAGGCACCGGAGATATTGAATTCAAATGCACTTTGAGGTAGGGATTGAGGAGAGACAGCAATGTGTGTGTCGCTCTTCAAAGCTCACTGTCTGCTGAAATTGCAATGCAACATCTTTCATTCCTGCCTCTTTCCCGGTAGGAGCAGAGTTTAAACGTTCGTGCTTTACTCTGCTGTGCTCTGAGAGCACCAGGCACCAAAGATGTTGGATTCAAATGCACTTTCAGGTAGAAAGACAGTAGAGACAGCAATGTGTGTGTCACCCTTGCAAAGCTCACTGAGTGCTGAAGACGCCCAGAAACATCATTCGCACCTGGATCTTCTGCTCTGGGAGCAGAGTTCAAACATTCGTTTCCTACGCTGCTCTGCTCAGGCAGCTCCAGACTCCACCGATGTCGGATTCGAATGCACTTTGAGGTAGGGAAGTAAGGAGTGACAGCAATGTGTGTGTCACCCTTGAAAGCGCACTGTGTGCAGAAGATGCCCAGACACATCTTTCACTCCTGCCTCGTTTCCTGTGGGAGCAGAGTTCACATGTTTATGCTTCACTCTGCTGAGCTCAGCCGACGGCAGGAACCGGAGATGTTGGATTCAAATGCACTTTAAGGTTGGAAAGTGAGGAAAAACAGCAATGTGTGTGTCACCCTTGCAAAGCTCACTGGGTGCTGAAGATGGCGAGAGAGATCTTTCACTCCTGGCTCTTTGGCTGTGGGAGCAGAGTTCAAACGTTCGTGCTTTACTCTGCTGTGCTCAGAGAGCACCAGGCACCGGAGATGTTGGATTCAAACGCACTTTTAGGTAGGAAGGGAGGAGAGACAGCAATGAGTGTGTCACCCTTGCAGTGCTCCCTGTGTGCTGAAGATCCTCAGCAACATCTTTCACTCCTGCCTCTTTGGCTCTGGGAGCAGAGTTCAAACGTTCCTGCTTTACTCAGCTGTGCTCAGAGATGACCAGGCACCAGAGATGATTCAAATGCACTTTGTGGTAGGAAAATGAGGAGAGACAGCAATGTGTGTGTCACCCTTGCAAAGCTCACTGAGTGCTGAAGACGCCCAGAAACATCATTCGCACCTGGATCTTCTGCTCTGGGAGCAGAGTTCAAACATTCGTTTCCTACGCTGCTCTGCTCAGGCAGCTCCAGACTCCACCGATGTCGGATTCGAATGCACTTTGAGGTAGGGAAGTAAGGAGTGACAGCAATGTGTGTGTCACCCTTGAAAGCGCACTGTGTGCAGAAGATGCCCAGACACATCTTTCACTCCTGCCTCTTTTCCTGTGGGAGCAGAGTTCACATGTTTATGCTTCACTCTGCTGAGCTCAGCCGACGGCAGGAACCGGAGATGTTGGATTCAAATGCACTTTAAGGTAGGAAAGTGAGGAAAAACAGCAATGTGTGTGTCACCCTTGCAAAGCTCACTGGGTGCTGAAGATGGCGAGAGAGATCTTTCACTCCTGGCTCTTTGGCTGTGGGAGCAGAGTGCAAACGTTCGTGCTTTACTCTGCTGTGCTCAGAGAGCACCAGGCACCGGAGATGTTGGATCAAACGCACTTTTAGGTAGGAAGGGAGGAGAGACAGCAATGAGTGTGTCACCCTTGCAGTGCTCCCTGTGTGCTGAAGATCCTCAGCAACATCTTTCACTCCTGCCTATTTGGCTCTGGGAGCAGAGTTCAAACGTTCCTGCTTTACTCAGCTGTGCTCAGAGATGACCAGGCACCAGAGATGATTCAAATGCACTTTGTGGTAGGAAAATGAGGAGAGACAGCAATGTGTGTGTCACCCTTGCAAAGCTCACTGAGTGCTGAAGACGCCCAGAAACATCATTCGCACCTGGATCTTCTGCTCTGGGAGCAGAGTTCAAACATTCGTTTCCTACGCTGCTCTGCTCAGGCAGCTCCATACTCCACCGATGTCGGATTCGATTGCACTTTGAGGTAGGGAAATAAGGAGTGGCAGCAATGTGTGTGTCACCCTTGAAAGCGCACTGTGTGCAGAAGATGCCCAGACACATCTTTCACTCCTGCCTCTTTTCCTGTGGGAGCAGAGTTCACATGTTTATGCTTCACTCTGCTGAGCTCAGCCGACGGCAGGAAACGGAGATGTTGGATTCAAATGCACTTTGAGGTAGGAAAGTGAGGAAAAACAGCAATGTGTGTGTCACCCTTGCAAAGCTCACTGGGTGCTGAAGATGGCGAGAGAGATCTTTCACTCCTGGCTCTTTGGCTGTGGGAGCAGAGTTCAAACGTTCGTGCCTTACTCTGCTGTGCTCAGAGAGCACCAGGCACCAAAGATGTTGGATTCAAACGCACTTTTAGGTAGGAAGGGAAGAGAGACAGCAATGAGTGTGTCACCCTTGCAGTGCTCCCTGTGTGCTGAAGATCCTCAGCAACATCTTTCACTCCTGCCTCTTTGGCTCTGGGAGCAGAGTTCAAACGTTCCTGCTTTACTCAGCTGTGCTCAGAGATGACCAGGCACCAGAGATGATTCAAATGCACTTTGTGGTAGGAAAATGAGGAGAGACAGCAATGTGTGTGTCACCCTTGCAAAGCTCACTGTGTGCTGAAGATGGCGAGAGAGATCATTCACTCCTGCCTCTTTGGCTGTGGGAGCAGAGTTCAAACGTTCGTGCTTTACTCTGCTGTGCTCAGAGAGCACCAGGCACCAAAGATGTTGGATTCAAACGCACTTTTAGGTAGGAAGGGAGGAGAGACAGCAATGAGTGTGTCACCCTTGCAGTGCTCCCTGTGTGCTGAAGATCCTCAGCAACATCTTTCATTCCTGCCCCTTTTACTGTGGGAGCAGTGTTTAAACGCTCGTGCTTTACTCTGCTGTGCTCAGAGAGCACCAGGCACCAAAGATGTTGGATTCAAACGCACTTTCAGGTAGAAAGACAGTAGAGACAGCAATGTGTGTGTCACCCTTGCAAAGCTCACTGAGTGCTGAAGACGCCCAGAAACATCATTCGCACCTGGATCTTCTGCTCTGGGAGCAGAGTTTAAACATTCGTTTCCTACGCTGCTCTGCTCAGGCAGCTCCAGACTCCACCGATGTCGGATTCGAATGCACTTTGAGGTAGGGAAGTAAGGAGTGACAGCAATGTGTGTGTCACCCTTGAAAGCGCACTGTGTGCAGAAGATGCCCAGACACATCTTTCACTCCTGCCTCGTTTCCTGTGGGAGCAGAGTTCACATGTTTATGCTTCACTCTGCTGAGCTCAGCCGACGGCAGGAACCGGAGATGTTGGATTCAAATGCACTTTAAGGTAGGAAAGTGAGGAAAAACAGCAATGTGTGTGTCACCCTTGCAAAGCTCACTGGGTGCTGAAGATGGCGAGAGAGATCTTTCACTCCTGGCTCTTTGGCTGTGGGAGCAGAGTTCAAACGTTCGTGCCTTACTCTGCTGCGCTCAGAGAGCACCAGGCACCAAAGATGTTGGATTCAATCGCACTTTTAGGTAGGAAGGGAGGAGAGACAGCAATGAGTGTGTCACCCTTGCAGTGCTCCCTGTGTGCTGAAGGTGCCCAGCAACATCTTTCACTCATGCCTCTTTGGTTCTGGGAGCAGAGTTGAAACGTTCGTGCTTTACTCTGCTGTGCTCAGCTGGAAATAGGCACCGGAGATATTGAATTCAAATGCACTTTGAGGTAGGGATTGAGGAGAGACAGCAATGTGTGTGTCGCTCTTCAAAGCTCACTGTCTGCTGAAATTGCAATGCAACATCTTTCATTCCTGCCTCTTTCCCGGTAGGAGCAGAGTTTAAACGTTCGTGCTTTACTCTGCTGTGCTCTGAGAGCACCAGGCACCAAAGATGTTGGATTCAAATGCACTTTCAGGTAGAAAGACAGTAGAGACAGCAATGTGTGTGTCACCCTTGCAAAGCTCACTGAGTGCTGAAGACGCCCAGAAACATCATTCGCACCTGGATCTTCTGCTCTGGGAGCAGAGTTCAAACATTCGTTTCCTACGCTGCTCTGCTCAGGCAGCTCCAGACTCCACGGATGTCGGATTCGAATGCACTTTGAGGTAGGGAAGTAAGGAGTGACAGCAATGTGTGTGTCACCCTTGAAAGCGCACTGTGTGCAGAAGATGCCCAGACACATCTTTCACTCCTGCCTCGTTTCCTGTGGGAGCAGAGTTCACATGTTTATGCTTCACTCTGCTGAGCTCAGCCGACGGCAGGAACCGGAGATGTTGGATTCAAATGCACTTTAAGGTAGGAAAGTGAGGAAAAACAGCAATGTGTGTGTCACCCTTGCAAAGCTCACTGGGTGCTGAAGATGGCGAGAGAGATCTTTCACTCCTGGCTCTTTGGCTGTGGGAGCAGAGTGCAAACGTTCGTGCTTTACTCTGCTGTGCTCAGAGAGCACCAGGCACCGGAGATGTTGGATCAAACGCACTTTTAGGTAGGAAGGGAGGAGAGACAGCAATGAGTGTGTCACCCTTGCAGTGCTCCCTGTGTGCTGAAGATCCTCAGCAACATCTTTCACTCCTGCCTATTTGGCTCTGGGAGCAGAGTTCAAACGTTCCTGCTTTACTCAGCTGTGCTCAGAGATGACCAGGCACCAGAGATGATTCAAATGCACTTTGTGGTAGGAAAATGAGGAGAGACAGCAATGTGTGTGTCACCCTTGCAAAGCTCACTGAGTGCTGAAGACGCCCAGAAACATCATTCGCACCTGGATCTTCTGCTCTGGGAGCAGAGTTCAAACATTCGTTTCCTACGCTGCTCTGCTCAGGCAGCTCCATACTCCACCGATGTCGGATTCGATTGCACTTTGAGGTAGGGAAGTAAGGAGTGGCAGCAATGTGTGTGTCACCCTTGAAAGCGCACTGTGTGCAGAAGATGCCCAGACACATCTTTCACTCCTGCCTCTTTTCCTGTGGGAGCAGAGTTCACATGTTTATGCTTCACTCTGCTGAGCTCAGCCGACGGCAGGAAACGGAGATGTTGGATTCAAATGCACTTTGAGGTAGGAAAGTGAGGAAAAACAGCAATGTGTGTGTCACCCTTGCAAAGCTCACTGGGTGCTGAAGATGGCGAGAGAGATCTTTCACTCCTGGCTCTTTGGCTGTGGGAGCAGAGTTCAAACGTTCGTGCCTTACTCTGCTGTGCTCAGAGAGCACCAGGCACCAAAGATGTTGGATTCAAACGCACTTTTAGGTAGGAAGGGAGGAGAGACAGCAATGAGTGTGTCACCCTTGCAGTGCTCCCTGTGTGCTGAAGATCCTCAGCAACATCTTTCACTCCTGCCTCTTTGGCTCTGGGAGCAGAGTTCAAACGTTCCTGCTTTACTCAGCTGTGCTCAGAGATGACCAGGCACCAGAGATGATTCAAATGCACTTTGTGGTAGGAAAATGAGGAGAGACAGCAATGTGTGTGTCACCCTTGCAAAGCTCACTGTGTGCTGAAGATGGCGAGAGAGATCATTCACTCCTGCCTCTTTGGCTGTGGGAGCAGAGTTCAAACGTTCGTGCTTTACTCTGCTGTGCTCAGAGAGCACCAGGCACCAAAGATGTTGGATTCAAACGCACTTTTAGGTAGGAAGGGAGGAGAGACAGCAATGAGTGTGTCACCCTTGCAGTGCTCCCTGTGTGCTGAAGATCCTCAGCAACATCTTTCATTCCTGCCCCTTTTACTGTGGGAGCAGTGTTTAAACGCTCGTGCTTTACTCTGCTGTGCTCAGAGAGCACCAGGCACCAAAGATGTTGGATTCAAACGCACTTTCAGGTAGAAAGACAGTAGAGACAGCAATGTGCGTGTCACCCTTGCAAAGCTCACTGAGTGCTGAAGACGCCCAGAAACATCATTCGCACCTGGATCTTCTGCTCTGGGAGCAGAGTTCAAACATTCGTTTCCTACGCTGCTCTGCTCAGGCAGCTCCAGACTCCACCGATGTCGGATTCGAATGCACTTTGAGGTAGGGAAGTAAGGAGTGACAGCAATGTGTGTGTCACCCTTGAAAGCGCACTGTGTGCAGAAGATGCCCAGACACATCTTTCACTCCTGCCTCGTTTCCTGTGGGAGCAGAGTTCACATGTTTATGCTTCACTCTGCTGAGCTCAGCCGACGGCAGGAACCGGAGATGTTGGATTCAAATGCACTTTAAGGTAGGAAAGTGAGGAAAAACAGCAATGTGTGTGTCACCCTTGCAAAGCTCACTGGGTGCTGAAGATGGCGAGAGAGATCTTTCACTCCTGGCTCTTTGGCTGTGGGAGCAGAGTTCAAACGTTCGTGCTTTACTCTGCTGTGCTCAGAGAGCACCAGGCACCGGAGATGTTGGATTCAAACGCACTTTTAGGTAGGAAGGGAGGAGAGACAGCAATGAGTGTGTCACCCTTACAGTGCTCCCTGTGTGCTGAAGATCCTCAGCAACATCTTTCACTCCTGCCTCTTTGGCTCTGGGAGCAGAGTTCAAACGTTCCTGCTTTACTCAGCTGTGCTCAGAGATGACCAGGCACCAGAGATGATTCAAATGCACTTTGTGGTAGGAAAATGAGGAGAGACAGCAATGTGTGTGTCACCCTTGCAAAGCTCACTGAGTGCTGAAGACGCCCAGAAACATCATTCGCACCTGGATCTTCTGCTCTGGGAGCAGAGTTCAAACATTCGTTTCCTACGCTGCTCTGCTCAGGCAGCTCCAGACTCCACCGATGTCGGATTCGAATGCACTTTGAGGTAGGGAAGTAAGGAGTGACAGCAATGTGTGTGTCACCCTTGAAAGCGCACTGTGTGCAGAAGATGCCCAGACACATCTTTCACTCCTGCCTCTTTTCCTGTGGGAGCAGAGTTCACATGTTTATGCTTCACTCTGCTGAGCTCAGCCGACGGCAGGAACCGGAGATGTTGGATTCAAATGCACTTTAAGGTAGGAAAGTGAGGAAAAACAGCAATGTGTGTGTCACCCTTGCAAAGCTCACTGGGTGCTGAAGATGGCGAGAGAGATCTTTCACTCCTGGCTCTTTGGCTGTGGGAGCAGAGTTCAAACGTTCGTGCCTTACTCTGCTGTGCTCAGAGAGCACCAGGCACCAAAAATGTTGGATTCAAACGCACTTTTAGGTAGGAAGGGAGGAGAGACAGCAATGAGTGTGTCACCCTTGCAGTGCTCCCTGTGTGCTGAAGGTGCCCAGCAACATCTTTCACTCCTGCCTCTTTGGTTCTGGGAGCAGAGTTGAAACGTTCGTGCTTTACTCTGCTGTGCTCAGCTGGAAATAGGCACCGGAGATATTGAATTCAAATGCACTTTGAGGTAGGGATTGAGGAGAGACAGCAATGTGTGTGTCGCTCTTCAAAGCTCACTGTCTGCTGAAATTGCAATGCAACATTTTTCATTCCTGCCTCTTTCCCGGTAGGAGCAGAGTTTAAACGTTCGTGCTTTACTCTGCTGTGCTCTGAGAGCACCAGGCTCCAAAGATGTTGGGTTCAAATGCACTTTGAGGTAGGAAAGTGAGGAGAGACAGCAATGTGTGTGTCACCCTTGCAAAGCTCACTGGGTGCTGAAGATGGCGAGAGAGATCATTCACTCCTGGCTCTTTGGCTGTGGGAGCAGAGTTCAAACGTTCGTGCCTTACTCTGCTGTGCTCAGAGAGCACCAGGCACCAAAAATGTTGGATTCAAACGCACTTTTAGGTAGGAAGGGAGGAGAGACAGCAATGAGTGTGTCACCCTTGCAGTGCTCCCTGTGTGCTGAAGATCCTCAGCAACATCTTTCATTCCTGCCCCTTTTACTGTGGGAGCAGTGTTTAAACGCTCGTGCTTTACTCTGCTGTGCTCAGAGAGCACCAGGCACCAAAGATGTTGGATTCAAACGCACTTTCAGGTAGAAAGACAGTAGAGACAGCAATGTGTGTGTCACCCTTGCAAAGCTCACTGAGTGCTGAAGACGCCCAGAAACATCATTCGCACCTGGATCTTCTGCTCTGGGAGCAGAGTTCAAACATTCGTTTCCTACGCTGCTCTGCTCAGGCAGCTCCAGACTCCACCGATGTCGGATTCGAATGCACTTTGAGGTAGGGAAGTAAGGAGTGGCAGCAATGTGTGTGTCACCCTTGAAAGCGCACTGTGTGCAGAAGATGCCCAGACACATCTTTCACTCCTGCCTCTTTTCCTGTGGGAGCAGAGTTCACAAGTTTATGCTTCACTCTGCTGAGCTCAGCCGACGGCAGGAACCGGAGATGTTGGATTCAAATGACTTTGAGGTAGGAAAGTGAGGAAAAACAGCAATGTGTGTGTCACCCTTGCAAAGCTCACTGGGTGCTGAAGATGGCGAGAGAGATCTTTCACTCCTGGCTCTTTGGCTGTGGGAGCAGAGTTCAAACGTTCGTGCCTTACTCTGCTGTGCTCAGAGAGCACCAGGCACCGGAGATGTTGGATTCAAACGCACTTTTAGGTAGGAAGGGAGGAGAGACAGCAATGAGTGTGTCACCCTTGCAGTGCTCCCTGTGTGCTGAAGGTGCCCAGCAACATCTTTCACTCCTGCCTCTTTGGCTCTGGGAGCAGAGTTCAAACGTTCCTGCTTTACTCAGCTGTGCTCAGCTGGAAATAGGCACCGGAGATATTGAATTCAAATGCACTTTGAGGTAGGGATTGAGGAGAGACAGCAATGTGTGTGTCGCTCTTCAAAGCTCACTGTCTGCTGAAATTGCAATGCAACATCTTTCATTCCTGCCTCTTTCCCGGTAGGAGCAGAGTTTAAACGTTCGTGCTTTACTCTGCTGTGCTCTGAGAGCACCAGGCACCAAAGATGTTGGATTCAAATGCACTTTCAGGTAGAAAGACAGTAGAGACAGCAATGTGTGTGTCACCCTTGCAAAGCTCACTGAGTGCTGAAGACGCCCAGAAACATCATTCGCACCTGGATCTTCTGCTCTGGGAGCAGAGTTCAAACATTCGTTTCCTACGCTGCTCTGCTCAGGCAGCTCCAGACTCCACGGATGTCGGATTCGAATGCACTTTGAGGTAGGGAAGTAAGGAGTGACAGCAATGTGTGTGTCACCCTTGAAAGCGCACTGTGTGCAGAAGATGCCCAGACACATCTTTCACTCCTGCCTCGTTTCCTGTGGGAGCAGAGTTCACATGTTTATGCTTCACTCTGCTGAGCTCAGCCGACGGCAGGAACCGGAGATGTTGGATTCAAATGCACTTTAAGGTAGGAAAGTGAGGAAAAACAGCAATGTGTGTGTCACCCTTGCAAAGCTCACTGGGTGCTGAAGATGGCGAGAGAGATCTTTCACTCCTGGCTCTTTGGCTGTGGGAGCAGAGTTCAAACGTTCGTGCTTTACTCTGCTGTGCTCAGAGAGCACCAGGCACCGGAGATGTTGGATTCAAACGCACTTTTAGGTAGGAAGGGAGGAGAGACAGCAATGAGTGTGTCACCCTTACAGTGCTCCCTGTGTGCTGAAGATCCTCAGCAACATCTTTCACTCCTGCCTCTTTGGCTCTGGGAGCAGAGTTCAAACGTTCCTGCTTTACTCAGCTGTGCTCAGAGATGACCAGGCACCAGAGATGATTCAAATGCACTTTGTGGTAGGAAAATGAGGAGAGACAGCAATGTGTGTGTCACCCTTGCAAAGCTCACTGTGTGCTGAAGATGGCGAGAGAGATCATTCACTCCTGCCTCTTTGGCTGTGGGAGCAGAGTTCAAACGTTCGTGCTTTACTCTGCTGTGCTCAGAGAGCACCAGGCACCAAAGATGTTGGATTCAAACGCACTTTTAGGTAGGAAGGGAGGAGAGACAGCAATGAGTGTGTCACCCTTGCAGTGCTCCCTGTGTGCTGAAGATCCTCAGCAACATCTTTCATTCCTGCCCCTTTTACTGTGGGAGCAGTGTTTAAACGCTCGTGCTTTACTCTGCTGTGCTCAGAGAGCACCAGGCACCAAAGATGTTGGATTCAAACGCACTTTCAGGTAGAAAGACAGTAGAGACAGCAATGTGTGTGTCACCCTTGCAAAGCTCACTGAGTGCTGAAGACGCCCAGAAACATCATTCGCACCTGGATCTTCTGCTCTGGGAGCAGAGTTCAAACATTCGTTTCCTACGCTGCTCTGCTCAGGCAGCTCCAGACTCCACCGATGTCGGATTCGAATGCACTTTGAGGTAGGGAAGTAAGGAGTGGCAGCAATGTGTGTGTCACCCTTGAAAGCGCACTGTGTGCAGAAGATGCCCAGACACATCTTTCACTCCTGCCTCTTTTCCTGTGGGAGCAGAGTTCACAAGTTTATGCTTCACTCTGCTGAGCTCAGCCGACGGCAGGAACCGGAGATGTTGGATTCAAATGACTTTGAGGTAGGAAAGTGAGGAAAAACAGCAATGTGTGTGTCACCCTTGCAAAGCTCACTGGGTGCTGAAGATGGCGAGAGAGATCTTTCACTCCTGGCTCTTTGGCTGTGGGAGCAGAGTTCAAACGTTCGTGCCTTACTCTGCTGTGCTCAGAGAGCACCAGGCACCGGAGATGTTGGATTCAAACGCACTTTTAGGTAGGAAGGGAGGAGAGACAGCAATGAGTGTGTCACCCTTGCAGTGCTCCCTGTGTGCTGAAGGTGCCCAGCAACATCTTTCACTCATGCCTCTTTGGCTCTGGGAGCAGAGTTCAAACGTTCCTGCTTTACTCAGCTGTGCTCAGAGATGACCAGGCACCAGAGATGATTCAAATGCACTTTGTGGTAGGAAAATGAGGAGAGACAGCAATGTGTGTGTCACCCTTGCAAAGCTCACTGTGTGCTGAAGATGGCGAGAGAGATCATTCACTCCTGCCTCTTTGGCTGTGGGAGCAGAGTTCAAACGTTCGTGCTTTACTCTGCTGTGCTCAGAGAGCACCAGGCACCAAAGATGTTGGATTCAAACGCACTTTTAGGTAGGAAGGGAGGAGAGACAGCAATGAGTGTGTCACCCTTGCAGTGCTCCCTGTGTGCTGAAGATCCTCAGCAACATCTTTCATTCCTGCCCCTTTTACTGTGGGAGCAGTGTTTAAACGCTCGTGCTTTACTCTGCTGTGCTCAGAGAGCACCAGGCACCAAAGATGTTGGATTCAAACGCACTTTCAGGTAGAAAGACAGTAGAGACAGCAATGTGCGTGTCACCCTTGCAAAGCTCACTGAGTGCTGAAGACGCCCAGAAACATCATTCGCACCTGGATCTTCTGCTCTGGGAGCAGAGTTCAAACATTCGTTTCCTACGCTGCTCTGCTCAGGCAGCTCCAGACTCCACGGATGTCGGATTCGAATGCACTTTGAGGTAGGGAAGTAAGGAGTGACAGCAATGTGTGTGTCACCCTTGAAAGCGCACTGTGTGCAGAAGATGCCCAGACACATCTTTCACTCCTGCCTCTTTTCCTGTGGGAGCAGAGTTCACATGTTTATGCTTCACTCTGCTGAGCTCAGCCGACGGCAGGAACCGGAGATGTTGGATTCAAATGACTTTAAGGTAGGAAAGTGAGGAAAAACAGCAATGTGTGTGTCACCCTTGCAAAGCTCACTGGGTGCTGAAGATGGCGAGAGAGATCTTTCACTCCTGGCTCTTTGGCTGTGGGAGCAGAGTTCAAACGTTCGTGCCTTACTCTGCTGCGCTCAGAGAGCACCAGGCACCAAAGATGTTGGATTCAATCGCACTTTTAGGTAGGAAGGGAGGAGAGACAGCAATGAGTGTGTCACCCTTGCAGTGCTCCCTGTGTGCTGAAGGTGCCCAGCAACATCTTTCACTCATGCCTCTTTGGTTCTGGGAGCAGAGTTGAAACGTTCGTGCTTTACTCTGCTGTGCTCAGCTGGAAATAGGCACCGGAGATATTGAATTCAAATGCACTTTGAGGTAGGGATTGAGGAGAGACAGCAATGTGTGTGTCGCTCTTCAAAGCTCACTGTCTGCTGAAATTGCAATGCAACATCTTTCATTCCTGCCTCTTTCCCGGTAGGAGCAGAGTTTAAACGTTCGTGCTTTACTCTGCTGTGCTCTGAGAGCACCAGGCACCAAAGATGTTGGATTCAAATGCACTTTCAGGTAGAAAGACAGTAGAGACAGCAATGTGTGTGTCACCCTTGCAAAGCTCACTGAGTGCTGAAGACGCCCAGAAACATCATTCGCACCTGGATCTTCTGCTCTGGGAGCAGAGTTCAAACATTCGTTTCCTACGCTGCTCTGCTCAGGCAGCTCCAGACTCCACGGATGTCGGATTCGAATGCACTTTGAGGTAGGGAAGTAAGGAGTGACAGCAATGTGTGTGTCACCCTTGAAAGCGCACTGTGTGCAGAAGATGCCCAGACACATCTTTCACTCCTGCCTCGTTTCCTGTGGGAGCAGAGTTCACATGTTTATGCTTCACTCTGCTGAGCTCAGCCGACGGCAGGAACCGGAGATGTTGGATTCAAATGCACTTTAAGGTAGGAAAGTGAGGAAAAACAGCAATGTGTGTGTCACCCTTGCAAAGCTCACTGGGTGCTGAAGATGGCGAGAGAGATCTTTCACTCCTGGCTCTTTGGCTGTGGGAGCAGAGTTCAAACGTTCGTGCTTTACTCTGCTGTGCTCAGAGAGCACCAGGCACCGGAGATGTTGGATTCAAACGCACTTTTAGGTAGGAAGGGAGGAGAGACAGCAATGAGTGTGTCACCCTTACAGTGCTCCCTGTGTGCTGAAGATCCTCAGCAACATCTTTCACTCCTGCCTCTTTGGCTCTGGGAGCAGAGTTCAAACGTTCCTGCTTTACTCAGCTGTGCTCAGAGATGACCAGGCACCAGAGATGATTCAAATGCACTTTGTGGTAGGAAAATGAGGAGAGACAGCAATGTGTGTGTCACCCTTGCAAAGCTCACTGTGTGCTGAAGATGGCGAGAGAGATCATTCACTCCTGCCTCTTTGGCTGTGGGAGCAGAGTTCAAACGTTCGTGCTTTACTCTGCTGTGCTCAGAGAGCACCAGGCACCAAAGATGTTGGATTCAAACGCACTTTTAGGTAGGAAGGGAGGAGAGACAGCAATGAGTGTGTCACCCTTGCAGTGCTCCCTGTGTGCTGAAGATCCTCAGCAACATCTTTCATTCCTGCCCCTTTTACTGTGGGAGCAGTGTTTAAACGCTCGTGCTTTACTCTGCTGTGCTCAGAGAGCACCAGGCACCAAAGATGTTGGATTCAAACGCACTTTCAGGTAGAAAGACAGTAGAGACAGCAATGTGTGTGTCACCCTTGCAAAGCTCACTGAGTGCTGAAGACGCCCAGAAACATCATTCGCACCTGGATCTTCTGCTCTGGGAGCAGAGTTCAAACATTCGTTTCCTACGCTGCTCTGCTCAGGCAGCTCCAGACTCCACCGATGTCGGATTCGAATGCACTTTGAGGTAGGGAAGTAAGGAGTGACAGCAATGTGTGTGTCACCCTTGAAAGCGCACTGTGTGCAGAAGATGCCCAGACACATCTTTCACTCCTGCCTCTTTTCCTGTGGGAGCAGAGTTCACATGTTTATGCTTCACTCTGCTGAGCTCAGCCGACGGCAGGAACCGGAGATGTTGGATTCAAATGCACTTTAAGGTAGGAAAGTGAGGAAAAACAGCAATGTGTGTGTCACCCTTGCAAAGCTCACTGGGTGCTGAAGATGGCGAGAGAGATCTTTCACTCCTGGCTCTTTGGCTGTGGGAGCAGAGTTCAAACGTTCGTGCCTTACTCTGCTGCGCTCAGAGAGCACCAGGCACCAAAGATGTTGGATTCAATCGCACTTTTAGGTAGGAAGGGAGGAGAGACAGCAATGAGTGTGTCACCCTTGCAGTGCTCCCTGTGTGCTGAAGGTGCCCAGCAACATCTTTCACTCATGCCTCTTTGGTTCTGGGAGCAGAGTTGAAACGTTCGTGCTTTACTCTGCTGTGCTCAGCTGGAAATAGGCACCGGAGATATTGAATTCAAATGCACTTTGAGGTAGGGATTGAGGAGAGACAGCAATGTGTGTGTCGCTCTTCAAAGCTCACTGTCTGCTGAAATTGCAATGCAACATCTTTCATTCCTGCCTCTTTCCCGGTAGGAGCAGAGTTTAAACGTTCGTGCTTTACTCTGCTGTGCTCTGAGAGCACCAGGCACCAAAGATGTTGGATTCAAATGCACTTTCAGGTAGAAAGACAGTAGAGACAGCAATGTGTGTGTCACCCTTGCAAAGCTCACTGAGTGCTGAAGACGCCCAGAAACATCATTCGCACCTGGATCTTCTGCTCTGGGAGCAGAGTTCAAACATTCGTTTCCTACGCTGCTCTGCTCAGGCAGCTCCAGACTCCACCGATGTCGGATTCGAATGCACTTTGAGGTAGGGAAGTAAGGAGTGACAGCAATGTGTGTGTCACCCTTGAAAGCGCACTGTGTGCAGAAGATGCCCAGACACATCTTTCACTCCTGCCTCGTTTCCTGTGGGAGCATATTTCACATGTTTATGCTTCACTCTGCTGAGCTCAGCCGACGGCAGGAACCGGAGATGTTGGATTCAAATGCACTTTAAGGTAGGAAAGTGAGGAAAAACAGCAATGTGTGTGTCACCCTTGAAAGCGCACTGTGTGCAGAAGATGCCCAGACACATCTTTCACTCCTGCCTCTTTTCCTGTGGGAGCAGAGTTCACATGTTTATGCTTCACTCTGCTGAGCTCAGCCGACGGCAGGAACCGGAGATGTTGGATTCAAATGACTTTAAGGTAGGAAAGTGAGGAAAAACAGCAATGTGTGTGTCACCCTTGCAAAGCTCACTGGGTGCTGAAGATGGCGAGAGAGATCTTTCACTCCTGGCTCTTTGGCTGTGGGAGCAGAGTTCAAACGTTCGTGCCTTACTCTGCTGCGCTCAGAGAGCACCAGGCACCAAAGATGTTGGATTCAATCGCACTTTTAGGTAGGAAGGGAGGAGAGACAGCAATGAGTGTGTCACCCTTGCAGTGCTCCCTGTGTGCTGAAGGTGCCCAGCAACATCTTTCACTCCTGCCTCTTTGGCTCTGGGAGCAGAGTTCAAACGTTCCTGCTTTACTCAGCTGTGCTCAGAGATGACCAGGCACCAGAGATGATTCAAATGCACTTTGTGGTAGGAAAATGAGGAGAGACAGCAATGTGTGTGTCACCCTTGCAAAGCTCACTGTGTGCTGAAGATGGCGAGAGAGATCATTCACTCCTGCCTCTTTGGCTGTGGGAGCAGAGTTCAAACGTTCGTGCTTTACTCTGCTGTGCTCAGAGAGCACCAGGCACCAAAGATGTTGGATTCAAACGCACTTTTAGGTAGGAAGGGAGGAGAGACAGCAATGAGTGTGTCACCCTTGCAGTGCTCCCTGTGTGCTGAAGATCCTCAGCAACATCTTTCATTCCTGCCCCTTTTACTGTGGGAGCAGTGTTTAAACGCTCGTGCTTTACTCTGCTGTGCTCAGAGAGCACCAGGCACCAAAGATGTTGGATTCAAACGCACTTTCAGGTAGAAAGACAGTAGAGACAGCAATGTGCGTGTCACCCTTGCAAAGCTCACTGAGTGCTGAAGACGCCCAGAAACATCATTCGCACCTGGATCTTCTGCTCTGGGAGCAGAGTTCAAACATTCGTTTCCTACGCTGCTCTGCTCAGGCAGCTCCAGACTCCACGGATGTCGGATTCGAATGCACTTTGAGGTAGGGAAGTAAGGAGTGACAGCAATGTGTGTGTCACCCTTGAAAGCGCACTGTGTGCAGAAGATGCCCAGACACATCTTTCACTCCTGCCTCTTTTCCTGTGGGAGCAGAGTTCACATGTTTATGCTTCACTCTGCTGAGCTCAGCCGACGGCAGGAACCGGAGATGTTGGATTCAAATGACTTTAAGGTAGGAAAGTGAGGAAAAACAGCAATGTGTGTGTCACCCTTGCAAAGCTCACTGGGTGCTGAAGATGGCGAGAGAGATCTTTCACTCCTGGCTCTTTGGCTGTGGGAGCAGAGTTCAAACGTTCGTGCCTTACTCTGCTGCGCTCAGAGAGCACCAGGCACCAAAGATGTTGGATTCAATCGCACTTTTAGGTAGGAAGGGAGGAGAGACAGCAATGAGTGTGTCACCCTTGCAGTGCTCCCTGTGTGCTGAAGGTGCCCAGCAACATCTTTCACTCATGCCTCTTTGGTTCTGGGAGCAGAGTTGAAACGTTCGTGCTTTACTCTGCTGTGCTCAGCTGGAAATAGGCACCGGAGATATTGAATTCAAATGCACTTTGAGGTAGGGATTGAGGAGAGACAGCAATGTGTGTGTCGCTCTTCAAAGCTCACTGTCTGCTGAAATTGCAATGCAACATCTTTCATTCCTGCCTCTTTCCCGGTAGGAGCAGAGTTTAAACGTTCGTGCTTTACTCTGCTGTGCTCTGAGAGCACCAGGCACCAAAGATGTTGGATTCAAATGCACTTTCAGGTAGAAAGACAGTAGAGACAGCAATGTGTGTGTCACCCTTGCAAAGCTCACTGAGTGCTGAAGACGCCCAGAAACATCATTCGCACCTGGATCTTCTGCTCTGGGAGCAGAGTTCAAACATTCGTTTCCTACGCTGCTCTGCTCAGGCAGCTCCAGACTCCACGGATGTCGGATTCGAATGCACTTTGAGGTAGGGAAGTAAGGAGTGACAGCAATGTGTGTGTCACCCTTGAAAGCGCACTGTGTGCAGAAGATGCCCAGACACATCTTTCACTCCTGCCTCGTTTCCTGTGGGAGCAGAGTTCACATGTTTATGCTTCACTCTGCTGAGCTCAGCCGACGGCAGGAACCGGAGATGTTGGATTCAAATGCACTTTAAGGTAGGAAAGTGAGGAAAAACAGCAATGTGTGTGTCACCCTTGCAAAGCTCACTGGGTGCTGAAGATGGCGAGAGAGATCTTTCACTCCTGGCTCTTTGGCTGTGGGAGCAGAGTTCAAACGTTCGTGCTTTACTCTGCTGTGCTCAGAGAGCACCAGGCACCGGAGATGTTGGATTCAAACGCACTTTTAGGTAGGAAGGGAGGAGAGACAGCAATGAGTGTGTCACCCTTACAGTGCTCCCTGTGTGCTGAAGATCCTCAGCAACATCTTTCACTCCTGCCTCTTTGGCTCTGGGAGCAGAGTTCAAACGTTCCTGCTTTACTCAGCTGTGCTCAGAGATGACCAGGCACCAGAGATGATTCAAATGCACTTTGTGGTAGGAAAATGAGGAGAGACAGCAATGTGTGTGTCACCCTTGCAAAGCTCACTGTGTGCTGAAGATGGCGAGAGAGATCATTCACTCCTGCCTCTTTGGCTGTGGGAGCAGAGTTCAAACGTTCGTGCTTTACTCTGCTGTGCTCAGAGAGCACCAGGCACCAAAGATGTTGGATTCAAACGCACTTTTAGGTAGGAAGGGAGGAGAGACAGCAATGAGTGTGTCACCCTTGCAGTGCTCCCTGTGTGCTGAAGATCCTCAGCAACATCTTTCATTCCTGCCCCTTTTACTGTGGGAGCAGTGTTTAAACGCTCGTGCTTTACTCTGCTGTGCTCAGAGAGCACCAGGCACCAAAGATGTTGGATTCAAACGCACTTTCAGGTAGAAAGACAGTAGAGACAGCAATGTGTGTGTCACCCTTGCAAAGCTCACTGAGTGCTGAAGACGCCCAGAAACATCATTCGCACCTGGATCTTCTGCTCTGGGAGCAGAGTTCAAACATTCGTTTCCTACGCTGCTCTGCTCAGGCAGCTCCAGACTCCACCGATGTCGGATTCGAATGCACTTTGAGGTAGGGAAGTAAGGAGTGACAGCAATGTGTGTGTCACCCTTGAAAGCGCACTGTGTGCAGAAGATGCCCAGACACATCTTTCACTCCTGCCTCTTTTCCTGTGGGAGCAGAGTTCACATGTTTATGCTTCACTCTGCTGAGCTCAGCCGACGGCAGGAACCGGAGATGTTGGATTCAAATGCACTTTAAGGTAGGAAAGTGAGGAAAAACAGCAATGTGTGTGTCACCCTTGCAAAGCTCACTGGGTGCTGAAGATGGCGAGAGAGATCTTTCACTCCTGGCTCTTTGGCTGTGGGAGCAGAGTTCAAACGTTCGTGCCTTACTCTGCTGCGCTCAGAGAGCACCAGGCACCAAAGATGTTGGATTCAATCGCACTTTTAGGTAGGAAGGGAGGAGAGACAGCAATGAGTGTGTCACCCTTGCAGTGCTCCCTGTGTGCTGAAGGTGCCCAGCAACATCTTTCACTCATGCCTCTTTGGTTCTGGGAGCAGAGTTGAAACGTTCGTGCTTTACTCTGCTGTGCTCAGCTGGAAATAGGCACCGGAGATATTGAATTCAAATGCACTTTGAGGTAGGGATTGAGGAGAGACAGCAATGTGTGTGTCGCTCTTCAAAGCTCACTGTCTGCTGAAATTGCAATGCAACATCTTTCATTCCTGCCTCTTTCCCGGTAGGAGCAGAGTTTAAACGTTCGTGCTTTACTCTGCTGTGCTCTGAGAGCACCAGGCACCAAAGATGTTGGATTCAAATGCACTTTCAGGTAGAAAGACAGTAGAGACAGCAATGTGTGTGTCACCCTTGCAAAGCTCACTGAGTGCTGAAGACGCCCAGAAACATCATTCGCACCTGGATCTTCTGCTCTGGGAGCAGAGTTCAAACATTCGTTTCCTACGCTGCTCTGCTCAGGCAGCTCCAGACTCCACCGATGTCGGATTCGAATGCACTTTGAGGTAGGGAAGTAAGGAGTGACAGCAATGTGTGTGTCACCCTTGAAAGCGCACTGTGTGCAGAAGATGCCCAGACACATCTTTCACTCCTGCCTCGTTTCCTGTGGGAGCATATTTCACATGTTTATGCTTCACTCTGCTGAGCTCAGCCGACGGCAGGAACCGGAGATGTTGGATTCAAATGCACTTTAAGGTAGGAAAGTGAGGAAAAACAGCAATGTGTGTGTCACCCTTGAAAGCGCACTGTGTGCAGAAGATGCCCAGACACATCTTTCACTCCTGCCTCTTTTCCTGTGGGAGCAGAGTTCACATGTTTATGCTTTACTCTGCTGAGCTCAGCCGACGGCAGGAACCGGAGATGTTGGATTCAAATGACTTTAAGGTAGGAAAGTGAGGAAAAACAGCAATGTGTGTGTCACCCTTGCAAAGCTCACTGGGTGCTGAAGATGGCGAGAGAGATCTTTCACTCCTGGCTCTTTGGCTGTGGGAGCAGAGTTCAAACGTTCGTGCCTTACTCTGCTGCGCTCAGAGAGCACCAGGCACCAAAGATGTTGGATTCAATCGCACTTTTAGGTAGGAAGGGAGGAGAGACAGCAATGAGTGTGTCACCCTTGCAGTGCTCCCTGTGTGCTGAAGGTGCCCAGCAACATCTTTCACTCATGCCTCTTTGGTTCTGGGAGCAGAGTTGAAACGTTCGTGCTTTACTCTGCTGTGCTCAGCTGGAAATAGGCGCCGGAGATATTGAATTCAAATGCACTTTGAGGTAGGGATTGAGGAGAGACAGCAATGTGTGTGTCGCTCTTCAAAGCTCACTGTCTGCTGAAATTGCAATGCAACATCTTTCATTCCTGCCTCTTTCCCGGTAGGAGCAGAGTTTAAACGTTCGTGCTTTACTCTGCTGTGCTCTGAGAGCACCAGGCACCAAAGATGTTGGATTCAAATGCACTTTCAGGTAGAAAGACAGTAGAGACAGCAATGTGTGTGTCACCCTTGCAAAGCTCACTGAGTGCTGAAGACGCCCAGAAACATCATTCGCACCTGGATCTTCTGCTCTGGGAGCAGAGTTCAAACATTCGTTTCCTACGCTGCTCTGCTCAGGCAGCTCCAGACTCCACGGATGTCGGATTCGAATGCACTTTGAGGTAGGGAAGTAAGGAGTGACAGCAATGTGTGTGTCACCCTTGAAAGCGCACTGTGTGCAGAAGATGCCCAGACACATCTTTCACTCCTGCCTCGTTTCCTGTGGGAGCAGAGTTCACATGTTTATGCTTCACTCTGCTGAGCTCAGCCGACGGCAGGAACCGGAGATGTTGGATTCAAATGCACTTTAAGGTAGGAAAGTGAGGAAAAACAGCAATGTGTGTGTCACCCTTGCAAAGCTCACTGGGTGCTGAAGATGGCGAGAGAGATCATTCACTCCTGCCTCTTTGGCTGTGGGAGCAGAGTTCAAACGTTCGTGCTTTACTCTGCTGTGCTCAGAGAGCACCAGGCACCGGAGATGTTGGATTCAAACGCACTTTTAGGTAGGAAGGGAGGAGAGACAGCAATGAGTGTGTCACCCTTACAGTGCTCCCTGTGTGCTGAAGATCCTCAGCAACATCTTTCACTCCTGCCTCTTTGGCTCTGGGAGCAGAGTTCAAACGTTCCTGCTTTACTCAGCTGTGCTCAGAGATGACCAGGCACCAGAGATGATTCAAATGCACTTTGTGGTAGGAAAATGAGGAGAGACAGCAATGTGTGTGTCACCCTTGCAAAGCTCACTGTGTGCTGAAGATGGCGAGAGAGATCATTCACTC
Organism: Lathamus discolor; assembly: GCF_037157495.1. NCBI lineage: Eukaryota > Metazoa > Chordata > Aves > Psittaciformes > Psittacidae > Lathamus > Lathamus discolor. Next base: position 23,912,641 of record NC_088890.1, on the reverse strand, counting down.
CTGCCTCTTTGGCTGTGGGAGCAGAGTTCAAACGTTCGTGCTTTACTCTGCTGTGCTCAGAGAGCACCAGGCACCAAAGATGTTGGATTCAAACGCACTTTTAGGTAGGAAGGGAGGAGAGACAGCAATGAGTGTGTCACCCTTGCAGTGCTCCCTGTGTGCTGAAGATCCTCAGCAACATCTTTCATTCCTGCCCCTTTTACTGTGGGAGCAGTGTTTAAACGCTCGTGCTTTACTCTGCTGTGCTCAGAGAGCACCAGGCACCAAAGATGTTGGATTCAAACGCACTTTCAGGTAGAAAGACAGTAGAGACAGCAATGTGTGTGTCACCCTTGCAAAGCTCACTGAGTGCTGAAGACGCCCAGAAACATCATTCGCACCTGGATCTTCTGCTCTGGGAGCAGAGTTCAAACATTCGTTTCCTACGCTGCTCTGCTCAGGCAGCTCCAGACTCCACCGATGTCGGATTCGAATGCACTTTGAGGTAGGGAAGTAAGGAGTGACAGCAATGTGTGTGTCACCCTTGAAAGCGCACTGTGTGCAGAAGATGCCCAGACACATCTTTCACTCCTGCCTCTTTTCCTGTGGGAGCAGAGTTCACATGTTTATGCTTCACTCTGCTGAGCTCAGCCGACGGCAGGAACCGGAGATGTTGGATTCAAATGCACTTTAAGGTAGGAAAGTGAGGAAAAACAGCAATGTGTGTGTCACCCTTGCAAAGCTCACTGGGTGCTGAAGATGGCGAGAGAGATCTTTCACTCCTGGCTCTTTGGCTGTGGGAGCAGAGTTCAAACGTTCGTGCCTTACTCTGCTGCGCTCAGAGAGCACCAGGCACCAAAGATGTTGGATTCAATCGCACTTTTAGGTAGGAAGGGAGGAGAGACAGCAATGAGTGTGTCACCCTTGCAGTGCTCCCTGTGTGCTGAAGGTGCCCAGCAACATCTTTCACTCCTGCCTCTTTGGTTCTGGGAGCAGAGTTGAAACGTTCGTGCTTTACTCTGCTGTGCTCAGCTGGAAATAGGCACCGGAGATATTGAATTCAAATGCACTTTGAGGTAGGGATTGAGGAGAGACAGCAATGTGTGTGTCGCTCTTCAAAGCTCACTGTCTGCTGAAATTGCAATGCAACATCTTTCATTCCTGCCTCTTTCCCGGTAGGAGCAGAGTTTAAACGTTCGTGCTTTACTCTGCTGTGCTCTGAGAGCACCAGGCACCAAAGATGTTGGATTCAAATGCACTTTCAGGTAGAAAGACAGTAGAGACAGCAATGTGTGTGTCACCCTTGCAAAGCTCACTGAGTGCTGAAGACGCCCAGAAACATCATTCGCACCTGGATCTTCTGCTCTGGGAGCAGAGTTCAAACATTCGTTTCCTACGCTGCTCTGCTCAGGCAGCTCCAGACTCCACCGATGTCGGATTCGAATGCACTTTGAGGTAGGGAAGTAAGGAGTGACAGCAATGTGTGTGTCACCCTTGAAAGCGCACTGTGTGCAGAAGATGCCCAGACACATCTTTCACTCCTGCCTCTTTTCCTGTGGGAGCAGAGTTCACATGTTTATGCTTCACTCTGCTGAGCTCAGCCGACGGCAGGAACCGGAGATGTTGGATTCAAATGCACTTTAAGGTAGGAAAGTGAGGAAAAACAGCAATGTGTGTGTCACCCTTGCAAAGCTCACTGGGTGCTGAAGATGGCGAGAGAGATCTTTCACTCCTGGCTCTTTGGCTGTGGGAGCAGAGTGCAAACGTTCGTGCTTTACTCTGCTGTGCTCAGAGAGCACCAGGCACCGGAGATGTTGGATCAAACGCACTTTTAGGTAGGAAGGGAGGAGAGACAGCAATGAGTGTGTCACCCTTGCAGTGCTCCCTGTGTGCTGAAGATCCTCAGCAACATCTTTCACTCCTGCCTATTTGGCTCTGGGAGCAGAGTTCAAACGTTCCTGCTTTACTCAGCTGTGCTCAGAGATGACCAGGCACCAGAGATGATTCAAATGCACTTTGTGGTAGGAAAATGAGGAGAGACAGCAATGTGTGTGTCACCCTTGCAAAGCTCACTGAGTGCTGAAGACGCCCAGAAACATCATTCGCACCTGGATCTTCTGCTCTGGGAGCAGAGTTCAAACATTCGTTTCCTACGCTGCTCTGCTCAGGCAGCTCCATACTCCACCGATGTCGGATTCGATTGCACTTTGAGGTAGGGAAGTAAGGAGTGGCAGCAATGTGTGTGTCACCCTTGAAAGCGCACTGTGTGCAGAAGATGCCCAGACACATCTTTCACTCCTGCCTCTTTTCCTGTGGGAGCAGAGTTCACATGTTTATGCTTCACTCTGCTGAGCTCAGCCGACGGCAGGAAACGGAGATGTTGGATTCAAATGCACTTTGAGGTAGGAAAGTGAGGAAAAACAGCAATGTGTGTGTCACCCTTGCAAAGCTCACTGGGTGCTGAAGATGGCGAGAGAGATCTTTCACTCCTGGCTCTTTGGCTGTGGGAGCAGAGTTCAAACGTTCGTGCCTTACTCTGCTGTGCTCAGAGAGCACCAGGCACCAAAGATGTTGGATTCAAACGCACTTTTAGGTAGGAAGGGAGGAGAGACAGCAATGAGTGTGTCACCCTTGCAGTGCTCCCTGTGTGCTGAAGATCCTCAGCAACATCTTTCACTCCTGCCTCTTTGGCTCTGGGAGCAGAGTTCAAACGTTCCTGCTTTACTCAGCTGTGCTCAGAGATGACCAGGCACCAGAGATGATTCAAATGCACTTTGTGGTAGGAAAATGAGGAGAGACAGCAATGTGTGTGTCACCCTTGCAAAGCTCACTGTGTGCTGAAGATGGCGAGAGAGATCATTCACTCCTGCCTCTTTGGCTGTGGGAGCAGAGTTCAAACGTTCGTGCTTTACTCTGCTGTGCTCAGAGAGCACCAGGCACCAAAGATGTTGGATTCAAACGCACTTTTAGGTAGGAAGGGAGGAGAGACAGCAATGAGTGTGTCACCCTTGCAGTGCTCCCTGTGTGCTGAAGATCCTCAGCAACATCTTTCATTCCTGCCCCTTTTACTGTGGGAGCAGTGTTTAAACGCTCGTGCTTTACTCTGCTGTGCTCAGAGAGCACCAGGCACCAAAGATGTTGGATTCAAACGCACTTTCAGGTAGAAAGACAGTAGAGACAGCAATGTGCGTGTCACCCTTGCAAAGCTCACTGAGTGCTGAAGACGCCCAGAAACATCATTCGCACCTGGATCTTCTGCTCTGGGAGCAGAGTTCAAACATTCGTTTCCTACGCTGCTCTGCTCAGGCAGCTCCAGACTCCACCGATGTCGGATTCGAATGCACTTTGAGGTAGGGAAGTAAGGAGTGACAGCAATGTGTGTGTCACCCTTGAAAGCGCACTGTGTGCAGAAGATGCCCAGACACATCTTTCACTCCTGCCTCTTTTCCTGTGGGAGCAGAGTTCACATGTTTATGCTTCACTCTGCTGAGCTCAGCCGACGGCAGGAACCGGAGATGTTGGATTCAAATGCACTTTAAGGTAGGAAAGTGAGGAAAAACAGCAATGTGTGTGTCACCCTTGCAAAGCTCACTGGGTGCTGAAGATGGCGAGAGAGATCTTTCACTCCTGGCTCTTTGGCTGTGGGAGCAGAGTTCAAACGTTCGTGCCTTACTCTGCTGCGCTCAGAGAGCACCAGGCACCAAAGATGTTGGATTCAATCGCACTTTTAGGTAGGAAGGGAGGAGAGACAGCAATGAGTGTGTCACCCTTGCAGTGCTCCCTGTGTGCTGAAGGTGCCCAGCAACATCTTTCACTCATGCCTCTTTGGTTCTGGGAGCAGAGTTGAAACGTTCGTGCTTTACTCTGCTGTGCTCAGCTGGAAATAGGCACCGGAGATATTGAATTCAAATGCACTTTGAGGTAGGGATTGAGGAGAGACAGCAATGTGTGTGTCGCTCTTCAAAGCTCACTGTCTGCTGAAATTGCAATGCAACATCTTTCATTCCTGCCTCTTTCCCGGTAGGAGCAGAGTTTAAACGTTCGTGCTTTACTCTGCTGTGCTCTGAGAGCACCAGGCACCAAAGATGTTGGATTCAAATGCACTTTCAGGTAGAAAGACAGTAGAGACAGCAATGTGTGTGTCACCCTTGCAAAGCTCACTGAGTGCTGAAGACGCCCAGAAACATCATTCGCACCTGGATCTTCTGCTCTGGGAGCAGAGTTCAAACATTCGTTTCCTACGCTGCTCTGCTCAGGCAGCTCCAGACTCCACCGATGTCGGATTCGAATGCACTTTGAGGTAGGGAAGTAAGGAGTGACAGCAATGTGTGTGTCACCCTTGAAAGCGCACTGTGTGCAGAAGATGCCCAGACACATCTTTCACTCCTGCCTCGTTTCCTGTGGGAGCAGAGTTCACATGTTTATGCTTCACTCTGCTGAGCTCAGCCGACGGCAGGAACCGGAGATGTTGGATTCAAATGCACTTTAAGGTAGGAAAGTGAGGAAAAACAGCAATGTGTGTGTCACCCTTGCAAAGCTCACTGGGTGCTGAAGATGGCGAGAGAGATCTTTCACTCCTGGCTCTTTGGCTGTGGGAGCAGAGTTCAAACGTTCGTGCTTTACTCTGCTGTGCTCAGAGAGCACCAGGCACCGGAGATGTTGGATTCAAACGCACTTTTAGGTAGGAAGGGAGGAGAGACAGCAATGAGTGTGTCACCCTTACAGTGCTCCCTGTGTGCTGAAGATCCTCAGCAACATCTTTCACTCCTGCCTCTTTGGCTCTGGGAGCAGAGTTCAAACGTTCCTGCTTTACTCAGCTGTGCTCAGAGATGACCAGGCACCAGAGATGATTCAAATGCACTTTGTGGTAGGAAAATGAGGAGAGACAGCAATGTGTGTGTCACCCTTGCAAAGCTCACTGAGTGCTGAAGACGCCCAGAAACATCATTCGCACCTGGATCTTCTGCTCTGGGAGCAGAGTTCAAACATTCGTTTCCTACGCTGCTCTGCTCAGGCAGCTCCAGACTCCACCGATGTCGGATTCGAATGCACTTTGAGGTAGGGAAGTAAGGAGTGACAGCAATGTGTGTGTCACCCTTGAAAGCGCACTGTGTGCAGAAGATGCCCAGACACATCTTTCACTCCTGCCTCTTTTCCTGTGGGAGCAGAGTTCACATGTTTATGCTTCACTCTGCTGAGCTCATCCGACGGCAGGAACCGGAGATGTTGGATTCAAATGCACTTTAAGGTAGGAAAGTGAGGAAAAACAGCAATGTGTGTGTCACCCTTGCAAAGCTCACTGGGTGCTGAAGATGGCGAGAGAGATCTTTCACTCCTGGCTCTTTGGCTGTGGGAGCAGAGTTCAAACGTTCGTGCCTTACTCTGCTGTGCTCAGAGAGCACCAGGCACCAAAAATGTTGGATTCAAACGCACTTTTAGGTAGGAAGGGAGGAGAGACAGCAATGAGTGTGTCACCCTTGCAGTGCTCCCTGTGTGCTGAAGGTGCCCAGCAACATCTTTCACTCCTGCCTCTTTGGTTCTGGGAGCAGAGTTGAAACGTTCGTGCTTTACTCTGCTGTGCTCAGCTGGAAATAGGCACCGGAGATATTGAATTCAAATGCACTTTGAGGTAGGGATTGAGGAGAGACAGCAATGTGTGTGTCGCTCTTCAAAGCTCACTGTCTGCTGAAATTGCAATGCAACATTTTTCATTCCTGCCTCTTTTCCGGTAGGAGCAGAGTTTAAACGTTCGTGCTTTACTCTGCTGTGCTCTGAGAGCACCAGGCTCCAAAGATGTTGGGTTCAAATGCACTTTGAGGTAGGAAAGTGAGGAGAGACAGCAATGTGTGTGTCACCCTTGCAAAGCTCACTGGGTGCTGAAGATGGCGAGAGAGATCATTCACTCCTGGCTCTTTGGCTGTGGGAGCAGAGTTCAAACGTTCGTGCCTTACTCTGCTGTGCTCAGAGAGCACCAGGCACCAAAAATGTTGGATTCAAACGCACTTTTAGGTAGGAAGGGAGGAGAGACAGCAATGAGTGTGTCACCCTTGCAGTGCTCCCTGTGTGCTGAAGATCCTCAGCAACATCTTTCATTCCTGCCCCTTTTACTGTGGGAGCAGTGTTTAAACGCTCGTGCTTTACTCTGCTGTGCTCAGAGAGCACCAGGCACCAAAGATGTTGGATTCAAACGCACTTTCAGGTAGAAAGACAGTAGAGACAGCAATGTGTGTGTCACCCTTGCAAAGCTCACTGAGTGCTGAAGACGCCCAGAAACATCATTCGCACCTGGATCTTCTGCTCTGGGAGCAGAGTTCAAACATTCGTTTCCTACGCTGCTCTGCTCAGGCAGCTCCAGACTCCACCGATGTCGGATTCGAATGCACTTTGAGGTAGGGAAGTAAGGAGTGGCAGCAATGTGTGTGTCACCCTTGAAAGCGCACTGTGTGCAGAAGATGCCCAGACACATCTTTCACTCCTGCCTCTTTTCCTGTGGGAGCAGAGTTCACAAGTTTATGCTTCACTCTGCTGAGCTCAGCCGACGGCAGGAACCGGAGATGTTGGATTCAAATGACTTTGAGGTAGGAAAGTGAGGAAAAACAGCAATGTGTGTGTCACCCTTGCAAAGCTCACTGGGTGCTGAAGATGGCGAGAGAGATCTTTCACTCCTGGCTCTTTGGCTGTGGGAGCAGAGTTCAAACGTTCGTGCCTTACTCTGCTGTGCTCAGAGAGCACCAGGCACCGGAGATGTTGGATTCAAACGCACTTTTAGGTAGGAAGGGAGGAGAGACAGCAATGAGTGTGTCACCCTTGCAGTGCTCCCTGTGTGCTGAAGGTGCCCAGCAACATCTTTCACTCCTGCCTCTTTGGCTCTGGGAGCAGAGTTCAAACGTTCCTGCTTTACTCAGCTGTGCTCAGAGATGACCAGGCACCAGAGATGATTCAAATGCACTTTGTGGTAGGAAAATGAGGAGAGACAGCAATGTGTGTGTCACCCTTGCAAAGCTCACTGTGTGCTGAAGATGGCGAGAGAGATCATTCACTCCTGCCTCTTTGGCTGTGGGAGCAGAGTTCAAACGTTCGTGCTTTACTCTGCTGTGCTCAGAGAGCACCAGGCACCAAAGATGTTGGATTCAAACGCACTTTTAGGTAGGAAGGGAGGAGAGACAGCAATGAGTGTGTCACCCTTGCAGTGCTCCCTGTGTGCTGAAGATCCTCAGCAACATCTTTCATTCCTGCCCCTTTTACTGTGGGAGCAGTGTTTAAACGCTCGTGCTTTACTCTGCTGTGCACAGAGAGCACCAGGCACCAAAGATGTTGGATTCAAACGCACTTTCAGGTAGAAAGACAGTAGAGACAGCAATGTGCGTGTCACCCTTGCAAAGCTCACTGAGTGCTGAAGACGCCCAGAAACATCATTCGCACCTGGATCTTCTGCTCTGGGAGCAGAGTTCAAACATTCGTTTCCTACGCTGCTCTGCTCAGGCAGCTCCAGACTCCACCGATGTCGGATTCGAATGCACTTTGAGGTAGGGAAGTAAGGAGTGACAGCAATGTGTGTGTCACCCTTGAAAGCGCACTGTGTGCAGAAGATGCCCAGACACATCTTTCACTCCTGCCTCTTTTCCTGTGGGAGCAGAGTTCACATGTTTATGCTTCACTCTGCTGAGCTCAGCCGACGGCAGGAACCGGAGATGTTGGATTCAAATGACTTTAAGGTAGGAAAGTGAGGAAAAACAGCAATGTGTGTGTCACCCTTGCAAAGCTCACTGGGTGCTGAAGATGGCGAGAGAGATCTTTCACTCCTGGCTCTTTGGCTGTGGGAGCAGAGTTCAAACGTTCGTGCCTTACTCTGCTGCGCTCAGAGAGCACCAGGCACCAAAGATGTTGGATTCAATCGCACTTTTAGGTAGGAAGGGAGGAGAGACAGCAATGAGTGTGTCACCCTTGCAGTGCTCCCTGTGTGCTGAAGGTGCCCAGCAACATCTTTCACTCATGCCTCTTTGGTTCTGGGAGCAGAGTTGAAACGTTCGTGCTTTACTCTGCTGTGCTCAGCTGGAAATAGGCACCGGAGATATTGAATTCAAATGCACTTTGAGGTAGGGATTGAGGAGAGACAGCAATGTGTGTGTCGCTCTTCAAAGCTCACTGTCTGCTGAAATTGCAATGCAACATCTTTCATTCCTGCCTCTTTCCCGGTAGGAGCAGAGTTTAAACGTTCGTGCTTTACTCTGCTGTGCTCTGAGAGCACCAGGCACCAAAGATGTTGGATTCAAATGCACTTTCAGGTAGAAAGACAGTAGAGACAGCAATGTGTGTGTCACCCTTGCAAAGCTCACTGAGTGCTGAAGACGCCCAGAAACATCATTCGCACCTGGATCTTCTGCTCTGGGAGCAGAGTTCAAACATTCGTTTCCTACGCTGCTCTGCTCAGGCAGCTCCAGACTCCACCGATGTCGGATTCGAATGCACTTTGAGGTAGGGAAGTAAGGAGTGACAGCAATGTGTGTGTCACCCTTGAAAGCGCACTGTGTGCAGAAGATGCCCAGACACATCTTTCACTCCTGCCTCGTTTCCTGTGGGAGCAGAGTTCACATGTTTATGCTTCACTCTGCTGAGCTCAGCCGACGGCAGGAACCGGAGATGTTGGATTCAAATGCACTTTAAGGTAGGAAAGTGAGGAAAAACAGCAATGTGTGTGTCACCCTTGCAAAGCTCACTGGGTGCTGAAGATGGCGAGAGAGATCTTTCACTCCTGGCTCTTTGGCTGTGGGAGCAGAGTTCAAACGTTCGTGCTTTACTCTGCTGTGCTCAGAGAGCACCAGGCACCGGAGATGTTGGATTCAAACGCACTTTTAGGTAGGAAGGGAGGAGAGACAGCAATGAGTGTGTCACCCTTACAGTGCTCCCTGTGTGCTGAAGATCCTCAGCAACATCTTTCACTCCTGCCTCTTTGGCTCTGGGAGCAGAGTTCAAACGTTCCTGCTTTACTCAGCTGTGCTCAGAGATGACCAGGCACCAGAGATGATTCAAATGCACTTTGTGGTAGGAAAATGAGGAGAGACAGCAATGTGTGTGTCACCCTTGCAAAGCTCACTGAGTGCTGAAGACGCCCAGAAACATCATTCGCACCTGGATCTTCTGCTCTGGGAGCAGAGTTCAAACATTCGTTTCCTACGCTGCTCTGCTCAGGCAGCTCCAGACTCCACCGATGTCGGATTCGAATGCACTTTGAGGTAGGGAAGTAAGGAGTGACAGCAATGTGTGTGTCACCCTTGAAAGCGCACTGTGTGCAGAAGATGCCCAGACACATCTTTCACTCCTGCCTCTTTTCCTGTGGGAGCAGAGTTCACAAGTTTATGCTTCACTCTGCTGAGCTCAGCCGACGGCAGGAACCGGAGATGTTGGATTCAAATGCACTTTAAGGTAGGAAAGTGAGGAAAAACAGCAATGTGTGTGTCACCCTTGCAAAGCTCACTGGGTGCTGAAGATGGCGAGAGAGATCTTTCACTCCTGGCTCTTTGGCTGTGGGAGCAGAGTGCAAACGTTCGTGCTTTACTCTGCTGTGCTCAGAGAGCACCAGGCACCGGAGATGTTGGATCAAACGCACTTTTAGGTAGGAAGGGAGGAGAGACAGCAATGAGTGTGTCACCCTTGCAGTGCTCCCTGTGTGCTGAAGATCCTCAGCAACATCTTTCACTCCTGCCTCTTTGGCTCTGGGAGCAGAGTTCAAACGTTCCTGCTTTACTCAGCTGTGCTCAGAGATGACCAGGCACCAGAGATGATTCAAATGCACTTTGTGGTAGGAAAATGAGGAGAGACAGCAATGTGTGTGTCACCCTTGCAAAGCTCACTGTGTGCTGAAGATGGCGAGAGAGATCATTCACTCCTGCCTCTTTGGCTGTGGGAGCAGAGTTCAAACGTTCGTGCTTTACTCTGCTGTGCTCAGAGAGCACCAGGCACCAAAGATGTTGGATTCAAACGCACTTTTAGGTAGGAAGGGAGGAGAGACAGCAATGAGTGTGTCACCCTTGCAGTGCTCCCTGTGTGCTGAAGATCCTCAGCAACATCTTTCATTCCTGCCCCTTTTACTGTGGGAGCAGTGTTTAAACGCTCGTGCTTTACTCTGCTGTGCTCAGAGAGCACCAGGCACCAAAGATGTTGGATTCAAACGCACTTTCAGGTAGAAAGACAGTAGAGACAGCAATGTGCGTGTCACCCTTGCAAAGCTCACTGAGTGCTGAAGACGCCCAGAAACATCATTCGCACCTGGATCTTCTGCTCTGGGAGCAGAGTTCAAACATTCGTTTCCTACGCTGCTCTGCTCAGGCAGCTCCAGACTCCACCGATGTCGGATTCGAATGCACTTTGAGGTAGGGAAGTAAGGAGTGACAGCAATGTGTGTGTCACCCTTGAAAGCGCACTGTGTGCAGAAGATGCCCAGACACATCTTTCACTCCTGCCTCTTTTCCTGTGGGAGCAGAGTTCACATGTTTATGCTTCACTCTGCTGAGCTCAGCCGACGGCAGGAACCGGAGATGTTGGATTCAAATGCACTTTAAGGTAGGAAAGTGAGGAAAAACAGCAATGTGTGTGTCACCCTTGCAAAGCTCACTGGGTGCTGAAGATGGCGAGAGAGATCTTTCACTCCTGGCTCTTTGGCTGTGGGAGCAGAGTTCAAACGTTCGTGCCTTACTCTGCTGCGCTCAGAGAGCACCAGGCACCAAAGATGTTGGATTCAATCGCACTTTTAGGTAGGAAGGGAGGAGAGACAGCAATGAGTGTGTCACCCTTGCAGTGCTCCCTGTGTGCTGAAGGTGCCCAGCAACATCTTTCACTCATGCCTCTTTGGTTCTGGGAGCAGAGTTGAAACGTTCGTGCTTTACTCTGCTGTGCTCAGCTGGAAATAGGCACCGGAGATATTGAATTCAAATGCACTTTGAGGTAGGGATTGAGGAGAGACAGCAATGTGTGTGTCGCTCTTCAAAGCTCACTGTCTGCTGAAATTGCAATGCAACATCTTTCATTCCTGCCTCTTTCCCGGTAGGAGCAGAGTTTAAACGTTCGTGCTTTACTCTGCTGTGCTCTGAGAGCACCAGGCACCAAAGATGTTGGATTCAAATGCACTTTCAGGTAGAAAGACAGTAGAGACAGCAATGTGTGTGTCACCCTTGCAAAGCTCACTGAGTGCTGAAGACGCCCAGAAACATCATTCGCACCTGGATCTTCTGCTCTGGGAGCAGAGTTCAAACATTCGTTTCCTACGCTGCTCTGCTCAGGCAGCTCCAGACTCCACCGATGTCGGATTCGAATGCACTTTGAGGTAGGGAAGTAAGGAGTGACAGCAATGTGTGTGTCACCCTTGAAAGCGCACTGTGTGCAGAAGATGCCCAGACACATCTTTCACTCCTGCCTCTTTTCCTGTGGGAGCAGAGTTCACATGTTTATGCTTCACTCTGCTGAGCTCAGCCGACGGCAGGAACCGGAGATGTTGGATTCAAATGCACTTTTAGGTAGGAAGGGAGGAGAGACAGCAATGTGTGTGTCACCCTTGCAAAGCTCACTGGGTGCTGAAGATGGCGAGAGAGATCTTTCACTCCTGGCTCTTTGGCTGTGGGAGCAGAGTTCAAACGTTCGTGCTTTACTCTGCTGTGCTCAGAGAGCACCAGGCACCGGAGATGTTGGATTCAAACGCACTTTTAGGTAGGAAGGGAGGAGAGAAAGCAATGAGTGTGTCACCCTTGCAGTGCTCCCTGTGTGCTGAAGATCCTCAGCAACATCTTTCACTCCTGCCTCTTTGGCTCTGGGAGCAGAGTTCAAACGTTCCTGCTTTACTCAGCTGTGCTCAGAGATGACCAGGCACCAGAGATGATTCAAATGCACTTTGTGGTAGGAAAATGAGGAGAGACAGCAATGTGTGTGTCACCCTTGCAAAGCTCACTGAGTGCTGAAGACGCCCAGAAACATCATTCGCACCTGGATCTTCTGCTCTGGGAGCAGAGTTCAAACATTCGTTTCCTACGCTGCTCTGCTCAGGCAGCTCCAGACTCCACCGATGTCGGATTCGAATGCACTTTGAGGTAGGGAAGTAAGGAGTGACAGCAATGTGTGTGTCACCCTTGAAAGCGCACTGTGTGCAGAAGATGCCCAGACACATCTTTCACTCCTGCCTCTTTTCCTGTGGGAGCAGAGTTCACAAGTTTATGCTTCACTCTGCTGAGCTCAGCCGACGGCAGGAACCGGAGATGTTGGATTCAAATGCACTTTAAGGTAGGAAAGTGAGGAAAAACAGCAATGTGTGTGTCACCCTTGCAAAGCTCACTGGGTGCTGAAGATGGCGAGAGAGATCTTTCACTCCTGGCTCTTTGGCTGTGGGAGCAGAGTTCAAACGTTCGTGCCTTACTCTGCTGTGCTCAGAGAGCACCAGGCACCGGAGATGTTGGATTCAAACGCACTTTTAGGTAGGAAGGGAGGAGAGACAGCAATGAGTGTGTCACCCTTACAGTGCTCCCTGTGTGCTGAAGATCCTCAGCAACATCTTTCACTCCTGCCTCTTTGGCTCTGGGAGCAGAGTTCAAACGTTCCTGCTTTACTCAGCTGTGCTCAGAGATGACCAGGCACCAGAGATGATTCAAATGCACTTTGTGGTAGGAAAATGAGGAGAGACAGCAATGTGTGTGTCACCCTTGCAAAGCTCACTGTGTGCTGAAGATGGCGAGAGAGATCATTCACTCCTGGCTCTTTGGCTGTGGGAGCAGAGTTCAAACGTTCGTGCTTTACTCTTCTGTGCTCAGAGAGCACCAGGCACCAAAGATGTTGGATTCAAACGCACTTTTAGGTAGGAAGGGAGGAGAGACAGCAATGAGTGTGTCACCCTTGCAGTGCTCCCTGTGTGCTGAAGATCCTCAGCAACATCTTTCATTCCTGCCCCTTTTACTGTGGGAGCAGTGTTTAAACGCTCGTGCTTTACTCTGCTGTGCTCAGAGAGCACCAGGCACCAAAGATGTTGGATTCAAACGCACTTTCAGGTAGAAAGACAGTAGAGACAGCAATGTGTGTGTCACCCTTGCAAAGCTCACTGAGTGCTGAAGACGCCCAGAAACATCATTCGCACCTGGATCTTCTGCTCTGGGAGCAGAGTTCAAACATTCGTTTCCTACGCTGCTCTGCTCAGGCAGCTCCAGACTCCACCGATGTCGGATTCGAATGCACTTTGAGGTAGGGAAGTAAGGAGTGACAGCAATGTGTGTGTCACCCTTGAAAGCGCACTGTGTGCAGAAGATGCCCAGACACATCTTTCACTCCTGCCTCTTTTCCTGTGGGAGCAGAGTTCACATGTTTATGCTTCACTCTGCTGAGCTCAGCCGACGGCAGGAACCGGAGATGTTGGATTCAAATGACTTTGAGGTAGGAAAGTGAGGAAAAACAGCAATGTGTGTGTCACCCTTGCAAAGCTCACTGGGTGCTGAAGATGGCGAGAGAGATCTTTCACTCCTGGCTCTTTGGCTGTGGGAGCAGAGTTCAAACGTTCGTGCCTTACTCTGCTGTGCTCAGAGAGCACCAGGCACCGGAGATGTTGGATTCAAACGCACTTTTAGGTAGGAAGGGAGGAGAGACAGCAATGAGTGTGTCACCCTTGCAGTGCTCCCTGTGTGCTGAAGGTGCCCAGCAACATCTTTCACTCATGCCTCTTTGGTTCTGGGAGCAGAGTTGAAACGTTCGTGCTTTACTCTGCTGTGCTCAGCTGGAAATAGGCACCGGAGATATTGAATTCAAATGCACTTTGAGGTAGGGATTGAGGAGAGACAGCAATGTGTGTGTCGCTCTTCAAAGCTCACTGTCTGCTGAAATTGCAATGCAACATCTTTCATTCCTGCCTCTTTCCCGGTAGGAGCAGAGTTTAAACGTTCGTGCTTTACTCTGCTGTGCTCTGAGAGCACCAGGCACCAAAGATGTTGGATTCAAATGCACTTTCAGGTAGAAAGACAGTAGAGACAGCAATGTGTGTGTCACCCTTGCAAAGCTCACTGAGTGCTGAAGACGCCCAGAAACATCATTCGCACCTGGATCTTCTGCTCTGGGAGCAGAGTTCAAACATTCGTTTCCTACGCTGCTCTGCTCAGGCAGCTCCAGACTCCACCGATGTCGGATTCGAATGCACTTTGAGGTAGGGAAGTAAGGAGTGGCAGCAATGTGTGTGTCACCCTTGAAAGCGCACTGTGTGCAGAAGATGCCCAGACACATCTTTCACTCCTGCCTCTTTTCCTGTGGGAGCAGAGTTCACAAGTTTATGCTTCACTCTGCTGAGCTCAGCCGACGGCAGGAACCGGAGATGTTGGATTCAAATGACTTTGAGGTAGGAAAGTGAGGAAAAACAGCAATGTGTGTGTCACCCTTGCAAAGCTCACTGGGTGCTGAAGATGGCGAGAGAGATCTTTCACTCCTGGCTCTTTGGCTGTGGGAGCAGAGTTCAAACGTTCGTGCCTTACTCTGCTGTGCTCAGAGAGCACCAGGCACCAAAGATGTTGGATTCAAACGCACTTTTAGGTAGGAAGGGAGGAGAGACAGCAATGAGTGTGTCACCCTTGCAGTGCTCCCTGTGTGCTGAAGGTGCCCAGCAACATCTTTCACTCATGCCTCTTTGGTTCTGGGAGCAGAGTTGAAATGTTCGTGCTTTACTCTGCTGTGCTCAGCTGGAAATAGGCACCGGAGATATTGAATTCAAATGCACTTTGAGGTAGGGATTGAGGAGAGACAGCAATGTGTGTGTCGCTCTTCAAAGCTCACTGTCTGCTGAAATTGCAATGCAACATCTTTCATTCCTGCCTCTTTCCCGGTAGGAGCAGAGTTTAAACGTTCGTGCTTTACTCTGCTGTGCTCTGAGAGCACCAGGCACCAAAGATGTTGGATTCAAATGCACTTTCAGGTAGAAAGACAGTAGAGACAGCAATGTGTGTGTCACCCTTGCAAAGCTCACTGAGTGCTGAAGACGCCCAGAAACATCATTCGCACCTGGATCTTCTGCTCTGGGAGCAGAGTTCAAACATTCGTTTCCTACGCTGCTCTGCTCAGGCAGCTCCAGACTCCACCGATGTCGGATTCGAATGCACTTTGAGGTAGGGAAGTAAGGAGTGACAGCAATGTGTGTGTCACCCTTGAAAGCGCACTGTGTGCAGAAGATGCCCAGACACATCTTTCACTCCTGCCTCTTTTCCTGTGGGAGCAGAGTTCACATGTTTATGCTTCACTCTGCTGAGCTCAGCCGACGGCAGGAACCGGAGATGTTGGATTCAAATGCACTTTAAGGTAGGAAAGTGAGGAAAAACAGCAATGTGTGTGTCACCCTTGCAAAGCTCACTGGGTGCTGAAGATGGCGAGAGAGATCTTTCACTCCTGGCTCTTTGGCTGTGGGAGCAGAGTTCAAACGTTCGTGCTTTACTCTGCTGTGCTCAGAGAGCACCAGGCACCAAAAATGTTGGATTCAAACGCACTTTTAGGTAGGAAGGGAGGAGAGACAGCAATGAGTGTGTCACCCTTGCAGTGCTCCCTGTGTGCTGAAGGTGCCCAGCAACATCTTTCACTCCTGCCTCTTTGGTTCTGGGAGCAGAGTTGAAACGTTCGTGCTTTACTCTGCTGTGCTCAGCTGGAAATAGGCACCGGAGATATTGAATTCAAATGCACTTTGAGGTAGGGATTGAGGAGAGACAGCAATGTGTGTGTCGCTCTTCAAAGCTCACTGTCTGCTGAAATTGCAATGCAACATTTTTCATTCCTGCCTCTTTTCCGGTAGGAGCAGAGTTTAAACGTTCGTGCTTTACTCTGCTGTGCTCTGAGAGCACCAGGCTCCAAAGATGTTGGGTTCAAATGCACTTTGAGGTAGGAAAGTGAGGAGAGACAGCAATGTGTGTGTCACCCTTGCAAAGCTCACTGGGTGCTGAAGATGGCGAGAGAGATCATTCACTCCTGGCTCTTTGGCTGTGGGAGCAGAGTTCAAACGTTCGTGCCTTACTCTGCTGTGCTCAGAGAGCACCAGGCACCAAAAATGTTGGATTCAAACGCACTTTTAGGTAGGAAGGGAGGAGAGACAGCAATGAGTGTGTCACCCTTGCAGTGCTCCCTGTGTGCTGAAGATCCTCAGCAACATCTTTCACTCCTGCCTCTTTGGCTCTGGGAGCAGAGTTCAAACGTTCCTGCTTTACTCAGCTGTGCTCAGAGATGACCAGGCACCAGAGATGATTCAAATGCACTTTGTGGTAGGAAAATGAGGAGAGACAGCAATGTGTGTGTCACCCTTGCAAAGCTCACTGAGTGCTGAAGACGCCCAGAAACATCATTCGCACCTGGATCTTCTGCTCTGGGAGCAGAGTTCAAACATTCGTTTCCTACGCTGCTCTGCTCAGGCAGCTCCAGACTCCACCGATGTCGGATTCGAATGCACTTTGAGGTAGGGAAGTAAGGAGTGACAGCAATGTGTGTGTCACCCTTGAAAGCGCACTGTGTGCAGAAGATGCCCAGACACATCTTTCACTCCTGCCTCTTTTCCTGTGGGAGCAGAGTTCACATGTTTATGCTTCACTCTGCTGAGCTCAGCCGACGGCAGGAACCGGAGATGTTGGATTCAAATGCACTTTAAGGTAGGAAAGTGAGGAAAAACAGCAATGTGTGTGTCACCCTTGCAAAGCTCACTGGGTGCTGAAGATGGCGAGAGAGATCTTTCACTCCTGGCTCTTTGGCTGTGGGAGCAGAGTTCAAACGTTCGTGCCTTACTCTGCTGTGCTCAGAGAGCACCAGGCACCAAAAATGTTGGATTCAAACGCACTTTTAGGTAGGAAGGGAGGAGAGACAGCAATGAGTGTGTCACCCTTGCAGTGCTCCCTGTGTGCTGAAGGTGCCCAGCAACATCTTTCACTCCTGCCTCTTTGGTTCTGGGAGCAGAGTTGAAACGTTCGTGCTTTACTCTGCTGTGCTCAGCTGGAAATAGGCACCGGAGATATTGAATTCAAATGCACTTTGAGGTAGGGATTGAGGAGAGACAGCAATGTGTGTGTCGCTCTTCAAAGCTCACTGTCTGCTGAAATTGCAATGCAACATTTTTCATTCCTGCCTCTTTTCCGGTAGGAGCAGAGTTTAAACGTTCGTGCTTTACTCTGCTGTGCTCTGAGAGCACCAGGCTCCAAAGATGTTGGGTTCAAATGCACTTTGAGGTAGGAAAGTGAGGAGAGACAGCAATGTGTGTGTCACCCTTGCAAAGCTCACTGGGTGCTGAAGATGGCGAGAGAGATCATTCACTCCTGGCTCTTTGGCTGTGGGAGCAGAGTTCAAACGTTCGTGCCTTACTCTGCTGTGCTCAGAGAGCACCAGGCACCAAAAATGTTGGATTCAAACGCACTTTTAGGTAGGAAGGGAGGAGAGACAGCAATGAGTGTGTCACCCTTGCAGTGCTCCCTGTGTGCTGAAGATCCTCAGCAACATCTTTCATTCCTGCCCCTTTTACTGTGGGAGCAGTGTTTAAACGCTCGTGCTTTACTCTGCTGTGCTCAGAGAGCACCAGGCACCAAAGATGTTGGATTCAAACGCACTTTCAGGTAGAAAGACAGTAGAGACAGCAATGTGTGTGTCACCCTTGCAAAGCTCACTGAGTGCTGAAGACGCCCAGAAACATCATTCGCACCTGGATCTTCTGCTCTGGGAGCAGAGTTCAAACATTCGTTTCCTACGCTGCTCTGCTCAGGCAGCTCCAGACTCCACCGATGTCGGATTCGAATGCACTTTGAGGTAGGGAAGTAAGGAGTGGCAGCAATGTGTGTGTCACCCTTGAAAGCGCACTGTGTGCAGAAGATGCCCAGACACATCTTTCACTCCTGCCTCTTTTCCTGTGGGAGCAGAGTTCACAAGTTTATGCTTCACTCTGCTGAGCTCAGCCGACGGCAGGAACCGGAGATGTTGGATTCAAATGACTTTGAGGTAGGAAAGTGAGGAAAAACAGCAATGTGTGTGTCACCCTTGCAAAGCTCACTGGGTGCTGAAGATGGCGAGAGAGATCTTTCACTCCTGGCTCTTTGGCTGTGGGAGCAGAGTTCAAACGTTCGTGCCTTACTCTGCTGTGCTCAGAGAGCACCAGGCACCGGAGATGTTGGATTCAAACGCACTTTTAGGTAGGAAGGGAGGAGAGACAGCAATGAGTGTGTCACCCTTGCAGTGCTCCCTGTGTGCTGAAGGTGCCCAGCAACATCTTTCACTCATGCCTCTTTGGTTCTGGGAGCAGAGTTGAAACGTTCGTGCTTTACTCTGCTGTGCTCAGCTGGAAATAGGCACCGGAGATATTGAATTCAAATGCACTTTGAGGTAGGGATTGAGGAGAGACAGCAATGTGTGTGTCGCTCTTCAAAGCTCACTGTCTGCTGAAATTGCAATGCAACATCTTTCATTCCTGCCTCTTTCCCGGTAGGAGCAGAGTTTAAACGTTCGTGCTTTACTCTGCTGTGCTCTGAGAGCACCAGGCACCAAAGATGTTGGATTCAAATGCACTTTCAGGTAGAAAGACAGTAGAGACAGCAATGTGTGTGTCACCCTTGCAAAGCTCACTGAGTGCTGAAGACGCCCAGAAACATCATTCGCACCTGGATCTTCTGCTCTGGGAGCAGAGTTCAAACATTCGTTTCCTACGCTGCTCTGCTCAGGCAGCTCCAGACTCCACCGATGTCGGATTCGAATGCACTTTGAGGTAGGGAAGTAAGGAGTGGCAGCAATGGGTGTGTCACCCTTGAAAGCGCACTGTGTGCAGAAGATGCCCAGACACATCTTTCACTCCTGCCTCTTTTCCTGTGGGAGCAGAGTTCACAAGTTTATGCTTCACTCTGCTGAGCTCAGCCGACGGCAGGAACCGGAGATGTTGGATTCAAATGACTTTGAGGTAGGAAAGTGAGGAAAAACAGCAATGTGTGTGTCACCCTTGCAAAGCTCACTGGGTGCTGAAGATGGCGAGAGAGATCTTTCACTCCTGGCTCTTTGGCTGTGGGAGCAGAGTTCAAACGTTCGTGCCTTACTCTGCTGTGCTCAGAGAGCACCAGGCACCAAAGATGTTGGATTCAAACGCACTTTTAGGTAGGAAGGGAGGAGAGACAGCAATGAGTGTGTCACCCTTGCAGTGCTCCCTGTGTGCTGAAGGTGCCCAGCAACATCTTTCACTCATGCCTCTTTGGTTCTGGGAGCAGAGTTGAAACGTTCGTGCTTTACTCTGCTGTGCTCAGCTGGAAATAGGCACCGGAGATATTGAATTCAAATGCACTTTGAGGTAGGGATTGAGGAGAGACAGCAATGTGTGTGTCGCTCTTCAAAGCTCACTGTCTGCTGAAATTGCAATGCAACATCTTTCATTCCTGCCTCTTTCCCGGTAGGAGCAGAGTTTAAACGTTCGTGCTTTACTCTGCTGTGCTCTGAGAGCACCAGGCACCAAAGATGTTGGATTCAAATGCACTTTCAGGTAGAAAGACAGTAGAGACAGCAATGTGTGTGTCACCCTTGCAAAGCTCACTGAGTGCTGAAGACGCCCAGAAACATCATTCGCACCTGGATCTTCTGCTCTGGGAGCAGAGTTCAAACATTCGTTTCCTACGCTGCTCTGGTCAGGCAGCTCCAGACTCCACCGATGTCGGATTCGAATGCACTTTGAGGTAGGGAAGTAAGGAGTGACAGCAATGTGTGTGTCACCCTTGAAAGCGCACTGTGTGCAGAAGATGCCCAGACACATCTTTCACTCCTGCCTCTTTTCCTGTGGGAGCAGAGTTCACATGTTTATGCTTCACTCTGCTGAGCTCAGCCGACGGCAGGAACCGGAGATGTTGGATTCAAATGCACTTTTAGGTAGGAAGGGAGGAGAGACAGCAATGTGTGTGTCACCCTTGCAAAGCTCACTGGGTGCTGAAGATGGCGAGAGAGATCTTTCACTCCTGGCTCTTTGGCTGTGGGAGCAGAGTTCAAACGTTCGTGCTTTACTCTGCTGTGCTCAGAGAGCACCAGGCACCGGAGATGTTGGATTCAAACGCACTTTTAGGTAGGAAGGGAGGAGAGACAGCAATGAGTGTGTCACCCTTGCAGTGCTCCCTGTGTGCTGAAGATCCTCAGCAACATCTTTCACTCCTGCCTCTTTGGCTCTGGGAGCAGAGTTCAAACGTTCCTGCTTTACTCAGCTGTGCTCAGAGATGACCAGGCACCAGAGATGATTCAAATGCACTTTGTGGTAGGAAAATGAGGAGAGACAGCAATGTGTGTGTCACCCTTGCAAAGCTCACTGAGTGCTGAAGACGCCCAGAAACATCATTCGCACCTGGATCTTCTGCTCTGGGAGCAGAGTTCAAACATTCGTTTCCTACGCTGCTCTGCTCAGGCAGCTCCAGACTCCACCGATGTCGGATTCGAATGCACTTTGAGGTAGGGAAGTAAGGAGTGACAGCAATGTGTGTGTCACCCTTGAAAGCGCACTGTGTGCAGAAGATGCCCAGACACATCTTTCACTCCTGCCTCTTTTCCTGTGGGAGCAGAGTTCACATGTTTATGCTTCACTCTGCTGAGCTCAGCCGACGGCAGGAACCGGAGATGTTGGATTCAAATGCACTTTAAGGTAGGAAAGTGAGGAAAAACAGCAATGTGTGTGTCACCCTTGCAAAGCTCACTGGGTGCTGAAGATGGCGAGAGAGATCTTTCACTCCTGGCTCTTTGGCTGTGGGAGCAGAGTTCAAACGTTCGTGCCTTACTCTGCTGTGCTCAGAGAGCACCAGGCACCAAAAATGTTGGATTCAAACGCACTTTTAGGTAGGAAGGGAGGAGAGACAGCAATGAGTGTGTCACCCTTGCAGTGCTCCCTGTGTGCTGAAGATCCTCAGCAACATCTTTCACTCCTGCCTCTTTGGCTCTGGGAGCAGAGTTCAAACGTTCCTGCTTTACTCAGCTGTGCTCAGAGATGACCAGGCACCAGAGATGATTCAAATGCACTTTGTGGTAGGAAAATGAGGAGAGACAGCAATGTGTGTGTCACCCTTGCAAAGCTCACTGAGTGCTGAAGACGCCCAGAAACATCATTCGCACCTGGATCTTCTGCTCTGGGAGCAGAGTTCAAACATTCGTTTCCTACGCTGCTCTGCTCAGGCAGCTCCAGACTCCACCGATGTCGGATTCGAATGCACTTTGAGGTAGGGAAGTAAGGAGTGGCAGCAATGTGTGTGTCACCCTTGAAAGCGCACTGTGTGCAGAAGATGCCCAGACACATCTTTCACTCCTGCCTCTTTTCCTGTGGGAGCAGAGTTCACATGTTTATGCTTCACTCTGCTGAGCTCAGCCGACGGCAGGAAACGGAGATGTTGGATTCAAATGCACTTTGAGGTAGGAAAGTGAGGAAAAACAGCAATGTGTGTGTCACCCTTGCAAAGCTCACTGGGTGCTGAAGATGGCGAGAGAGATCTTTCACTCCTGGCTCTTTGGCTGTGGGAGCAGAGTTCAAACGTTCGTGCCTTACTCTGCTGTGCTCAGAGAGCACCAGGCACCAAAGATGTTGGATTCAAACGCACTTTTAGGTAGGAAGGGAGGAGAGACAGCAATGAGTGTGTCACCCTTGCAGTGCTCCCTGTGTGCTGAAGATCCTCAGCAACATCTTTCACTCCTGCCTCTTTGGCTCTGGGAGCAGAGTTCAAACGTTCCTGCTTTACTCAGCTGTGCTCAGAGATGACCAGGCACCAGAGATGATTCAAATGCACTTTGTGGTAGGAAAATGAGGAGAGACAGCAATGTGTGTGTCACCCTTGCAAAGCTCACTGTGTGCTGAAGATGGCGAGAGAGATCATTCACTCCTGCCTCTTTGGCTGTGGGAGCAGAGTTCAAACGTTCGTGCTTTACTCTGCTGTGCTCAGAGAGCACCAGGCACCAAAGATGTTGGATTCAAACGCACTTTTAGGTAGGAAGGGAGGAGAGACAGCAATGAGTGTGTCACCCTTGCAGTGCTCCCTGTGTGCTGAAGATCCTCAGCAACATCTTTCATTCCTGCCCCTTTTACTGTGGGAGCAGTGTTTAAACGCTCGTGCTTTACTCTGCTGTGCTCAGAGAGCACCAGGCACCAAAGATGTTGGATTCAAACGCACTTTCAGGTAGAAAGACAGTAGAGACAGCAATGTGTGTGTCACCCTTGCAAAGCTCACTGAGTGCTGAAGACGCCCAGAAACATCATTCGCACCTGGATCTTCTGCTCTGGGAGCAGAGTTCAAACATTCGTTTCCTACGCTGCTCTGCTCAGGCAGCTCCAGACTCCACCGATGTCGGATTCGAATGCACTTTGAGGTAGGGAAGTAAGGAGTGACAGCAATGTGTGTGTCACCCTTGAAAGCGCACTGTGTGCAGAAGATGCCCAGACACATCTTTCACTCCTGCCTCTTTTCCTGTGGGAGCAGAGTTCACATGTTTATGCTTCACTCTGCTGAGCTCAGCCGACGGCAGGAACCGGAGATGTTGGATTCAAATGCACTTTAAGGTAGGAAAGTGAGGAAAAACAGCAATGTGTGTGTCACCCTTGCAAAGCTCACTGGGTGCTGAAGATGGCGAGAGAGATCTTTCACTCCTGGCTCTTTGGCTGTGGGAGCAGAGTTCAAACGTTCGTGCCTTACTCTGCTGCGCTCAGAGAGCACCAGGCACCAAAGATGTTGGATTCAATCGCACTTTTAGGTAGGAAGGGAGGAGAGACAGCAATGAGTGTGTCACCCTTGCAGTGCTCCCTGTGTGCTGAAGGTGCCCAGCAACATCTTTCACTCATGCCTCTTTGGTTCTGGGAGCAGAGTTGAAACGTTCGTGCTTTACTCTGCTGTGCTCAGCTGGAAATAGGCACCGGAGATATTGAATTCAAATGCACTTTGAGGTAGGGATTGAGGAGAGACAGCAATGTGTGTGTCGCTCTTCAAAGCTCACTGTCTGCTGAAATTGCAATGCAACATCTTTCATTCCTGCCTCTTTCCCGGTAGGAGCAGAGTTTAAACGTTCGTGCTTTACTCTGCTGTGCTCTGAGAGCACCAGGCACCAAAGATGTTGGATTCAAATGCACTTTCAGGTAGAAAGACAGTAGAGACAGCAATGTGTGTGTCACCCTTGCAAAGCTCACTGAGTGCTGAAGACGCCCAGAAACATCATTCGCACCTGGATCTTCTGCTCTGGGAGCAGAGTTCAAACATTCGTTTCCTACGCTGCTCTGCTCAGGCAGCTCCAGACTCCACGGATGTCGGATTCGAATGCACTTTGAGGTAGGGAAGTAAGGAGTGACAGCAATGTGTGTGTCACCCTTGAAAGCGCACTGTGTGCAGAAGATGCCCAGACACATCTTTCACTCCTGCCTCGTTTCCTGTGGGAGCATATTTCACATGTTTATGCTTCACTCTGCTGAGCTCAGCCGACGGCAGGAACCGGAGATGTTGGATTCAAATGCACTTTAAGGTAGGAAAGTGAGGAAAAACAGCAATGTGTGTGTCACCCTTGCAAAGCTCACTGGGTGCTGAAGATGGCGAGAGAGATCTTTCACTCCTGGCTCTTTGGCTGTGGGAGCAGAGTTCAAACGTTCGTGCTTTACTCTGCTGTGCTCAGAGAGCACCAGGCACCGGAGATGTTGGATTCAAACGCACTTTTAGGTAGGAAGGGAGGAGAGACAGCAATGAGTGTGTCACCCTTACAGTGCTCCCTGTGTGCTGAAGATCCTCAGCAACATCTTTCACTCCTGCCTCTTTGGCTCTGGGAGCAGAGTTCAAACGTTCCTGCTTTACTCAGCTGTGCTCAGAGATGACCAGGCACCAGAGATGATTCAAATGCACTTTGTGGTAGGAAAATGAGGAGAGACAGCAATGTGTGTGTCACCCTTGCAAAGCTCACTGAGTGCTGAAGACGCCCAGAAACATCATTCGCACCTGGATCTTCTGCTCTGGGAGCAGAGTTCAAACATTCGTTTCCTACGCTGCTCTGCTCAGGCAGCTCCAGACTCCACCGATGTCGGATTCGAATGCACTTTGAGGTAGGGAAGTAAGGAGTGACAGCAATGTGTGTGTCACCCTTGAAAGCGCACTGTGTGCAGAAGATGCCCAGACACATCTTTCACTCCTGCCTCTTTTCCTGTGGGAGCAGAGTTCACAAGTTTATGCTTCACTCTGCTGAGCTCAGCCGACGGCAGGAACCGGAGATGTTGGATTCAAATGCACTTTAAGGTAGGAAAGTGAGGAAAAACAGCAATGTGTGTGTCACCCTTGCAAAGCTCACTGGGTGCTGAAGATGGCGAGAGAGATCTTTCACTCCTGGCTCTTTGGCTGTGGGAGCAGAGTGCAAACGTTCGTGCTTTACTCTGCTGTGCTCAGAGAGCACCAGGCACCGGAGATGTTGGATCAAACGCACTTTTAGGTAGGAAGGGAGGAGAGACAGCAATGAGTGTGTCACCCTTGCAGTGCTCCCTGTGTGCTGAAGATCCTCAGCAACATCTTTCACTCCTGCCTCTTTGGCTCTGGGAGCAGAGTTCAAACGTTCCTGCTTTACTCAGCTGTGCTCAGAGATGACCAGGCACCAGAGATGATTCAAATGCACTTTGTGGTAGGAAAATGAGGAGAGACAGCAATGTGTGTGTCACCCTTGCAAAGCTCACTGTGTGCTGAAGATGGCGAGAGAGATCATTCACTCCTGCCTCTTTGGCTGTGGGAGCAGAGTTCAAACGTTCGTGCTTTACTCTGCTGTGCTCAGAGAGCACCAGGCACCAAAGATGTTGGATTCAAACGCACTTTTAGGTAGGAAGGGAGGAGAGACAGCAATGAGTGTGTCACCCTTGCAGTGCTCCCTGTGTGCTGAAGATCCTCAGCAACATCTTTCATTCCTGCCCCTTTTACTGTGGGAGCAGTGTTTAAACGCTCGTGCTTTACTCTGCTGTGCTCAGAGAGCACCAGGCACCAAAGATGTTGGATTCAAACGCACTTTCAGGTAGAAAGACAGTAGAGACAGCAATGTGCGTGTCACCCTTGCAAAGCTCACTGAGTGCTGAAGACGCCCAGAAACATCATTCGCACCTGGATCTTCTGCTCTGGGAGCAGAGTTCAAACATTCGTTTCCTACGCTGCTCTGCTCAGGCAGCTCCAGACTCCACCGATGTCGGATTCGAATGCACTTTGAGGTAGGGAAGTAAGGAGTGACAGCAATGTGTGTGTCACCCTTGAAAGCGCACTGTGTGCAGAAGATGCCCAGACACATCTTTCACTCCTGCCTCTTTTCCTGTGGGAGCAGAGTTCACATGTTTATGCTTCACTCTGCTGAGCTCAGCCGACGGCAGGAACCGGAGATGTTGGATTCAAATGCACTTTAAGGTAGGAAAGTGAGGAAAAACAGCAATGTGTGTGTCACCCTTGCAAAGCTCACTGGGTGCTGAAGATGGCGAGAGAGATCTTTCACTCCTGGCTCTTTGGCTGTGGGAGCAGAGTTCAAACGTTCGTGCCTTACTCTGCTGCGCTCAGAGAGCACCAGGCACCAAAGATGTTGGATTCAATCGCACTTTTAGGTAGGAAGGGAGGAGAGACAGCAATGAGTGTGTCACCCTTGCAGTGCTCCCTGTGTGCTGAAGGTGCCCAGCAACATCTTTCACTCATGCCTCTTTGGTTCTGGGAGCAGAGTTGAAACGTTCGTGCTTTACTCTGCTGTGCTCAGCTGGAAATAGGCACCGGAGATATTGAATTCAAATGCACTTTGAGGTAGGGATTGAGGAGAGACAGCAATGTGTGTGTCGCTCTTCAAAGCTCACTGTCTGCTGAAATTGCAATGCAACATCTTTCATTCCTGCCTCTTTCCCGGTAGGAGCAGAGTTTAAACGTTCGTGCTTTACTCTGCTGTGCTCTGAGAGCACCAGGCACCAAAGATGTTGGATTCAAATGCACTTTCAGGTAGAAAGACAGTAGAGACAGCAATGTGTGTGTCACCCTTGCAAAGCTCACTGAGTGCTGAAGACGCCCAGAAACATCATTCGCACCTGGATCTTCTGCTCTGGGAGCAGAGTTCAAACATTCGTTTCCTACGCTGCTCTGCTCAGGCAGCTCCAGACTCCACCGATGTCGGATTCGAATGCACTTTGAGGTAGGGAAGTAAGGAGTGACAGCAATGTGTGTGTCACCCTTGAAAGCGCACTGTGTGCAGAAGATGCCCAGACACATCTTTCACTCCTGCCTCTTTTCCTGTGGGAGCAGAGTTCACATGTTTATGCTTCACTCTGCTGAGCTCAGCCGACGGCAGGAACCGGAGATGTTGGATTCAAATGCACTTTTAGGTAGGAAGGGAGGAGAGACAGCAATGTGTGTGTCACCCTTGCAAAGCTCACTGGGTGCTGAAGATGGCGAGAGAGATCTTTCACTCCTGGCTCTTTGGCTGTGGGAGCAGAGTTCAAACGTTCGTGCTTTACTCTGCTGTGCTCAGAGAGCACCAGGCACCGGAGATGTTGGATTCAAACGCACTTTTAGGTAGGAAGGGAGGAGAGAAAGCAATGAGTGTGTCACCCTTGCAGTGCTCCCTGTGTGCTGAAGATCCTCAGCAACATCTTTCACTCCTGCCTCTTTGGCTCTGGGAGCAGAGTTCAAACGTTCCTGCTTTACTCAGCTGTGCTCAGAGATGACCAGGCACCAGAGATGATTCAAATGCACTTTCTGGTAGGAAAATGAGGAGAGACAGCAATGTGTGTGTCACCCTTGCAAAGCTCACTGAGTGCTGAAGACGCCCAGAAACATCATTCGCACCTGGATCTTCTGCTCTGGGAGCAGAGTTCAAACATTCGTTTCCTACGCTGCTCTGCTCAGGCAGCTCCAGACTCCACCGATGTCGGATTCGAATGCACTTTGAGGTAGGGAAGTAAGGAGTGACAGCAATGTGTGTGTCACCCTTGAAAGCGCACTGTGTGCAGAAGATGCCCAGACACATCTTTCACTCCTGCCTCTTTTCCTGTGGGAGCAGAGTTCACAAGTTTATGCTTCACTCTGCTGAGCTCAGCCGACGGCAGGAACCGGAGATGTTGGATTCAAATGCACTTTAAGGTAGGAAAGTGAGGAAAAACAGCAATGTGTGTGTCACCCTTGCAAAGCTCACTGGGTGCTGAAGATGGCGAGAGAGATCTTTCACTCCTGGCTCTTTGGCTGTGGGAGCAGAGTTCAAACGTTCGTGCCTTACTCTGCTGTGCTCAGAGAGCACCAGGCACCGGAGATGTTGGATTCAAACGCACTTTTAGGTAGGAAGGGAGGAGAGACAGCAATGAGTGTGTCACCCTTACAGTGCTCCCTGTGTGCTGAAGATCCTCAGCAACATCTTTCACTCCTGCCTCTTTGGCTCTGGGAGCAGAGTTCAAACGTTCCTGCTTTACTCAGCTGTGCTCAGAGATGACCAGGCACCAGAGATGATTCAAATGCACTTTGTGGTAGGAAAATGAGGAGAGACAGCAATGTGTGTGTCACCCTTGCAAAGCTCACTGTGTGCTGAAGATGGCGAGAGAGATCATTCACTCCTGGCTCTTTGGCTGTGGGAGCAGAGTTCAAACGTTCGTGCTTTACTCTTCTGTGCTCAGAGAGCACCAGGCACCAAAGATGTTGGATTCAAACGCACTTTTAGGTAGGAAGGGAGGAGAGACAGCAATGAGTGTGTCACCCTTGCAGTGCTCCCTGTGTGCTGAAGATCCTCAGCAACATCTTTCATTCCTGCCCCTTTTACTGTGGGAGCAGTGTTTAAACGCTCGTGCTTTACTCTGCTGTGCTCAGAGAGCACCAGGCACCAAAGATGTTGGATTCAAACGCACTTTCAGGTAGAAAGACAGTAGAGACAGCAATGTGTGTGTCACCCTTGCAAAGCTCACTGAGTGCTGAAGACGCCCAGAAACATCATTCGCACCTGGATCTTCTGCTCTGGGAGCAGAGTTCAAACATTCGTTTCCTACGCTGCTCTGCTCAGGCAGCTCCAGACTCCACCGATGTCGGATTCGAATGCACTTTGAGGTAGGGAAGTAAGGAGTGACAGCAATGTGTGTGTCACCCTTGAAAGCGCACTGTGTGCAGAAGATGCCCAGACACATCTTTCACTCCTGCCTCTTTTCCTGTGGGAGCAGAGTTCACATGTTTATGCTTCACTCTGCTGAGCTCAGCCGACGGCAGGAACCGGAGATGTTGGATTCAAATGACTTTGAGGTAGGAAAGTGAGGAAAAACAGCAATGTGTGTGTCACCCTTGCAAAGCTCACTGGGTGCTGAAGATGGCGAGAGAGATCTTTCACTCCTGGCTCTTTGGCTGTGGGAGCAGAGTTCAAACGTTCGTGCCTTACTCTGCTGTGCTCAGAGAGCACCAGGCACCGGAGATGTTGGATTCAAACGCACTTTTAGGTAGGAAGGGAGGAGAGACAGCAATGAGTGTGTCACCCTTGCAGTGCTCCCTGTGTGCTGAAGGTGCCCAGCAACATCTTTCACTCATGCCTCTTTGGTTCTGGGAGCAGAGTTGAAACGTTCGTGCTTTACTCTGCTGTGCTCAGCTGGAAATAGGCACCGGAGATATTGAATTCAAATGCACTTTGAGGTAGGGATTGAGGAGAGACAGCAATGTGTGTGTCGCTCTTCAAAGCTCACTGTCTGCTGAAATTGCAATGCAACATCTTTCATTCCTGCCTCTTTCCCGGTAGGAGCAGAGTTTAAACGTTCGTGCTTTACTCTGCTGTGCTCTGAGAGCACCAGGCACCAAAGATGTTGGATTCAAATGCACTTTCAGGTAGAAAGACAGTAGAGACAGCAATGTGTGTGTCACCCTTGCAAAGCTCACTGAGTGCTGAAGACGCCCAGAAACATCATTCGCACCTGGATCTTCTGCTCTGGGAGCAGAGTTCAAACATTCGTTTCCTACGCTGCTCTGCTCAGGCAGCTCCAGACTCCACCGATGTCGGATTCGAATGCACTTTGAGGTAGGGAAGTAAGGAGTGGCAGCAATGTGTGTGTCACCCTTGAAAGCGCACTGTGTGCAGAAGATGCCCAGACACATCTTTCACTCCTGCCTCTTTTCCTGTGGGAGCAGAGTTCACAAGTTTATGCTTCACTCTGCTGAGCTCAGCCGACGGCAGGAACCGGAGATGTTGGATTCAAATGACTTTGAGGTAGGAAAGTGAGGAAAAACAGCAATGTGTGTGTCACCCTTGCAAAGCTCACTGGGTGCTGAAGATGGCGAGAGAGATCTTTCACTCCTGGCTCTTTGGCTGTGGGAGCAGAGTTCAAACGTTCGTGCCTTACTCTGCTGTGCTCAGAGAGCACCAGGCACCAAAGATGTTGGATTCAAACGCACTTTTAGGTAGGAAGGGAGGAGAGACAGCAATGAGTGTGTCACCCTTGCAGTGCTCCCTGTGTGCTGAAGGTGCCCAGCAACATCTTTCACTCATGCCTCTTTGGTTCTGGGAGCAGAGTTGAAATGTTCGTGCTTTACTCTGCTGTGCTCAGCTGGAAATAGGCACCGGAGATATTGAATTCAAATGCACTTTGAGGTAGGGATTGAGGAGAGACAGCAATGTGTGTGTCGCTCTTCAAAGCTCACTGTCTGCTGAAATTGCAATGCAACATCTTTCATTCCTGCCTCTTTCCCGGTAGGAGCAGAGTTTAAACGTTCGTGCTTTACTCTGCTGTGCTCTGAGAGCACCAGGCACCAAAGATGTTGGATTCAAATGCACTTTCAGGTAGAAAGACAGTAGAGACAGCAATGTGTGTGTCACCCTTGCAAAGCTCACTGAGTGCTGAAGACGCCCAGAAACATCATTCGCACCTGGATCTTCTGCTCTGGGAGCAGAGTTCAAACATTCGTTTCCTACGCTGCTCTGCTCAGGCAGCTCCAGACTCCACCGATGTCGGATTCGAATGCACTTTGAGGTAGGGAAGTAAGGAGTGACAGCAATGTGTGTGTCACCCTTGAAAGCGCACTGTGTGCAGAAGATGCCCAGACACATCTTTCACTCCTGCCTCTTTTCCTGTGGGAGCAGAGTTCACATGTTTATGCTTCACTCTGCTGAGCTCAGCCGACGGCAGGAACCGGAGATGTTGGATTCAAATGCACTTTAAGGTAGGAAAGTGAGGAAAAACAGCAATGTGTGTGTCACCCTTGCAAAGCTCACTGGGTGCTGAAGATGGCGAGAGAGATCTTTCACTCCTGGCTCTTTGGCTGTGGGAGCAGAGTTCAAACGTTCGTGCTTTACTCTGCTGTGCTCAGAGAGCACCAGGCACCAAAAATGTTGGATTCAAACGCACTTTTAGGTAGGAAGGGAGGAGAGACAGCAATGAGTGTGTCACCCTTGCAGTGCTCCCTGTGTGCTGAAGGTGCCCAGCAACATCTTTCACTCCTGCCTCTTTGGTTCTGGGAGCAGAGTTGAAACGTTCGTGCTTTACTCTGCTGTGCTCAGCTGGAAATAGGCACCGGAGATATTGAATTCAAATGCACTTTGAGGTAGGGATTGAGGAGAGACAGCAATGTGTGTGTCGCTCTTCAAAGCTCACTGTCTGCTGAAATTGCAATGCAACATTTTTCATTCCTGCCTCTTTTCCGGTAGGAGCAGAGTTTAAACGTTCGTGCTTTACTCTGCTGTGCTCTGAGAGCACCAGGCTCCAAAGATGTTGGGTTCAAATGCACTTTGAGGTAGGAAAGTGAGGAGAGACAGCAATGTGTGTGTCACCCTTGCAAAGCTCACTGGGTGCTGAAGATGGCGAGAGAGATCATTCACTCCTGGCTCTTTGGCTGTGGGAGCAGAGTTCAAACGTTCGTGCCTTACTCTGCTGTGCTCAGAGAGCACCAGGCACCAAAAATGTTGGATTCAAACGCACTTTTAGGTAGGAAGGGAGGAGAGACAGCAATGAGTGTGTCACCCTTGCAGTGCTCCCTGTGTGCTGAAGATCCTCAGCAACATCTTTCACTCCTGCCTCTTTGGCTCTGGGAGCAGAGTTCAAACGTTCCTGCTTTACTCAGCTGTGCTCAGAGATGACCAGGCACCAGAGATGATTCAAATGCACTTTGTGGTAGGAAAATGAGGAGAGACAGCAATGTGTGTGTCACCCTTGCAAAGCTCACTGAGTGCTGAAGACGCCCAGAAACATCATTCGCACCTGGATCTTCTGCTCTGGGAGCAGAGTTCAAACATTCGTTTCCTACGCTGCTCTGCTCAGGCAGCTCCAGACTCCACCGATGTCGGATTCGAATGCACTTTGAGGTAGGGAAGTAAGGAGTGACAGCAATGTGTGTGTCACCCTTGAAAGCGCACTGTGTGCAGAAGATGCCCAGACACATCTTTCACTCCTGCCTCTTTTCCTGTGGGAGCAGAGTTCACATGTTTATGCTTCACTCTGCTGAGCTCAGCCGACGGCAGGAACCGGAGATGTTGGATTCAAATGCACTTTAAGGTAGGAAAGTGAGGAAAAACAGCAATGTGTGTGTCACCCTTGCAAAGCTCACTGGGTGCTGAAGATGGCGAGAGAGATCTTTCACTCCTGGCTCTTTGGCTGTGGGAGCAGAGTTCAAACGTTCGTGCCTTACTCTGCTGTGCTCAGAGAGCACCAGGCACCAAAAATGTTGGATTCAAACGCACTTTTAGGTAGGAAGGGAGGAGAGACAGCAATGAGTGTGTCACCCTTGCAGTGCTCCCTGTGTGCTGAAGGTGCCCAGCAACATCTTTCACTCCTGCCTCTTTGGTTCTGGGAGCAGAGTTGAAACGTTCGTGCTTTACTCTGCTGTGCTCAGCTGGAAATAGGCACCGGAGATATTGAATTCAAATGCACTTTGAGGTAGGGATTGAGGAGAGACAGCAATGTGTGTGTCGCTCTTCAAAGCTCACTGTCTGCTGAAATTGCAATGCAACATTTTTCATTCCTGCCTCTTTTCCGGTAGGAGCAGAGTTTAAACGTTCGTGCTTTACTCTGCTGTGCTCTGAGAGCACCAGGCTCCAAAGATGTTGGGTTCAAATGCACTTTGAGGTAGGAAAGTGAGGAGAGACAGCAATGTGTGTGTCACCCTTGCAAAGCTCACTGGGTGCTGAAGATGGCGAGAGAGATCATTCACTCCTGGCTCTTTGGCTGTGGGAGCAGAGTTCAAACGTTCGTGCCTTACTCTGCTGTGCTCAGAGAGCACCAGGCACCAAAAATGTTGGATTCAAACGCACTTTTAGGTAGGAAGGGAGGAGAGACAGCAATGAGTGTGTCACCCTTGCAGTGCTCCCTGTGTGCTGAAGATCCTCAGCAACATCTTTCATTCCTGCCCCTTTTACTGTGGGAGCAGTGTTTAAACGCTCGTGCTTTACTCTGCTGTGCTCAGAGAGCACCAGGCACCAAAGATGTTGGATTCAAACGCACTTTCAGGTAGAAAGACAGTAGAGACAGCAATGTGTGTGTCACCCTTGCAAAGCTCACTGAGTGCTGAAGACGCCCAGAAACATCATTCGCACCTGGATCTTCTGCTCTGGGAGCAGAGTTCAAACATTCGTTTCCTACGCTGCTCTGCTCAGGCAGCTCCAGACTCCACCGATGTCGGATTCGAATGCACTTTGAGGTAGGGAAGTAAGGAGTGGCAGCAATGTGTGTGTCACCCTTGAAAGCGCACTGTGTGCAGAAGATGCCCAGACACATCTTTCACTCCTGCCTCTTTTCCTGTGGGAGCAGAGTTCACAAGTTTATGCTTCACTCTGCTGAGCTCAGCCGACGGCAGGAACCGGAGATGTTGGATTCAAATGACTTTGAGGTAGGAAAGTGAGGAAAAACAGCAATGTGTGTGTCACCCTTGCAAAGCTCACTGGGTGCTGAAGATGGCGAGAGAGATCTTTCACTCCTGGCTCTTTGGCTGTGGGAGCAGAGTTCAAACGTTCGTGCCTTACTCTGCTGTGCTCAGAGAGCACCAGGCACCGGAGATGTTGGATTCAAACGCACTTTTAGGTAGGAAGGGAGGAGAGACAGCAATGAGTGTGTCACCCTTGCAGTGCTCCCTGTGTGCTGAAGGTGCCCAGCAACATCTTTCACTCATGCCTCTTTGGTTCTGGGAGCAGAGTTGAAACGTTCGTGCTTTACTCTGCTGTGCTCAGCTGGAAATAGGCACCGGAGATATTGAATTCAAATGCACTTTGAGGTAGGGATTGAGGAGAGACAGCAATGTGTGTGTCGCTCTTCAAAGCTCACTGTCTGCTGAAATTGCAATGCAACATCTTTCATTCCTGCCTCTTTCCCGGTAGGAGCAGAGTTTAAACGTTCGTGCTTTACTCTGCTGTGCTCTGAGAGCACCAGGCACCAAAGATGTTGGATTCAAATGCACTTTCAGGTAGAAAGACAGTAGAGACAGCAATGTGTGTGTCACCCTTGCAAAGCTCACTGAGTGCTGAAGACGCCCAGAAACATCATTCGCACCTGGATCTTCTGCTCTGGGAGCAGAGTTCAAACATTCGTTTCCTACGCTGCTCTGCTCAGGCAGCTCCAGACTCCACCGATGTCGGATTCGAATGCACTTTGAGGTAGGGAAGTAAGGAGTGGCAGCAATGTGTGTGTCACCCTTGAAAGCGCACTGTGTGCAGAAGATGCCCAGACACATCTTTCACTCCTGCCTCTTTTCCTGTGGGAGCAGAGTTCACAAGTTTATGCTTCACTCTGCTGAGCTCAGCCGACGGCAGGAACCGGAGATGTTGGATTCAAATGACTTTGAGGTAGGAAAGTGAGGAAAAACAGCAATGTGTGTGTCACCCTTGCAAAGCTCACTGGGTGCTGAAGATGGCGAGAGAGATCTTTCACTCCTGGCTCTTTGGCTGTGGGAGCAGAGTTCAAACGTTCGTGCCTTACTCTGCTGTGCTCAGAGAGCACCAGGCACCAAAGATGTTGGATTCAAACGCACTTTTAGGTAGGAAGGGAGGAGAGACAGCAATGAGTGTGTCACCCTTGCAGTGCTCCCTGTGTGCTGAAGGTGCCCAGCAACATCTTTCACTCATGCCTCTTTGGTTCTGGGAGCAGAGTTGAAACGTTCGTGCTTTACTCTGCTGTGCTCAGCTGGAAATAGGCACCGGAGATATTGAATTCAAATGCACTTTGAGGTAGGGATTGAGGAGAGACAGCAATGTGTGTGTCGCTCTTCAAAGCTCACTGTCTGCTGAAATTGCAATGCAACATCTTTCATTCCTGCCTCTTTCCCGGTAGGAGCAGAGTTTAAACGTTCGTGCTTTACTCTGCTGTGCTCTGAGAGCACCAGGCACCAAAGATGTTGGATTCAAATGCACTTTCAGGTAGAAAGACAGTAGAGACAGCAATGTGTGTGTCACCCTTGCAAAGCTCACTGAGTGCTGAAGACGCCCAGAAACATCATTCGCACCTGGATCTTCTGCTCTGGGAGCAGAGTTCAAACATTCGTTTCCTACGCTGCTCTGGTCAGGCAGCTCCAGACTCCACCGATGTCGGATTCGAATGCACTTTGAGGTAGGGAAGTAAGGAGTGACAGCAATGTGTGTGTCACCCTTGAAAGCGCACTGTGTGCAGAAGATGCCCAGACACATCTTTCACTCCTGCCTCTTTTCCTGTGGGAGCAGAGTTCACATGTTTATGCTTCACTCTGCTGAGCTCAGCCGACGGCAGGAACCGGAGATGTTGGATTCAAATGCACTTTTAGGTAGGAAGGGAGGAGAGACAGCAATGTGTGTGTCACCCTTGCAAAGCTCACTGGGTGCTGAAGATGGCGAGAGAGATCTTTCACTCCTGGCTCTTTGGCTGTGGGAGCAGAGTTCAAACGTTCGTGCTTTACTCTGCTGTGCTCAGAGAGCACCAGGCACCGGAGATGTTGGATTCAAACGCACTTTTAGGTAGGAAGGGAGGAGAGACAGCAATGAGTGTGTCACCCTTGCAGTGCTCCCTGTGTGCTGAAGATCCTCAGCAACATCTTTCACTCCTGCCTCTTTGGTTCTGGGAGCAGAGTTGAAACGTTCCTGCTTTACTCAGCTGTGCTCAGAGATGACCAGGCACCAGAGATGATTCAAATGCACTTTGTGGTAGGAAAATGAGGAGAGACAGCAATGTGTGTGTCACCCTTGCAAAGCTCACTGAGTGCTGAAGACGCCCAGAAACATCATTCGCACCTGGATCTTCTGCTCTGGGAGCAGAGTTCAAACATTCGTTTCCTACGCTGCTCTGCTCAGGCAGCTCCAGACTCCACCGATGTCGGATTCGAATGCACTTTGAGGTAGGGAAGTAAGGAGTGACAGCAATGTGTGTGTCACCCTTGAAAGCGCACTGTGTGCAGAAGATGCCCAGACACATCTTTCACTCCTGCCTCTTTTCCTGTGGGAGCAGAGTTCACATGTTTATGCTTCACTCTGCTGAGCTCAGCCGACGGCAGGAACCGGAGATGTTGGATTCAAATGCACTTTAAGGTAGGAAAGTGAGGAAAAACAGCAATGTGTGTGTCACCCTTGCAAAGCTCACTGGGTGCTGAAGATGGCGAGAGAGATCTTTCACTCCTGGCTCTTTGGCTGTGGGAGCAGAGTTCAAACGTTCGTGCCTTACTCTGCTGTGCTCAGAGAGCACCAGGCACCAAAAATGTTGGATTCAAACGCACTTTTAGGTAGGAAGGGAGGAGAGACAGCAATGAGTGTGTCACCCTTGCAGTGCTCCCTGTGTGCTGAAGGTGCCCAGCAACATCTTTCACTCCTGCCTCTTTGGTTCTGGGAGCAGAGTTGAAACGTTCGTGCTTTACTCTGCTGTGCTCAGCTGGAAATAGGCACCGGAGATATTGAATTCAAATGCACTTTGAGGTAGGGATTGAGGAGAGACAGCAATGTGTGTGTCGCTCTTCAAAGCTCACTGTCTGCTGAAATTGCAATGCAACATTTTTCATTCCTGCCTCTTTTCCGGTAGGAGCAGAGTTTAAACGTTCGTGCTTTACTCTGCTGTGCTCTGAGAGCACCAGGCTCCAAAGATGTTGGGTTCAAATGCACTTTGAGGTAGGAAAGTGAGGAGAGACAGCAATGTGTGTGTCACCCTTGCAAAGCTCACTGGGTGCTGAAGATGGCGAGAGAGATCATTCACTCCTGGCTCTTTGGCTGTGGGAGCAGAGTTCAAACGTTCGTGCCTTACTCTGCTGTGCTCAGAGAGCACCAGGCACCAAAAATGTTGGATTCAAACGCACTTTTAGGTAGGAAGGGAGGAGAGACAGCAATGAGTGTGTCACCCTTGCAGTGCTCCCTGTGTGCTGAAGATCCTCAGCAACATCTTTCATTCCTGCCCCTTTTACTGTGGGAGCAGTGTTTAAACGCTCGTGCTTTACTCTGCTGTGCTCAGAGAGCACCAGGCACCAAAGATGTTGGATTCAAACGCACTTTCAGGTAGAAAGACAGTAGAGACAGCAATGTGTGTGTCACCCTTGCAAAGCTCACTGAGTGCTGAAGACGCCCAGAAACATCATTCGCACCTGGATCTTCTGCTCTGGGAGCAGAGTTCAAACATTCGTTTCCTACGCTGCTCTGCTCAGGCAGCTCCAGACTCCACCGATGTCGGATTCGAATGCACTTTGAGGTAGGGAAGTAAGGAGTGGCAGCAATGTGTGTGTCACCCTTGAAAGCGCACTGTGTGCAGAAGATGCCCAGACACATCTTTCACTCCTGCCTCTTTTCCTGTGGGAGCAGAGTTCACAAGTTTATGCTTCACTCTGCTGAGCTCAGCCGACGGCAGGAACCGGAGATGTTGGATTCAAATGACTTTGAGGTAGGAAAGTGAGGAAAAACAGCAATGTGTGTGTCACCCTTGCAAAGCTCACTGGGTGCTGAAGATGGCGAGAGAGATCTTTCACTCCTGGCTCTTTGGCTGTGGGAGCAGAGTTCAAACGTTCGTGCCTTACTCTGCTGTGCTCAGAGAGCACCAGGCACCGGAGATGTTGGATTCAAACGCACTTTTAGGTAGGAAGGGAGGAGAGACAGCAATGAGTGTGTCACCCTTGCAGTGCTCCCTGTGTGCTGAAGGTGCCCAGCAACATCTTTCACTCATGCCTCTTTGGTTCTGGGAGCAGAGTTGAAACGTTCGTGCTTTACTCTGCTGTGCTCAGCTGGAAATAGGCACCGGAGATATTGAATTCAAATGCACTTTGAGGTAGGGATTGAGGAGAGACAGCAATGTGTGTGTCGCTCTTCAAAGCTCACTGTCTGCTGAAATTGCAATGCAACATCTTTCATTCCTGCCTCTTTCCCGGTAGGAGCAGAGTTTAAACGTTCGTGCTTTACTCTGCTGTGCTCTGAGAGCACCAGGCACCAAAGATGTTGGATTCAAATGCACTTTCAGGTAGAAAGACAGTAGAGACAGCAATGTGTGTGTCACCCTTGCAAAGCTCACTGAGTGCTGAAGACGCCCAGAAACATCATTCGCACCTGGATCTTCTGCTCTGGGAGCAGAGTTCAAACATTCGTTTCCTACGCTGCTCTGCTCAGGCAGCTCCAGACTCCACCGATGTCGGATTCGAATGCACTTTGAGGTAGGGAAGTAAGGAGTGACAGCAATGTGTGTGTCACCCTTGAAAGCGCACTGTGTGCAGAAGATGCCCAGACACATCTTTCACTCCTGCCTCTTTTCCTGTGGGAGCAGAGTTCACATGTTTATGCTTCACTCTGCTGAGCTCAGCCGACGGCAGGAACCGGAGATGTTGGATTCAAATGCACTTTAAGGTAGGAAAGTGAGGAAAAACAGCAATGTGTGTGTCACCCTTGCAAAGCTCACTGGGTGCTGAAGATGGCGAGAGAGATCTTTCACTCCTGGCTCTTTGGCTGTGGGAGCAGAGTTCAAACGTTCGTGCCTTACTCTGCTGTGCTCAGAGAGCACCAGGCACCAAAAATGTTGGATTCAAACGCACTTTTAGGTAGGAAGGGAGGAGAGACAGCAATGAGTGTGTCACCCTTGCAGTGCTCCCTGTGTGCTGAAGGTGCCCAGCAACATCTTTCACTCCTGCCTCTTTGGTTCTGGGAGCAGAGTTGAAACGTTCGTGCTTTACTCTGCTGTGCTCAGCTGGAAATAGGCACCGGAGATATTGAATTCAAATGCACTTTGAGGTAGGGATTGAGGAGAGACAGCAATGTGTGTGTCGCTCTTCAAAGCTCACTGTCTGCTGAAATTGCAATGCAACATTTTTCATTCCTGCCTCTTTTCCGGTAGGAGCAGAGTTTAAACGTTCGTGCTTTACTCTGCTGTGCTCTGAGAGCACCAGGCTCCAAAGATGTTGGGTTCAAATGCACTTTGAGGTAGGAAAGTGAGGAGAGACAGCAATGTGTGTGTCACCCTTGCAAAGCTCACTGGGTGCTGAAGATGGCGAGAGAGATCATTCACTCCTGGCTCTTTGGCTGTGGGAGCAGAGTTCAAACGTTCGTGCCTTACTCTGCTGTGCTCAGAGAGCACCAGGCACCGGAGATGTTGGATTCAAACGCACTTTTAGGTAGGAAGGGAGGAGAGACAGCAATGAGTGTGTCACCCTTGCAGTGCTCCCTGTGTGCTGAAGATCCTCAGCAACATCTTTCATTCCTGCCCCTTTTACTGTGGGAGCAGTGTTTAAACGCTCGTGCTTTACTCTGCTGTGCTCAGAGAGCACCAGGCACCAAAGATGTTGGATTCAAACGCACTTTCAGGTAGAAAGACAGTAGAGACAGCAATGTGTGTGTCACCCTTGCAAAGCTCACTGAGTGCTGAAGACGCCCAGAAACATCATTCGCACCTGGATCTTCTGCTCTGGGAGCAGAGTTCAAACATTCGTTTCCTACGCTGCTCTGCTCAGGCAGCTCCAGACTCCACCGATGTCGGATTCGAATGCACTTTGAGGTAGGGAAGTAAGGAGTGGCAGCAATGTGTGTGTCACCCTTGAAAGCGCACTGTGTGCAGAAGATGCCCAGACACATCTTTCACTCCTGCCTCTTTTCCTGTGGGAGCAGAGTTCACAAGTTTATGCTTCACTCTGCTGAGCTCAGCCGACGGCAGGAACCGGAGATGTTGGATTCAAATGACTTTGAGGTAGGAAAGTGAGGAAAAACAGCAATGTGTGTGTCACCCTTGCAAAGCTCACTGGGTGCTGAAGATGGCGAGAGAGATCTTTCACTCCTGGCTCTTTGGCTGTGGGAGCAGAGTTCAAACGTTCGTGCCTTACTCTGCTGTGCTCAGAGAGCACCAGGCACCGGAGATGTTGGATTCAAACGCACTTTTAGGTAGGAAGGGAGGAGAGACAGCAATGAGTGTGTCACCCTTGCAGTGCTCCCTGTGTGCTGAAGGTGCCCAGCAACATCTTTCACTCATGCCTCTTTGGTTCTGGGAGCAGAGTTGAAACGTTCGTGCTTTACTCTGCTGTGCTCAGCTGGAAATAGGCACCGGAGATATTGAATTCAAATGCACTTTGAGGTAGGGATTGAGGAGAGACAGCAATGTGTGTGTCGCTCTTCAAAGCTCACTGTCTGCTGAAATTGCAATGCAACATCTTTCATTCCTGCCTCTTTCCCGGTAGGAGCAGAGTTTAAACGTTCGTGCTTTACTCTGCTGTGCTCTGAGAGCACCAGGCACCAAAGATGTTGGATTCAAATGCACTTTCAGGTAGAAAGACAGTAGAGACAGCAATGTGTGTGTCACCCTTGCAAAGCTCACTGAGTGCTGAAGACGCCCAGAAACATCATTCGCACCTGGATCTTCTGCTCTGGGAGCAGAGTTCAAACATTCGTTTCCTACGCTGCTCTGCTCAGGCAGCTCCAGACTCCACCGATGTCGGATTCGAATGCACTTTGAGGTAGGGAAGTAAGGAGTGACAGCAATGTGTGTGTCACCCTTGAAAGCGCACTGTGTGCAGAAGATGCCCAGACACATCTTTCACTCCTGCCTCTTTTCCTGTGGGAGCAGAGTTCACATGTTTATGCTTCACTCTGCTGAGCTCAGCCGACGGCAGGAACCGGAGATGTTGGATTCAAATGCACTTTAAGGTAGGAAAGTGAGGAAAAACAGCAATGTGTGTGTCACCCTTGCAAAGCTCACTGGGTGCTGAAGATGGCGAGAGAGATCTTTCACTCCTGGCTCTTTGGCTGTGGGAGCAGAGTTCAAACGTTCGTGCCTTACTCTGCTGTGCTCAGAGAGCACCAGGCACCGGAGATGTTGGATTCAAACGCACTTTTAGGTAGGAAGGGAGGAGAGACAGCAATGAGTGTGTCACCCTTGCAGTGCTCCCTGTGTGCTGAAGGTGCCCAGCAACATCTTTCACTCCTGCCTCTTTGGTTCTGGGAGCAGAGTTGAAACGTTCGTGCTTTACTCTGCTGTGCTCAGCTGGAAATAGGCACCGGAGATATTGAATTCAAATGCACTTTGAGGTAGGGATTGAGGAGAGACAGCAATGTGTGTGTCGCTCTTCAAAGCTCACTGTCTGCTGAAATTGCAATGCAACATTTTTCATTCCTGCCTCTTTTCCGGTAGGAGCAGAGTTTAAACGTTCGTGCTTTACTCTGCTGTGCTCTGAGAGCACCAGGCTCCAAAGATGTTGGGTTCAAATGCACTTTGAGGTAGGAAAGTGAGGAGAGACAGCAATGTGTGTGTCACCCTTGCAAAGCTCACTGGGTGCTGAAGATGGCGAGAGAGATCATTCACTCCTGGCTCTTTGGCTGTGGGAGCAGAGTTCAAACGTTCGTGCCTTACTCTGCTGTGCTCAGAGAGCACCAGGCACCAAAAATGTTGGATTCAAACGCACTTTTAGGTAGGAAGGGAGGAGAGACAGCAATGAGTGTGTCACCCTTGCAGTGCTCCCTGTGTGCTGAAGATCCTCAGCAACATCTTTCATTCCTGCCCCTTTTACTGTGGGAGCAGTGTTTAAACGCTCGTGCTTTACTCTGCTGTGCTCAGAGAGCACCAGGCACCAAAGATGTTGGATTCAAACGCACTTTCAGGTAGAAAGACAGTAGAGACAGCAATGTGTGTGTCACCCTTGCAAAGCTCACTGAGTGCTGAAGACGCCCAGAAACATCATTCGCACCTGGATCTTCTGCTCTGGGAGCAGAGTTCAAACATTCGTTTCCTACGCTGCTCTGCTCAGGCAGCTCCAGACTCCACCGATGTCGGATTCGAATGCACTTTGAGGTAGGGAAGTAAGGAGTGGCAGCAATGTGTGTGTCACCCTTGAAAGCGCACTGTGTGCAGAAGATGCCCAGACACATCTTTCACTCCTGCCTCTTTTCCTGTGGGAGCAGAGTTCACAAGTTTATGCTTCACTCTGCTGAGCTCAGCCGACGGCAGGAACCGGAGATGTTGGATTCAAATGACTTTGAGGTAGGAAAGTGAGGAAAAACAGCAATGTGTGTGTCACCCTTGCAAAGCTCACTGGGTGCTGAAGATGGCGAGAGAGATCTTTCACTCCTGGCTCTTTGGCTGTGGGAGCAGAGTTCAAACGTTCGTGCCTTACTCTGCTGTGCTCAGAGAGCACCAGGCACCGGAGATGTTGGATTCAAACGCACTTTTAGGTAGGAAGGGAGGAGAGACAGCAATGAGTGTGTCACCCTTGCAGTGCTCCCTGTGTGCTGAAGGTGCCCAGCAACATCTTTCACTCATGCCTCTTTGGTTCTGGGAGCAGGGTTGAAACGTTCGTGCTTTACTCTGCTGTGCTCAGCTGGAAATAGGCACCGGAGATATTGAATTCAAATGCACTTTGAGGTAGGGATTGAGGAGAGACAGCAATGTGTGTGTCGCTCTTCAAAGCTCACTGTCTGCTGAAATTGCAATGCAACATCTTTCATTCCTGCCTCTTTCCCGGTAGGAGCAGAGTTTAAACGTTCGTGCTTTACTCTGCTGTGCTCTGAGAGCACCAGGCACCAAAGATGTTGGATTCAAATGCACTTTCAGGTAGAAAGACAGTAGAGACAGCAATGTGTGTGTCACCCTTGCAAAGCTCACTGAGTGCTGAAGACGCCCAGAAACATCATTCGCACCTGGATCTTCTGCTCTGGGAGCAGAGTTCAAACATTCGTTTCCTACGCTGCTCTGGTCAGGCAGCTCCAGACTCCACCGATGTCGGATTCGAATGCACTTTGAGGTAGGGAAGTAAGGAGTGGCAGCAATGTGTGTGTCACCCTTGAAAGCGCACTGTGTGCAGAAGATGCCCAGACACATCTTTCACTCCTGCCTCTTTTCCTGTGGGAGCAGAGTTCACAAGTTTATGCTTCACTCTGCTGAGCTCAGCCGACGGCAGGAACCGGAGATGTTGGATTCAAATGACTTTGAGGTAGGAAAGTGAGGAAAAACAGCAATGTGTGTGTCACCCTTGCAAAGCTCACTGGGTGCTGAAGATGGCGAGAGAGATCTTTCACTCCTGGCTCTTTGGCTGTGGGAGCAGAGTTCAAACGTTCGTGCCTTACTCTGCTGTGCTCAGAGAGCACCAGGCACCAAAGATGTTGGATTCAAACGCACTTTTAGGTAGGAAGGGAGGAGAGACAGCAATGAGTGTGTCACCCTTGCAGTGCTCCCTGTGTGCTGAAGGTGCCCAGCAACATCTTTCACTCATGCCTCTTTGGTTCTGGGAGCAGAGTTGAAACGTTCGTGCTTTACTCTGCTGTGCTCAGCTGGAAATAGGCACCGGAGATATTGAATTCAAATGCACTTTGAGGTAGGGATTGAGGAGAGACAGCAATGTGTGTGTCGCTCTTCAAAGCTCACTGTCTGCTGAAATTGCAATGCAACATCTTTCATTCCTGCCTCTTTCCCGGTAGGAGCAGAGTTTAAACGTTCGTGCTTTACTCTGCTGTGCTCTGAGAGCACCAGGCACCAAAGATGTTGGATTCAAATGCACTTTCAGGTAGAAAGACAGTAGAGACAGCAATGTGTGTGTCACCCTTGCAAAGCTCACTGAGTGCTGAAGACGCCCAGAAACATCATTCGCACCTGGATCTTCTGCTCTGGGAGCAGAGTTCAAACATTCGTTTCCTACGCTGCTCTGGTCAGGCAGCTCCAGACTCCACCGATGTCGGATTCGAATGCACTTTGAGGTAGGGAAGTAAGGAGTGACAGCAATGTGTGTGTCACCCTTGAAAGCGCACTGTGTGCAGAAGATGCCCAGACACATCTTTCACTCCTGCCTCTTTTCCTGTGGGAGCAGAGTTCACATGTTTATGCTTCACTCTGCTGAGCTCAGCCGACGGCAGGAACCGGAGATGTTGGATTCAAATGCACTTTTAGGTAGGAAGGGAGGAGAGACAGCAATGTGTGTGTCACCCTTGCAAAGCTCACTGGGTGCTGAAGATGGCGAGAGAGATCTTTCACTCCTGGCTCTTTGGCTGTGGGAGCAGAGTTCAAACGTTCGTGCTTTACTCTGATGTGCTCAGAGAGCACCAGGCACCGGAGATGTTGGATTCAAACGCACTTTTAGGTAGGAAGGGAGGAGAGACAGCAATGAGTGTGTCACCCTTGCAGTGCTCCCTGTGTGCTGAAGATCCTCAGCAACATCTTTCACTCCTGCCTCTTTGGCTCTGGGAGCAGAGTTCAAACGTTCCTGCTTTACTCAGCTGTGCTCAGAGATGACCAGGCACCAGAGATGATTCAAATGCACTTTGTGGTAGGAAAATGAGGAGAGACAGCAATGTGTGTGTCACCCTTGCAAAGCTCACTGAGTGCTGAAGACGCCCAGAAACATCATTCGCACCTGGATCTTCTGCTCTGGGAGCAGAGTTCAAACATTCGTTTCCTACGCTGCTCTGCTCAGGCAGCTCCATACTCCACCGATGTCGGATTCGAATGCACTTTGAGGTAGGGAAGTAAGGAGTGGCAGCAATGTGTGTGTCACCCTTGAAAGCGCACTGTGTGCAGAAGATGCCCAGACACATCTTTCACTCCTGCCTCTTTTCCTGTGGGAGCAGAGTTCACATGTTTATGCTTCACTCTGCTGAGCTCAGCCGACGGCAGGAAACGGAGATGTTGGATTCAAATGCACTTTGAGGTAGGAAAGTGAGGAAAAACAGCAATGTGTGTGTCACCCTTGCAAAGCTCACTGGGTGCTGAAGATGGCGAGAGAGATCTTTCACTCCTGGCTCTTTGGCTGTGGGAGCAGAGTTCAAACGTTCGTGCCTTACTC
The DNA here is from genome assembly GCF_037157495.1 of Lathamus discolor. NCBI lineage: Eukaryota > Metazoa > Chordata > Aves > Psittaciformes > Psittacidae > Lathamus > Lathamus discolor. Next base: position 23,868,566 of record NC_088890.1, on the reverse strand, counting down.
TGCTGTGCTCAGAGAGCACCAGGCACCAAAGATGTTGGATTCAAACGCACTTTTAGGTAGGAAGGGAGGAGAGACAGCAATGAGTGTGTCACCCTTACAGTGCTCCCTGTGTGCTGAAGATCCTCAGCAACATCTTTCACTCCTGCCTCTTTGGCTCTGGGAGCAGAGTTCAAACGTTCCTGCTTTACTCAGCTGTGCTCAGAGATGACCAGGCACCAGAGATGATTCAAATGCACTTTGTGGTAGGAAAATGAGGAGAGACAGCAATGTGTGTGTCACCCTTGCAAAGCTCACTGTGTGCTGAAGATGGCGAGAGAGATCATTCACTCCTGGCTCTTTGGCTGTGGGAGCAGAGTTCAAACGTTCGTGCTTTACTCTGCTGTGCTCAGAGAGCACCAGGCACCAAAGATGTTGGATTCAAACGCACTTTTAGGTAGGAAGGGAGGAGAGACAGCAATGAGTGTGTCACCCTTGCAGTGCTCCCTGTGTGCTGAAGATCCTCAGCAACATCTTTCATTCCTGCCCCTTTTACTGTGGGAGCAGTGTTTAAACGCTCGTGCCTTACTCTGCTGTGCTCAGAGAGCACCAGGCACCAAAGATGTTGGATTCAAACGCACTTTCAGGTAGAAAGACAGTAGAGACAGCAATGTGTGTGTCACCCTTGCAAAGCTCACTGAGTGCTGAAGACGCCCAGAAACATCATTCGCACCTGGATCTTCTGCTCTGGGAGCAGAGTTCAAACATTCGTTTCCTACGCTGCTCTGCTCAGGCAGCTCCAGACTCCACCGATGTCGGATTCGAATGCACTTTGAGGTAGGGAAGTAAGGAGTGACAGCAATGTGTGTGTCACCCTTGAAAGCGCACTGTGTGCAGAAGATGCCCAGACACATCTTTCACTCCTGCCTCTTTTCCTGTGGGAGCAGAGTTCACATGTTTATGCTTCACTCTGCTGAGCTCAGCCGACGGCAGGAACCGGAGATGTTGGATTCAAATGCACTTTAAGGTAGGAAAGTGAGGAAAAACAGCAATGTGTGTGTCACCCTTGCAAAGCTCACTGGGTGCTGAAGATGGCGAGAGAGATCTTTCACTCCTGGCTCTTTGGCTGTGGGAGCAGAGTTCAAACGTTCGTGCCTTACTCTGCTGTGCTCAGAGAGCACCAGGCACCAAAAATGTTGGATTCAAACGCACTTTTAGGTAGGAAGGGAGGAGAGACAGCAATGAGTGTGTCACCCTTGCAGTGCTCCCTGTGTGCTGAAGGTGCCCAGCAACATCTTTCACTCCTGCCTCTTTGGTTCTGGGAGCAGAGTTGAAACGTTCGTGCTTTACTCTGCTGTGCTCAGCTGGAAATAGGCACCGGAGATATTGAATTCAAATGCACTTTGAGGTAGGGATTGAGGAGAGACAGCAATGTGTGTGTCGCTCTTCAAAGCTCACTGTCTGCTGAAATTGCAATGCAACATCTTTCATTCCTGCCTCTTTTCCGGTAGGAGCAGAGTTTAAACGTTCGTGCTTTACTCTGCTGTGCTCTGAGAGCACCAGGCACCAAAGATGTTGGATTCAAATGCACTTTCAGGTAGAAAGACAGTAGAGACAGCAATGTGTGTGTCACCCTTGCAAAGCTCACTGAGTGCTGAAGACGCCCAGAAACATCATTCGCACCTGGATCTTCTGCTCTGGGAGTAGAGTTCAAACATTCGTTTCCTACGCTGCTCTGCTCAGGCAGCTCCAGACTCCACCGATGTCGGATTCGAATGCACTTTGAGGTAGGGAAGTAAGGAGTGACAGCAATGTGTGTGTCACCCTTGAAAGCGCACTGTGTGCAGAAGATGCCCAGACACATCTTTCACTCCTGCCTCTTTTCCTGTGGGAGCAGAGTTCACAAGTTTATGCTTCACTCTGCTGAGCTCAGCCGACGGCAGGAACCGGAGATGTTGGATTCAAATGCACTTTAAGGTAGGAAAGTGAGGAAAAACAGCAATGTGTGTGTCACCCTTGCAAAGCTCACTGGGTGCTGAAGATGGCGAGAGAGATCTTTCACTCCTGGCTCTTTGGCTGTGGGAGCAGAGTTCAAACGTTCGTGCTTTACTCTGCTGTGCTCAGAGAGCACCAGGCACCGGAGATGTTGGATTCAAACGCACTTTTAGGTAGGAAGGGAGGAGAGACAGCAATGAGTGTGTCACCCTTGCAGTGCTCCCTGTGTGCTGAAGATCCTCAGCAACATCTTTCACTCCTGCCTCTTTGGCTCTGGGAGCAGAGTTCAAACGTTCCTGCTTTACTCAGCTGTGCTCAGAGATGACCAGGCACCAGAGATGATTCAAATGCACTTTGTGGTAGGAAAATGAGGAGAGACAGCAATGTGTGTGTCACCCTTGCAAAGCTCACTGAGTGCTGAAGACGCCCAGAAACATCATTCGCACCTGGATCTTCTGCTCTGGGAGCAGAGTTCAAACATTCGTTTCCTACGCTGCTCTGCTCAGGCAGCTCCAGACTCCACCGATGTCGGATTCGAATGCACTTTGAGGTAGGGAAGTAAGGAGTGACAGCAATGTGTGTGTCACCCTTGAAAGCGCACTGTGTGCAGAAGATGCCCAGACACATCTTTCACTCCTGCCTCTTTTCCTGTGGGAGCAGAGTTCACATGTTTATGCTTCACTCTGCTGAGCTCAGCCGACGGCAGGAAACGGAGATGTTGGATTCAAATGCACTTTGAGGTAGGAAAGTGAGGAAAAACAGCAATGTGTGTGTCACCCTTGCAAAGCTCACTGGGTGCTGAAGATGGCGAGAGAGATCTTTCACTCCTGGCTCTTTGGCTGTGGGAGCAGAGTTCAAACGTTCGTGCCTTACTCTGCTGTGCTCAGAGAGCACCAGGCACCAAAGATGTTGGATTCAAACGCACTTTTAGGTAGGAAGGGAGGAGAGACAGCAATGAGTGTGTCACCCTTGCAGTGCTCCCTGTGTGCTGAAGATCCTCAGCAACATCTTTCACTCCTGCCTCTTTGGCTCTGGGAGCAGAGTTCAAACGTTCCTGCTTTACTCAGCTGTGCTCAGAGATGACCAGGCACCAGAGATGATTCAAATGCACTTTGTGGTAGGAAAATGAGGAGAGACAGCAATGTGTGTGTCACCCTTGCAAAGCTCACTGTGTGCTGAAGATGGCGAGAGAGATCATTCACTCCTGGCTCTTTGGCTGTGGGAGCAGAGTTCAAACGTTCGTGCTTTACTCTGCTGTGCTCAGAGAGCACCAGGCACCAAAGATGTTGGATTCAAACGCACTTTTAGGTAGGAAGGGAGGAGAGACAGCAATGAGTGTGTCACCCTTGCAGTGCTCCCTGTGTGCTGAAGATCCTCAGCAACATCTTTCATTCCTGCCCCTTTTACTGTGGGAGCAGTGTTTAAACGCTCGTGCTTTACTCTGCTGTGCTCAGAGAGCACCAGGCACCAAAGATGTTGGATTCAAACGCACTTTCAGGTAGAAAGACAGTAGAGACAGCAATGTGTGTGTCACCCTTGCAAAGCTCACTGAGTGCTGAAGACGCCCAGAAACATCATTCGCACCTGGATCTTCTGCTCTGGGAGCAGAGTTCAAACATTCGTTTCCTACGCTGCTCTGCTCAGGCAGCTCCAGACTCCACCGATGTCGGATTCGAATGCACTTTGAGGTAGGGAAGTAAGGAGTGACAGCAATGTGTGTGTCACCCTTGAAAGCGCACTGTGTGCAGAAGATGCCCAGACACATCTTTCACTCCTGCCTCTTTTCCTGTGGGAGCAGAGTTCACATGTTTATGCTTCACTCTGCTGAGCTCAGCCGACGGCAGGAACCGGAGATGTTGGATTCAAATGCACTTTAAGGTAGGAAAGTGAGGAAAAACAGCAATGTGTGTGTCACCCTTGCAAAGCTCACTGGGTGCTGAAGATGGCGAGAGAGATCTTTCACTCCTGGCTCTTTGGCTGTGGGAGCAGAGTTCAAACGTTCGTGCCTTACTCTGCTGTGCTCAGAGAGCACCAGGCACCAAAAATGTTGGATTCAAACGCACTTTTAGGTAGGAAGGGAGGAGAGACAGCAATGAGTGTGTCACCCTTGCAGTGCTCCCTGTGTGCTGAAGGTGCCCAGCAACATCTTTCACTCCTGCCTCTTTGGTTCTGGGAGCAGAGTTGAAACGTTCGTGCTTTACTCTGCTGTGCTCAGCTGGAAATAGGCACCGGAGATATTGAATTCAAATGCACTTTGAGGTAGGGATTGAGGAGAGACAGCAATGTGTGTGTCGCTCTTCAAAGCTCACTGTCTGCTGAAATTGCAATGCAACATCTTTCATTCCTGCCTCTTTTCCGGTAGGAGCAGAGTTTAAACGTTCGTGCTTTACTCTGCTGTGCTCTGAGAGCACCAGGCACCAAAGATGTTGGATTCAAATGCACTTTCAGGTAGAAAGACAGTAGAGACAGCAATGTGTGTGTCACCCTTGCAAAGCTCACTGAGTGCTGAAGACGCCCAGAAACATCATTCGCACCTGGATCTTCTGCTCTGGGAGCAGAGTTCAAACATTCGTTTCCTACGCTGCTCTGCTCAGGCAGCTCCAGACTCCACCGATGTCGGATTCGAATGCACTTTGAGGTAGGGAAGTAAGGAGTGACAGCAATGTGTGTGTCACCCTTGAAAGCGCACTGTGTGCAGAAGATGCCCAGACACATCTTTCACTCCTGCCTCTTTTCCTGTGGGAGCAGAGTTCACAAGTTTATGCTTCACTCTGCTGAGCTCAGCCGACGGCAGGAACCGGAGATGTTGGATTCAAATGCACTTTAAGGTAGGAAAGTGAGGAAAAACAGCAATGTGTGTGTCACCCTTGCAAAGCTCACTGGGTGCTGAAGATGGCGAGAGAGATCTTTCACTCCTGGCTCTTTGGCTGTGGGAGCAGAGTTCAAACGTTCGTGCTTTACTCTGCTGTGCTCAGAGAGCACCAGGCACCGGAGATGTTGGATTCAAACGCACTTTTAGGTAGGAAGGGAGGAGAGACAGCAATGAGTGTGTCACCCTTGCAGTGCTCCCTGTGTGCTGAAGATCCTCAGCAACATCTTTCACTCCTGCCTCTTTGGCTCTGGGAGCAGAGTTCAAACGTTCCTGCTTTACTCAGCTGTGCTCAGAGATGACCAGGCACCAGAGATGATTCAAATGCACTTTGTGGTAGGAAAATGAGGAGAGACAGCAATGTGTGTGTCACCCTTGCAAAGCTCACTGAGTGCTGAAGACGCCCAGAAACATCATTCGCACCTGGATCTTCTGCTCTGGGAGCAGAGTTCAAACATTCGTTTCCTACGCTGCTCTGCTCAGGCAGCTCCATACTCCACCGATGTCGGATTCGAATGCACTTTGAGGTAGGGAAGTAAGGAGTGGCAGCAATGTGTGTGTCACCCTTGAAAGCGCACTGTGTGCAGAAGATGCCCAGACACATCTTTCACTCCTGCCTCTTTTCCTGTGGGAGCAGAGTTCACATGTTTATGCTTCACTCTGCTGAGCTCAGCCGACGGCAGGAAACGGAGATGTTGGATTCAAATGCACTTTGAGGTAGGAAAGTGAGGAAAAACAGCAATGTGTGTGTCACCCTTGCAAAGCTCACTGGGTGCTGAAGATGGCGAGAGAGATCATTCACTCCTGGCTCTTTGGCTGTGGGAGCAGAGTTCAAACGTTCGTGCCTTACTCTGCTGTGCTCAGAGAGCACCAGGCACCAAAGATGTTGGATTCAAACGCACTTTTAGGTAGGAAGGGAGGAGAGACAGCAATGAGTGTGTCACCCTTGCAGTGCTCCCTGTGTGCTGAAGATCCTCAGCAACATCTTTCATTCCTGCCCCTTTTACTGTGGGAGCAGTGTTTAAACGCTCGTGCTTTACTCTGCTGTGCTCAGAGAGCACCAGGCACCAAAGATGTTGGATTCAAACGCACTTTCAGATAGAAAGACAGTAGAGACAGCAATGTGTGTGTCACCCTTGCAAAGCTCACTGAGTGCTGAAGACGCCCAGAAACATCATTCGCACCTGGATCTTCTGCTCTGGGAGCAGAGTTCAAACATTCGTTTCCTACGCTGCTCTGCTCAGGCAGCTCCAGACTCCACCGATGTCGGATTCGAATGCACTTTGAGGTAGGGAAGTAAGGAGTGACAGCAATGTGTGTGTCACCCTTGAAAGCGCACTGTGTGCAGAAGATGCCCAGACACATCTTTCACTCCTGCCTCTTTTCCTGTGGGAGCAGAGTTCACATGTTTATGCTTCACTCTGCTGAGCTCAGCCGACGGCAGGAACCGGAGATGTTGGATTCAAATGCACTTTAAGGTAGGAAAGTGAGGAAAAACAGCAATGTGTGTGTCACCCTTGCAAAGCTCACTGGGTGCTGAAGATGGCGAGAGAGATCTTTCACTCCTGGCTCTTTGGCTGTGGGAGCAGAGTTCAAACGTTCGTGCCTTACTCTGCTGTGCTCAGAGAGCACCAGGCACCAAAAATGTTGGATTCAAACGCACTTTTAGGTAGGAAGGGAGGAGAGACAGCAATGAGTGTGTCACCCTTGCAGTGCTCCCTGTGTGCTGAAGGTGCCCAGCAACATCTTTCACTCCTGCCTCTTTGGTTCTGGGAGCAGAGTTGAAACGTTCGTGCTTTACTCTGCTGTGCTCAGCTGGAAATAGGCACCGGAGATATTGAATTCAAATGCACTTTGAGGTAGGGATTGAGGAGAGACAGCAATGTGTGTGTCGCTCTTCAAAGCTCACTGTCTGCTGAAATTGCAATGCAACATCTTTCATTCCTGCCTCTTTTCCGGTAGGAGCAGAGTTTAAACGTTCGTGCTTTACTCTGCTGTGCTCTGAGAGCACCAGGCACCAAAGATGTTGGATTCAAATGCACTTTCAGGTAGAAAGACAGTAGAGACAGCAATGTGTGTGTCACCCTTGCAAAGCTCACTGAGTGCTGAAGACGCCCAGAAACATCATTCGCACCTGGATCTTCTGCTCTGGGAGCAGAGTTCAAACATTCGTTTCCTACGCTGCTCTGCTCAGGCAGCTCCAGACTCCACCGATGTCGGATTCGAATGCACTTTGAGGTAGGGAAGTAAGGAGTGACAGCAATGTGTGTGTCACCCTTGAAAGCGCACTGTGTGCAGAAGATGCCCAGACACATCTTTCACTCCTGCCTCGTTTCCTGTGGGAGCAGAGTTCACATGTTTATGCTTCACTCTGCTGAGCTCAGCCGACGGCAGGAACCGGAGATGTTGGATTCAAATGCACTTTAAGGTAGGAAAGTGAGGAAAAACAGCAATGTGTGTGTCACCCTTGCAAAGCTCACTGGGTGCTGAAGATGGCGAGAGAGATCTTTCACTCCTGGCTCTTTGGCTGTGGGAGCAGAGTTCAAACGTTCGTGCCTTACTCTGCTGCGCTCAGAGAGCACCAGGCACCAAAGATGTTGGATTCAATCGCACTTTTAGGTAGGAAGGGAGGAGAGACAGCAATGAGTGTGTCACCCTTGCAGTGCTCCCTGTGTGCTGAAGGTGCCCAGCAACATCTTTCACTCATGCCTCTTTGGTTCTGGGAGCAGAGTAGAAACGTTCGTGCTTTACTCTGCTGTGCTCAGCTGGAAATAGGCACCGGAGATATTGAATTCAAATGCACTTTGAGGTAGGGATTGAGGAGAGACAGCAATGTGTGTGTCGCTCTTCAAAGCTCACTCTCTGCTGAAATTGCAATGCAACATCTTTCATTCCTGCCTCTTTTCCGGTAGGAGCAGAGTTTAAACGTTCGTGCTTTACTCTGCTGTGCTCTGAGAGCACCAGGCACCAAAGATGTTGGATTCAAATGCACTTTGAGGTAGGAAAGTGAGGAGAGACAGCAATGTGTGTGTCACCCTTGCAAAGCTCACTGTGTGCTGAAGATGGCGAGAGAGATCATTCACTCCTGGCTCTTTGGCTGTGGGAGCAGAGTTCAAACGTTCGTGCTTTACTCTGCTGTGCTCAGAGAGCACCAGGCACCAAAGATGTTGGATTCAAACGCACTTTTAGGTAGGAAGGGAGGAGAGACAGCAATGAGTGTGTCACCCTTGCAGTGCTCCCTGTGTGCTGAAGATCCTCAGCAACATCTTTCATTCCTGCCCCTTTTACTGTGGGAGCAGTGTTTAAACGCTCGTGCTTTACTCTGCTGTGCTCAGAGAGCACCAGGCACCAAAGATGTTGGATTCAAACGCACTTTCAGGTAGAAAGACAGTAGAGACAGCAATGTGTGTGTCACCCTTGCAAAGCTCACTGAGTGCTGAAGACGCCCAGAAACATCATTCGCACCTGGATCTTCTGCTCTGGGAGCAGAGTTCAAACATTCGTTTCCTACGCTGCTCTGCTCAGGCAGCTCCAGACTCCACCGATGTCGGATTCGAATGCACTTTGAGGTAGGGAAGTAAGGAGTGACAGCAATGTGTGTGTCACCCTTGAAAGCGCACTGTGTGCAGAAGATGCCCAGACACATCTTTCACTCCTGCCTCTTTTCCTGTGGGAGCAGAGTTCACATGTTTATGCTTCACTCTGCTGAGCTCAGCCGACGGCAGGAACCGGAGATGTTGGATTCAAATGCACTTTAAGGTAGGAAAGTGAGGAAAAACAGCAATGTGTGTGTCACCCTTGCAAAGCTCACTGGGTGCTGAAGATGGCGAGAGAGATCTTTCACTCCTGGCTCTTTGGCTGTGGGAGCAGAGTTCAAACGTTCGTGCCTTACTCTGCTGCGCTCAGAGAGCACCAGGCACCAAAGATGTTGGATTCAATCGCACTTTTAGGTAGGAAGGGAGGAGAGACAGCAATGAGTGTGTCACCCTTGCAGTGCTCCCTGTGTGCTGAAGGTGCCCAGCAACATCTTTCACTCCTGCCTCTTTGGTTCTGGGAGCAGAGTTGAAACGTTCGTGCTTTACTCTGCTGTGCTCAGCTGGAAATAGGCACCGGAGATATTGAATTCAAATGCACTTTGAGGTATGGATTGAGGAGAGACAGCAATGTGTGTGTCGCTCCTCAAAGCTCACTCTCTGCTGAAATTGCAATGCAACATCTTTCATTCCTGCCTCTTTTCCGGTAGGAGCAGAGTTTAAACGTTCGTGCTTTACTCTGCTGTGCTCTGAGAGCACCAGGCACCAAAGATGTTGGATTCAAATGCACTTTCAGGTAGAAAGACAGTAGAGACAGCAATGTGTGTGTCACCCTTGCAAAGCTCACTGAGTGCTGAAGACGCCCAGAAACATCATTCGCACCTGGATCTTCTGCTCTGGGAGCAGAGTTCAAACATTCGTTTCCTACGCTGCTCTGCTCAGGCAGCTCCAGACTCCACCGATGTCGGATTCGAATGCACTTTGAGGTAGGGAAGTAAGGAGTGACAGCAATGTGTGTGTCACCCTTGAAAGCGCACTGTGTGCAGAAGATGCCCAGACACATCTTTCACTCCTGCCTCTTTTCCTGTGGGAGCAGAGTTCACATGTTTATGCTTCACTCTGCTGAGCTCAGCCGACGGCAGGAACCGGAGATGTTGGATTCAAATGCACTTTAAGGTAGGAAAGTGAGGAAAAACAGCAATGTGTGTGTCACCCTTGCAAAGCTCACTGGGTGCTGAAGATGGCGAGAGAGATCTTTCACTCCTGGCTCTTTGGCTGTGGGAGCAGAGTTCAAACGTTCGTGCTTTACTCTGCTGTGCTCAGAGAGCACCAGGCACCGGAGATGTTGGATTCAAACGCACTTTTAGGTAGGAAGGGAGGAGAGACAGCAATGAGTGTGTCACCCTTACAGTGCTCCCTGTGTGCTGAAGATCCTCAGCAACATCTTTCACTCCTGCCTCTTTGGCTCTGGGAGCAGAGTTCAAACGTTCCTGCTTTACTCAGCTGTGCTCAGAGATGACCAGGCACCAGAGATGATTCAAATGCACTTTGTGGTAGGAAAATGAGGAGAGACAGCAATGTGTGTGTCACCCTTGCAAAGCTCACTGAGTGCTGAAGACGCCCAGAAACATCATTCGCACCTGGATCTTCTGCTCTGGGAGCAGAGTTCAAACATTCGTTTCCTACGCTGCTCTGCTCAGGCAGCTCCAGACTCCACCGATGTCGGATTCGAATGCACTTTGAGGTAGGGAAGTAAGGAGTGACAGCAATGTGTGTGTCACCCTTGAAAGCGCACTGTGTGCAGAAGATGCCCAGACACATCTTTCACTCCTGCCTCTTTTCCTGTGGGAGCAGAGTTCACATGTTTATGCTTCACTCTGCTGAGCTCAGCCGACGGCAGGAACCGGAGATGTTGGATTCAAATGCACTTTAAGGTAGGAAAGTGAGGAAAAACAGCAATGTGTGTGTCACCCTTGCAAAGCTCACTGGGTGCTGAAGATGGCGAGAGAGATCTTTCACTCCTGGCTCTTTGGCTGTGGGAGCAGAGTTCAAACGTTCGTGCCTTACTCTGCTGTGCTCAGAGAGCACCAGGCACCGGAGATGTTGGATTCAAACGCACTTTTAGGTAGGAAGGGAGGAGAGACAGCAATGAGTGTGTCACCCTTGCAGTGCTCCCTGTGTGCTGAAGGTGCCCAGCAACATCTTTCACTCCTGCCTCTTTGGTTCTGGGAGCAGAGTTCAAACGTTCGTGCTTTACTCTGCTGTGCTCAGCTGGAAATAGGCACCGGAGATATTGAATTCAAATGCACTTTGAGGTAGGGATTGAGGAGAGACAGCAATGTGTGTGTCGCTCTTCAAAGCTCACTGTCTGCTGAAATTGCAATGCAACATCTTTCATTCCTGCCTCTTTTCCGGTAGGAGCAGAGTTTAAACGTTCGTGCTTTACTCTGCTGTGCTCTGAGAGCACCAGGCACCAAAGATGTTGGATTCAAATGCACTTTCAGGTAGAAAGACAGTAGAGACAGCAATGTGTGTGTCACCCTTGCAAAGCTCACTGAGTGCTGAAGACGCCCAGAAACATCATTCGCACCTGGATCTTCTGCTCTGGGAGCAGAGTTCAAACATTCGTTTCCTACGCTGCTCTGCTCAGGCAGCTCCAGACTCCACCGATGTCGGATTCGAATGCCCTTTGAGGTAGGGAAGTAAGGAGTGACAGCAATGTGTGTGTCACCCTTGAAAGCGCACTGTGTGCAGAAGATGCCCAGACACATCTTTCACTCCTGCCTCTTTTCCTGTGGGAGCAGAGTTCACATGTATATGCTTCACTCTGCTGAGCTCAGCCGACGGCAGGAACCGGAGATGTTGGATTCAAATGCACTTTGAGGTAGGAAAGTGAGGAAAAACAGCAATGTGTGTGTCACCCTTGCAAAGCTCACTGGGTGCTGAAGATGGCGAGAGAGATCTTTCACTCCTGGCTCTTTGGCTGTGGGAGCAGAGTTCAAACGTTCGTGCCTTACTCTGCTGTGCCCAGAGAGCACCAGGCACCAAAGATGTTGGATTCAAACGCACTTTTAGGTAGGAAGGGAGGAGAGACAGCAATGAGTGTGTCACCCTTGCAGTGCTCCCTGTGTGCTGAAGGTGCCCAGCAACATCTTTCACTCATGCCTCTTTGGTTCTGGGAGCAGAGTTGAAACGTTCGTGCTTTACTCTGCTGTGCTCAGCTGGAAATAGGCACCGGAGATATTGAATTCAAATGCACTTTGAGGTAGGGATTGAGGAGAGACAGCAATGTGTGTGTCGCTCTTCAAAGCTCACTCTCTGCTGAAATTGCAATGCAACATCTTTCATTCCTGCCTCTTTTCCGGTAGGAGCAGAGTTAAAACGTTCGTGCTTTACTCTGCTGTGCTCTGAGAGCACCAGGCACCAAAGATGTTGGATTCAAATGCACTTTGAGGTAGGAAAGTGAGGAGAGACAGCAATGTGTGTGTCACCCTTGCAAAGCTCACTGTGTGCTGAAGATGGCGAGAGAGATCATTCACTCCTGGCTCGTTGGCTGTGGGAGCAGAGTTCAAACGTTCGTGCTTTACTCTGCTGTGCTCAGAGAGCACCAGGCACCAAAGATGTTGGATTCAAACGCACTTTTAGGTAGGAAGGGAGGAGAGACAGCAATGAGTGTGTCACCCTTGCAGTGCTCCCTGTGTGCTGAAGATCCTCAGCAACATCTTTCATTCCTGCCCCTTTTACTGTGGGAGCAGTGTTTAAACGCTCGTGCTTTACTCTGCTGTGCTCAGAGAGCACCAGGCACCAAAGATGTTGGATTCAAACGCACTTTCAGGTAGAAAGACAGTAGAGACAGCAATGTGTGTGTCACCCTTGCAAAGCTCACTGAGTGCTGAAGACGCCCAGAAACATCATTCGCACCTGGATCTTCTGCTCTGGGAGCAGAGTTCAAACATTCGTTTCCTACGCTGCTCTGCTCAGGCAGCTCCAGACTCCACCGATGTCGGATTCGAATGCACTTTGAGGTAGGGAAGTAAGGAGTGACAGCAATGTGTGTGTCACCCTTGAAAGCGCACTGTGTGCAGAAGATGCCCAGACACATCTTTCACTCCTGCCTCTTTTCCTGTGGGAGCAGAGTTCACATGTATATGCTTCACTCTGCTGAGCTCAGCCGACGGCAGGAACCGGAGATGTTGGATTCAAATGCACTTTGAGGTAGGAAAGTGAGGAAAAACAGCAATGTGTGTGTCACCCTTGCAAAGCTCACTGGGTGCTGAAGATGGCGAGAGAGATCTTTCACTCCTGGCTCTTTGGCTGTGGGAGCAGAGTTCAAACGTTCGTGCCTTACTCTGCTGTGCTCAGAGAGCACCAGGCACCAAAGATGTTGGATTCAAACGCACTTTTAGGTAGGAAGGGAGGAGAGACAGCAATGAGTGTGTCACCCTTGCAGTGCTCCCTGTGTGCTGAAGGTGCCCAGCAACATCTTTCACTCATGCCTCTTTGGTTCTGGGAGCAGAGTTGAAACGTTCGTGCTTTACTCTGCTGTGCTCAGCTGGAAATAGGCACCGGAGATATTGAATTCAAATGCACTTTGAGGTAGGGATTGAGGAGAGACAGCAATGTGTGTGTCGCTCTTCAAAGCTCACTCTCTGCTGAAATTGCAATGCAACATCTTTCATTCCTGCCTCTTTTCCGGTAGGAGCAGAGTTAAAACGTTCGTGCTTTACTCTGCTGTGCTCTGAGAGCACCAGGCACCAAAGATGTTGGATTCAAATGCACTTTGAGGTAGGAAAGTGAGGAGAGACAGCAATGTGTGTGTCACCCTTGCAAAGCTCACTGTGTGCTGAAGATGGCGAGAGAGATCATTCACTCCTGGCTCGTTGGCTGTGGGAGCAGAGTTCAAACGTTCGTGCTTTACTCTGCTGTGCTCAGAGAGCACCAGGCACCAAAGATGTTGGATTCAAACGCACTTTTAGGTAGGAAGGGAGGAGAGACAGCAATGAGTGTGTCACCCTTGCAGTGCTCCCTGTGTGCTGAAGATCCTCAGCAACATCTTTCATTCCTGCCCCTTTTACTGTGGGAGCAGTGTTTAAACGCTCGTGCTTTACTCTGCTGTGCTCAGAGAGCACCAGGCACCAAAGATGTTGGATTCAAACGCACTTTCAGGTAGAAAGACAGTAGAGACAGCAATGTGTGTGTCACCCTTGCAAAGCTCACTGAGTGCTGAAGACGCCCAGAAACATCATTCGCACCTGGATCTTCTGCTCTGGGAGCAGAGTTCAAACATTCGTTTCCTACGCTGCTCTGCTCAGGCAGCTCCAGACTCCACCGATGTCGGATTCGAATGCCCTTTGAGGGAGGGAAGTAAGGAGTGACAGCAATGTGTGTGTCACCCTTGAAAGCGCACTGTGTGCAGAAGATGCCCAGACACATCTTTCACTCCTGCCTCTTTTCCTGTGGGAGCAGAGTTCACATGTTTATGCTTCACTCTGCTGAGCTCAGCCGACGGCAGGAACCGGAGATGTTGGATTCAAATGCACTTTAAGGTAGGAAAGTGAGGAAAAACAGCAATGTGTGTGTCACCCTTGCAAAGCTCACTGGGTGCTGAAGATGGCGAGAGAGATCTTTCACTCCTGGCTCTTTGGCTGTGGGAGCAGAGTTCAAACGTTCGTGCCTTACTCTGCTGTGCTCAGAGAGCACCAGGCACCAAAAATGTTGGATTCAAACGCACTTTTAGGTAGGAAGGGAGGAGAGACAGCAATGAGTGTGTCACCCTTGCAGTGCTCCCTGTGTGCTGAAGGTGCCCAGCAACATCTTTCACTCCTGCCTCTTTGGTTCTGGGAGCAGAGTTGAAACGTTCGTGCTTTACTCTGCTGTGCTCAGCTGGAAATAGGCACCGGAGATATTGAATTCAAATGCACTTTGAGGTAGGGATTGAGGAGAGACAGCAATGTGTGTGTCGCTCTTCAAAGCTCACTGTCTGCTGAAATTGCAATGCAACATCTTTCATTCCTGCCTCTTTTCCGGTAGGAGCAGAGTTTAAACGTTCGTGCTTTACTCTGCTGTGCTCTGAGAGCACCAGGCACCAAAGATGTTGGATTCAAATGCACTTTCAGGTAGAAAGACAGTAGAGACAGCAATGTGTGTGTCACCCTTGCAAAGCTCACTGAGTGCTGAAGACGCCCAGAAACATCATTCGCACCTGGATCTTCTGCTCTGGGAGCAGAGTTCAAACATTCGTTTCCTACGCTGCTCTGCTCAGGCAGCTCCAGACTCCACCGATGTCGGATTCGAATGCACTTTGAGGTAGGGAAGTAAGGAGTGACAGCAATGTGTGTGTCACCCTTGAAAGCGCACTGTGTGCAGAAGATGCCCAGACACATCTTTCACTCCTGCCTCGTTTCCTGTGGGAGCAGAGTTCACATGTTTATGCTTCACTCTGCTGAGCTCAGCCGACGGCAGGAACCGGAGATGTTGGATTCAAATGCACTTTAAGGTAGGAAAGTGAGGAAAAACAGCAATGTGTGTGTCACCCTTGCAAAGCTCCCTGGGTGCTGAAGATGGCGAGAGAGATCTTTCACTCCTGGCTCTTTGGCTGTGGGAGCAGAGTTCAAACGTTCGTGCTTTACTCTGCTGTGCTCAGAGAGCACCAGGCACCGGAGATGTTGGATTCAAACGCACTTTTAGGTAGGAAGGGAGGAGAGACAGCAATGAGTGTGTCACCCTTACAGTGCTCCCTGTGTGCTGAAGATCCTCAGCAACATCTTTCACTCCTGCCTCTTTGGCTCTGGGAGCAGAGTTCAAACGTTCCTGCTTTACTCAGCTGTGCTCAGAGATGACCAGGCACCAGAGATGATTCAAATGCACTTTGTGGTAGGAAAATGAGGAGAGACAGCAATGTGTGTGTCACCCTTGCAAAGCTCACTGAGTGCTGAAGACGCCCAGAAACATCATTCGCACCTGGATCTTCTGCTCTGGGAGCAGAGTTCAAACATTCGTTTCCTACGCTGCTCTGCTCAGGCAGCTCCAGACTCCACCGATGTCGGATTCGAATGCACTTTGAGGTAGGGAAGTAAGGAGTGACAGCAATGTGTGTGTCACCCTTGAAAGCGCACTGTGTGCAGAAGATGCCCAGACACATCTTTCACTCCTGCCTCTTTTCCTGTGGGAGCAGAGTTCACATGTTTATGCTTCACTCTGCTGAGCTCAGCCGACGGCAGGAACCGGAGATGTTGGATTCAAATGCACTTTAAGGTAGGAAAGTGAGGAAAAACAGCAATGTGTGTGTCACCCTTGCAAAGCTCACTGGGTGCTGAAGATGGCGAGAGAGATCTTTCACTCCTGGCTCTTTGGCTGTGGGAGCAGAGTTCAAACGTTCGTGCCTTACTCTGCTGTGCTCAGAGAGCACCAGGCACCAAAAATGTTGGATTCAAACGCACTTTTAGGTAGGAAGGGAGGAGAGACAGCAATGAGTGTGTCACCCTTGCAGTGCTCCCTGTGTGCTGAAGGTGCCCAGCAACATCTTTCACTCCTGCCTCTTTGGTTCTGGGAGCAGAGTTGAAACGTTCGTGCTTTACTCTGCTGTGCTCAGCTGGAAATAGGCACCGGAGATATTGAATTCAAATGCACTTTGAGGTAGGGATTGAGGAGAGACAGCAATGTGTGTGTCGCTCTTCAAAGCTCACTGTCTGCTGAAATTGCAATGCAACATCTTTCATTCCTGCCTCTTTTCCGGTAGGAGCAGAGTTTAAACGTTCGTGCTTTACTCTGCTGTGCTCTGAGAGCACCAGGCACCAAAGATGTTGGATTCAAATGCACTTTCAGGTAGAAAGACAGTAGAGACAGCAATGTGTGTGTCACCCTTGCAAAGCTCACTGAGTGCTGAAGACGCCCAGAAACATCATTCGCACCTGGATCTTCTGCTCTGGGAGCAGAGTTCAAACATTCGTTTCCTACGCTGCTCTGCTCAGGCAGCTCCAGACTCCACCGATGTCGGATTCGAATGCACTTTGAGGTAGGGAAGTAAGGAGTGACAGCAATGTGTGTGTCACCCTTGAAAGCGCACTGTGTGCAGAAGATGCCCAGACACATCTTTCACTCCTGCCTCTTTTCCTGTGGGAGCAGAGTTCACATGTTTATGCTTCACTCTGCTGAGCTCAGCCGACGGCAGGAACCGGAGATGTTGGATTCAAATGCACTTTAAGGTAGGAAAGTGAGGAAAAACAGCAATGTGTGTGTCACCCTTGCAAAGCTCACTGGGTGCTGAAGATGGCGAGAGAGATCTTTCACTCCTGGCTCTTTGGCTGTGGGAGCAGAGTTCAAATGTTCGTGCCTTACTCTGCTGTGCTCAGAGAGCACCAGGCACCAAAAATGTTGGATTCAAACGCACTTTTAGGTAGGAAGGGAGGAGAGACAGCAATGAGTGTGTCACCCTTGCAGTGCTCCCTGTGTGCTGAAGGTGCCCAGCAACATCTTTCACTCCTGCCTCTTTGGTTCTGGGAGCAGAGTTCAAACGTTCGTGCTTTACTCTGCTGTGCTCAGCTGGAAATAGGCACCGGAGATATTGAATTCAAATGCACTTTGAGGTAGGGATTGAGGAGAGACAGCAATGTGTGTGTCGCTCTTCAAAGCTCACTGTCTGCTGAAATTGCAATGCAACATCTTTCATTCCTGCCTCTTTTCCGGTAGGAGCAGAGTTTAAACGTTCGTGCTTTACTCTGCTGTGCTCTGAGAGCACCAGGCACCAAAGATGTTGGATTCAAATGCACTTTCAGGTAGAAAGACAGTAGAGACAGCAATGTGTGTGTCACCCTTGCAAAGCTCACTGAGTGCTGAAGACGCCCAGAAACATCATTCGCACCTGGATCTTCTGCTCTGGGAGCAGAGTTCAAACATTCGTTTCCTACGCTGCTCTGCTCAGGCAGCTCCAGACTCCACCGATGTCGGATTCGAATGCACTTTGAGGTAGGGAAGTAAGGAGTGACAGCAATGTGTGTGTCACCCTTGAAAGCGCACTGTGTGCAGAAGATGCCCAGACACATCTTTCACTCCTGCCTCGTTTCCTGTGGGAGCAGAGTTCACATGTTTATGCTTCACTCTGCTGAGCTCAGCCGACGGCAGGAACCGGAGATGTTGGATTCAAATGCACTTTAAGGTAGGAAAGTGAGGAAAAACAGCAATGTGTGTGTCACCCTTGCAAAGCTCCCTGGGTGCTGAAGATGGCGAGAGAGATCTTTCACTCCTGGCTCTTTGGCTGTGGGAGCAGAGTTCAAACGTTCGTGCTTTACTCTGCTGTGCTCAGAGAGCACCAGGCACCGGAGATGTTGGATTCAAACGCACTTTTAGGTAGGAAGGGAGGAGAGACAGCAATGAGTGTGTCACCCTTACAGTGCTCCCTGTGTGCTGAAGATCCTCAGCAACATCTTTCACTCCTGCCTCTTTGGCTCTGGGAGCAGAGTTCAAACGTTCCTGCTTTACTCAGCTGTGCTCAGAGATGACCAGGCACCAGAGATGATTCAAATGCACTTTGTGGTAGGAAAATGAGGAGAGACAGCAATGTGTGTGTCACCCTTGCAAAGCTCACTGAGTGCTGAAGACGCCCAGAAACATCATTCGCACCTGGATCTTCTGCTCTGGGAGCAGAGTTCAAACATTCGTTTCCTACGCTGCTCTGCTCAGGCAGCTCCAGACTCCACCGATGTCGGATTCGAATGCACTTTGAGGTAGGGAAGTAAGGAGTGACAGCAATGTGTGTGTCACCCTTGAAAGCGCACTGTGTGCAGAAGATGCCCAGACACATCTTTCACTCCTGCCTCTTTTCCTGTGGGAGCAGAGTTCACATGTTTATGCTTCACTCTGCTGAGCTCAGCCGACGGCAGGAACCGGAGATGTTGGATTCAAATGCACTTTAAGGTAGGAAAGTGAGGAAAAACAGCAATGTGTGTGTCACCCTTGCAAAGCTCACTGGGTGCTGAAGATGGCGAGAGAGATCTTTCACTCCTGGCTCTTTGGCTGTGGGAGCAGAGTTCAAACGTTCGTGCCTTACTCTGCTGTGCTCAGAGAGCACCAGGCACCAAAAATGTTGGATTCAAACGCACTTTTAGGTAGGAAGGGAGGAGAGACAGCAATGAGTGTGTCACCCTTGCAGTGCTCCCTGTGTGCTGAAGGTGCCCAGCAACATCTTTCACTCCTGCCTCTTTGGTTCTGGGAGCAGAGTTGAAACGTTCGTGCTTTACTCTGCTGTGCTCAGCTGGAAATAGGCACCGGAGATATTGAATTCAAATGCACTTTGAGGTAGGGATTGAGGAGAGACAGCAATGTGTGTGTCGCTCTTCAAAGCTCACTGTCTGCTGAAATTGCAATGCAACATCTTTCATTCCTGCCTCTTTTCCGGTAGGAGCAGAGTTTAAACGTTCGTGCTTTACTCTGCTGTGCTCTGAGAGCACCAGGCACCAAAGATGTTGGATTCAAATGCACTTTCAGGTAGAAAGACAGTAGAGACAGCAATGTGTGTGTCACCCTTGCAAAGCTCACTGAGTGCTGAAGACGCCCAGAAACATCATTCGCACCTGGATCTTCTGCTCTGGGAGCAGAGTTCAAACATTCGTTTCCTACGCTGCTCTGCTCAGGCAGCTCCAGACTCCACCGATGTCGGATTCGAATGCACTTTGAGGTAGGGAAGTAAGGAGTGACAGCAATGTGTGTGTCACCCTTGAAAGCGCACTGTGTGCAGAAGATGCCCAGACACATCTTTCACTCCTGCCTCTTTTCCTGTGGGAGCAGAGTTCACATGTTTATGCTTCACTCTGCTGAGCTCAGCCGACGGCAGGAACCGGAGATGTTGGATTCAAATGCACTTTAAGGTAGGAAAGTGAGGAAAAACAGCAATGTGTGTGTCACCCTTGCAAAGCTCACTGGGTGCTGAAGATGGCGAGAGAGATCTTTCACTCCTGGCTCTTTGGCTGTGGGAGCAGAGTTCAAACGTTCGTGCCTTACTCTGCTGTGCTCAGAGAGCACCAGGCACCAAAAATGTTGGATTCAAACGCACTTTTAGGTAGGAAGGGAGGAGAGACAGCAATGAGTGTGTCACCCTTGCAGTGCTCCCTGTGTGCTGAAGGTGCCCAGCAACATCTTTCACTCCTGCCTCTTTGGTTCTGGGAGCAGAGTTCAAACGTTCGTGCTTTACTCTGCTGTGCTCAGCTGGAAATAGGCACCGGAGATATTGAATTCAAATGCACTTTGAGGTAGGGATTGAGGAGAGACAGCAATGTGTGTGTCGCTCTTCAAAGCTCACTGTCTGCTGAAATTGCAATGCAACATCTTTCATTCCTGCCTCTTTTCCGGTAGGAGCAGAGTTTAAACGTTCGTGCTTTACTCTGCTGTGCTCTGAGAGCACCAGGCACCAAAGATGTTGGATTCAAATGCACTTTCAGGTAGAAAGACAGTAGAGACAGCAATGTGTGTGTCACCCTTGCAAAGCTCACTGAGTGCTGAAGACGCCCAGAAACATCATTCGCACCTGGATCTTCTGCTCTGGGAGCAGAGTTCAAACATTCGTTTCCTACGCTGCTCTGCTCAGGCAGCTCCAGACTCCACCGATGTCGGATTCGAATGCACTTTGAGGTAGGGAAGTAAGGAGTGACAGCAATGTGTGTGTCACCCTTGAAAGCGCACTGTGTGCAGAAGATGCCCAGACACATCTTTCACTCCTGCCTCTTTTCCTGTGGGAGCAGAGTTCACATGTATATGCTTCACTCTGCTGAGCTCAGCCGACGGCAAAAACCGGAGATGTTGGATTCAAATGCACTTTGAGGTAGGAAAGTGAGGAAAAACAGCAATGTGTGTGTCACCCTTGCAAAGCTCACTGGGTGCTGAAGATGGCGAGAGAGATCTTTCACTCCTGGCTCTTTGGCTGTGGGAGCAGAGTTCAAACGTTCGTGCCTTACTCTGCTGTGCTCAGAGAGCACCAGGCACCAAAGATGTTGGATTCAAACGCACTTTTAGGTAGGAAGGGAGGAGAGACAGCAATGAGTGTGTCACCCTTGCAGTGCTCCCTGTGTGCTGAAGGTGCCCAGCAACATCTTTCACTCCTGCCTCTTTGGTTCTGGGAGCAGAGTTGAAACGTTCGTGCTTTACTCTGCTGTGCTCAGTTGGAAATAGGCACCGGAGATATTAAATTCAAATGCACTTTGAGGTAGGGATTGAGGAGAGACAGCAATGTGTGTGTCGCTCTTCAAAGCTCACTCTCTGCTGAAATTGCAATGCAACATCTTTCATTCCTGCCTCTTTTCCGGTAGGAGCAGAGTTAAAACGTTCGTGCTTTACTCTGCTGTGCTCTGAGAGCACCAGGCACCAAAGATGTTGGATTCAAATGCACTTTGAGGTAGGAAAGTGAGGAGAGACAGCAATGTGTGTGTCACCCTTGCAAAGCTCACTGTGTGCTGAAGATGGCGAGAGAGATCATTCACTCCTGGCTCTTTGGCTGTGGGAGCAGAGTTCAAACGTTCGTGCTTTACTCTGCTGTGCTCAGGGAGCACCAGGCACCAAAGATGTTGGATTCAAACGCACTTTTAGGTAGGAAGGGAGGAGAGACAGCAATGAGTGTGTCACCCTTGCAGTGCTCCCTGTGTGCTGAAGATCCTCAGCAACATCTTTCATTCCTGCCCCTTTTACTGTGGGAGCAGTGTTTAAACGCTCGTGCTTTACTCTGCTGTGCTCAGAGAGCACCAGGCACCAAAGATGTTGGATTCAAACGCACTTTCAGGTAGAAAGACAGTAGAGACAGCAATGTGTGTGTCACCCTTGCAAAGCTCACTGAGTGCTGAAGACGCCCAGAAACATCATTCGCACCTGGATCTTCTGCTCTGGGAGCAGAGTTCAAACATTCGTTTCCTACGCTGCTCTGCTCAGGCAGCTCCAGACTCCACGGATGTCGGATTCGAATGCACTTTGAGGTAGGGAAGTAAGGAGTGACAGCAATGTGTGTGTCACCCTTGAAAGCGCACTGTGTGCAGAAGATGCCCAGACACATCTTTCACTCCTGCCTCTTTTCCTGTGGGAGCAGAGTTCACATGTTTATGCTTCACTCTGCTGAGCTCAGCCGACGGCAGGAACCGGAGATGTTGGATTCAAATGCACTTTAAGGTAGGAAAGTGAGGAAAAACAGCAATGTGTGTGTCACCCTTGCAAAGCTCCCTGGGTGCTGAAGATGGCGAGAGAGATCTTTCACTCCTGGCTCTTTGGCTGTGGGAGCAGAGTTCAAACGTTCGTGCTTTACTCTGCTGTGCTCAGAGAGCACCAGGCACCGGAGATGTTGGATTCAAACGCACTTTTAGGTAGGAAGGGAGGAGAGACAGCAATGAGTGTGTCACCCTTACAGTGCTCCCTGTGTGCTGAAGATCCTCAGCAACATCTTTCACTCCTGCCTCTTTGGCTCTGGGAGCAGAGTTCAAACGTTCCTGCTTTACTCAGCTGTG
The DNA here is from genome assembly GCF_037157495.1 of Lathamus discolor. Lineage (NCBI taxonomy): Eukaryota > Metazoa > Chordata > Aves > Psittaciformes > Psittacidae > Lathamus > Lathamus discolor. The sequence continues at coordinate 23,846,718 of NC_088890.1, read as the reverse complement.
CTCAGAGATGACCAGGCACCAGAGATGATTCAAATGCACTTTGTGGTAGGAAAATGAGGAGAGACAGCAATGTGTGTGTCACCCTTGCAAAGCTCACTGAGTGCTGAAGACGCCCAGAAACATCATTCGCACCTGGATCTTCTGCTCTGGGAGCAGAGTTCAAACATTCGTTTCCTACGCTGCTCTGCTCAGGCAGCTCCAGACTCCACCGATGTCGGATTCGAATGCACTTTGAGGTAGGGAAGTAAGGAGTGACAGCAATGTGTGTGTCACCCTTGAAAGCGCACTGTGTGCAGAAGATGCCCAGACACATCTTTCACTCCTGCCTCTTTTCCTGTGGGAGCAGAGTTCACATGTTTATGCTTCACTCTGCTGAGCTCAGCCGACGGCAGGAACCGGAGATGTTGGATTCAAATGCACTTTAAGGTAGGAAAGTGAGGAAAAACAGCAATGTGTGTGTCACCCTTGCAAAGCTCACTGGGTGCTGAAGATGGCGAGAGAGATCTTTCACTCCTGGCTCTTTGGCTGTGGGAGCAGAGTTCAAACGTTCGTGCCTTACTCTGCTGTGCTCAGAGAGCACCAGGCACCAAAAATGTTGGATTCAAACGCACTTTTAGGTAGGAAGGGAGGAGAGACAGCAATGAGTGTGTCACCCTTGCAGTGCTCCCTGTGTGCTGAAGGTGCCCAGCAACATCTTTCACTCCTGCCTCTTTGGTTCTGGGAGCAGAGTTCAAACGTTCGTGCTTTACTCTGCTGTGCTCAGCTGGAAATAGGCACCGGAGATATTGAATTCAAATGCACTTTGAGGTAGGGATTGAGGAGAGACAGCAATGTGTGTGTCGCTCTTCAAAGCTCACTGTCTGCTGAAATTGCAATGCAACATCTTTCATTCCTGCCTCTTTTCCGGTAGGAGCAGAGTTTAAACGTTCGTGCTTTACTCTGCTGTGCTCTGAGAGCACCAGGCACCAAAGATGTTGGATTCAAATGCACTTTCAGGTAGAAAGACAGTAGAGACAGCAATGTGTGTGTCACCCTTGCAAAGCTCACTGAGTGCTGAAGACGCCCAGAAACATCATTCGCACCTGGATCTTCTGCTCTGGGAGCAGAGTTCAAACATTCGTTTCCTACGCTGCTCTGCTCAGGCAGCTCCAGACTCCACCGATGTCGGATTCGAATGCACTTTGAGGTAGGGAAGTAAGGAGTGACAGCAATGTGTGCGTCACCCTTGAAAGCGCACTGTGTGCAGAAGATGCCCAGACACATCTTTCACTCCTGCCTCTTTTCCTGTGGGAGCAGAGTTCACATGTTTATGCTTCACTCTGCTGAGCTCAGCCGACGGCAGGAACCGGAGATGTTGGATTCAAATGCACTTTAAGGTAGGAAAGTGAGGAAAAACAGCAATGTGTGTGTCACCCTTGCAAAGCTCACTGGGTGCTGAAGATGGCGAGAGAGATCTTTCACTCCTGGCTCTTTGGCTGTGGGAGCAGAGTTCAAACGTTCGTGCCTTACTCTGCTGTGCTCAGAGAGCACCAGGCACCAAAAATGTTGGATTCAAACGCACTTTTAGGTAGGAAGGGAGGAGAGACAGCAATGAGTGTGTCACCCTTGCAGTGCTCCCTGTGTGCTGAAGGTGCCCAGCAACATCTTTCACTCCTGCCTCTTTGGTTCTGGGAGCAGAGTTCAAACGTTCGTGCTTTACTCTGCTGTGCTCAGCTGGAAATAGGCACCGGAGATATTGAATTCAAATGCACTTTGAGGTAGGGATTGAGGAGAGACAGCAATGTGTGTGTCGCTCTTCAAAGCTCACTGTCTGCTGAAATTGCAATGCAACATCTTTCATTCCTGCCTCTTTTCCGGTAGGAGCAGAGTTTAAACGTTCGTGCTTTACTCTGCTGTGCTCTGAGAGCACCAGGCACCAAAGATGTTGGATTCAAATGCACTTTCAGGTAGAAAGACAGTAGAGACAGCAATGTGTGTGTCACCCTTGCAAAGCTCACTGAGTGCTGAAGACGCCCAGAAACATCATTCGCACCTGGATCTTCTGCTCTGGGAGCAGAGTTCAAACATTCGTTTCCTACGCTGCTCTGCTCAGGCAGCTCCAGACTCCACGGATGTCGGATTCGAATGCACTTTGAGGTAGGGAAGTAAGGAGTGACAGCAATGTGTGTGTCACCCTTGAAAGCACACTGTGTGCAGAAGATGCCCAGACACATCTTTCACTCCTGCCTCTTTTCCTGTGGGAGCAGAGTTCACATGTATATGCTTCACTCTGCTGAGCTCAGCCGACGGCAGGAACCGGAGATGTTGGATTCAAATGCACTTTGAGGTAGGAAAGTGAGGAAAAACAGCAATGTGTGTGTCACCCTTGCAAAGCTCACTGGGTGCTGAAGATGGCGAGAGAGATCTTTCACTCCTGGCTCTTTGGCTGTGGGAGCAGAGTTCAAACGTTCGTGCCTTACTCTGCTGTGCTCAGAGAGCACCAGGCACCAAAGATGTTGGATTCAAACGCACTTTTAGGTAGGAAGGGAGGAGAGACAGCAATGAGTGTGTCACCCTTGCAGTGCTCCCTGTGTGCTGAAGGTGCCCAGCAACATCTTTCACTCATGCCTCTTTGGTTCTGGGAGCAGAGTTGAAACGTTCGTGCTTTACTCTGCTGTGCTCAGCTGGAAATAGGCACCGGAGATATTGAATTCAAATGCACTTTGAGGTAGGGATTGAGGAGAGACAGCAATGTGTGTGTCGCTCTTCAAAGCTCACTCTCTGCTGAAATTGCAATGCAACATCTTTCATTCCTGCCTCTTTTCCGGTAGGAGCAGAGTTAAAACGTTCGTGCTTTACTCTGCTGTGCTCTGAGAGCACCAGGCACCAAAGATGTTGGATTCAAATGCACTTTGAGGTAGGAAAGTGAGGAGAGACAGCAATGTGTGTGTCACCCTTGCAAAGCTCACTGTGTGCTGAAGATGGCGAGAGAGATCATTCACTCCTGGCTCTTTGGCTGTGGGAGCAGAGTTCAAACGTTCGTGCTTTACTCTGCTGTGCTCAGGGAGCACCAGGCACCAAAGATGTTGGATTCAAACGCACTTTTAGGTAGGAAGGGAGGAGAGACAGCAATGAGTGTGTCACCCTTGCAGTGCTCCCTGTGTGCTGAAGATCCTCAGCAACATCTTTCATTCCTGCCCCTTTTACTGTGGGAGCAGTGTTTAAACGCTCGTGCTTTACTCTGCTGTGCTCAGAGAGCACCAGGCACCAAAGATGTTGGATTCAAACGCACTTTCAGGTAGAAAGACAGTAGCGACAGCAATGTGTGTGTCACCCTTGCAAAGCTCACTGAGTGCTGAAGACGCCCAGAAACATCATTCGCACCTGGATCTTCTGCTCTGGGAGCAGAGTTCAAACATTCGTTTCCTACGCTGCTCTGCTCAGGCAGCTCCAGACTCCACCGATATCGGATTCGAATGCACTTTGAGGTAGGGAAGTAAGGAGTGACAGCAATGTGTGTGTCACCCTTGAAAGCGCACTGTGTGCAGAAGATGCCCAGACACATCTTTCACTCCTGCCTCTTTTCCTGTGGGAGCAGAGTTCACATGTTTATGCTTCACTCTGCTGAGCTCAGCCGACGGCAGGAACCGGAGATGTTGGATTCAAATGCACTTTAAGGTAGGAAAGTGAGGAAAAACAGCAATGTGTGTGTCACCCTTGCAAAGCTCACTGGGTGCTGAAGATGGCGAGAGAGATCTTTCACTCCTGGCTCTTTGGCTGTGGGAGCAGAGTTCAAACGTTCGTGCCTTACTCTGCTGCGCTCAGAGAGCACCAGGCACCAAAGATGTTGGATTCAATCGCACTTTTAGGTAGGAAGGGAGGAGAGACAGCAATGAGTGTGTCACCCTTGCAGTGCTCCCTGTGTGCTGAAGGTGCCCAGCAACATCTTTCACTCCTGCCTCTTTGGTTCTGGGAGCAGAGTTGAAACGTTCGTGCTTTACTCTGCTGTGCTCAGCTGGAAATAGGCACCGGAGATATTGAATTCAAATGCACTTTGAGGTAGGGATTGAGGAGAGACAGCAATGTGTGTGTCGCTCTTCAAAGCTCACTGTCTGCTGAAATTGCAATGCAACATCTTTCATTCCTGCCTCTTTCCCGGTAGGAGCAGAGTTTAAACGTTCGTGCTTTACTCTGCTGTGCTCTGAGAGCACCAGGCACCAAAGATGTTGGATTCAAATGCACTTTCAGGTAGAAAGACAGTAGAGACAGCAATGTGTGTGTCACCCTTGCAAAGCTCACTGAGTGCTGAAGACGCCCAGAAACATCATTCGCACCTGGATCTTCTGCTCTGGGAGCAGAGTTCAAACATTCGTTTCCTACGCTGCTCTGCTCAGGCAGCTCCAGACTCCACGGATGTCGGATTCGAATGCACTTTGAGGTAGGGAAGTAAGGAGTGACAGCAATGTGTGTGTCACCCTTGAAAGCGCACTGTGTGCAGAAGATGCCCAGACACATCTTTCACTCCTGCCTCTTTTCCTGTGGGAGCAGAGTTCACATGTTTATGCTTCACTCTGCTGAGCTCAGCCGACGGCAGGAACCGGAGATGTTGGATTCAAATGCACTTTAAGGTAGGAAAGTGAGGAAAAACAGCAATGTGTGTGTCACCCTTGCAAAGCTCACTGGGTGCTGAAGATGGCGAGAGAGATCTTTCACTCCTGGCTCTTTGGCTGTGGGAGCAGAGTTCAAACGTTCGTGCTTTACTCTGCTGTGCTCAGAGAGCACCAGGCACCGGAGATGTTGGATTCAAACGCACTTTTAGGTAGGAAGGGAGGAGAGACAGCAATGAGTGTGTCACCCTTGCAGTGCTCCCTGTGTGCTGAAGATCCTCAGCAACATCTTTCACTCCTGCCTCTTTGGCTCTGGGAGCAGAGTTCAAACGTTCCTGCTTTACTCAGCTGTGCTCAGAGATGACCAGGCACCAGAGATGATTCAAATGCACTTTGTGGTAGGAAAATGAGGAGAGACAGCAATGTGTGTGTCACCCTTGCAAAGCTCACTGAGTGCTGAAGACGCCCAGAAACATCATTCGCACCTGGATCTTCTGCTCTGGGAGCAGAGTTCAAACATTCGTTTCCTACGCTGCTCTGCTCAGGCAGCTCCAGACTCCACCGATGTCGGATTCGAATGCACTTTGAGGTAGGGAAGTAAGGAGTGACAGCAATGTGTGTGTCACCCTTGAAAGCGCACTGTGTGCAGAAGATGCCCAGACACATCTTTCACTCCTGCCTCTTTTCCTGTGGGAGCAGAGTTCACATGTTTATGCTTCACTCTGCTGAGCTCAGCCGACGGCAGGAACCGGAGATGTTGGATTCAAATGCACTTTAAGGTAGGAAAGTGAGGAAAAACAGCAATGTGTGTGTCACCCTTGCAAAGCTCACTGGGTGCTGAAGATGGCGAGAGAGATCTTTCACTCCTGGCTCTTTGGCTGTGGGAGCAGAGTTCAAACGTTCGTGCCTTACTCTGCTGTGCTCAGAGAGCACCAGGCACCAAAAATGTTGGATTCAAACGCACTTTTAGGTAGGAAGGGAGGAGAGACAGCAATGAGTGTGTCACCCTTGCAGTGCTCCCTGTGTGCTGAAGGTGCCCAGCAACATCTTTCACTCCTGCCTCTTTGGTTCTGGGAGCAGAGTTGAAACGTTCGTGCTTTACTCTGCTGTGCTCAGCTGGAAATAGGCACCGGAGATATTGAATTCAAATGCACTTTGAGGTAGGGATTGAGGAGAGACAGCAATGTGTGTGTCGCTCTTCAAAGCTCACTGTCTGCTGAAATTGCAATGCAACATCTTTCATTCCTGCCTCTTTCCCGGTAGGAGCAGAGTTTAAACGTTCGTGCTTTACTCTGCTGTGCTCTGAGAGCACCAGGCACCAAAGATGTTGGTTTCAAATGCACTTTCAGGTAGAAAGACAGTAGAGACAGCAATGTGTGTGTCACCCTTGCAAAGCTCACTGAGTGCTGAAGACGCCCAGAAACATCATTCGCACCTGGATCTTCTGCTCTGGGAGCAGAGTTCAAACATTCGTTTCCTACGCTGCTCTGCTCAGGCAGCTCCAGACTCCACCGATGTCGGATTCGAATGCACTTTGAGGTAGGGAAGTAAGGAGTGACAGCAATGTGTGTGTCACCCTTGAAAGCGCACTGTGTGCAGAAGATGCCCAGACACATCTTTCACTCCTGCCTCTTTTCCTGTGGGAGCAGAGTTCACAAGTTTATGCTTCACTCTGCTGAGCTCAGCCGACGGCAGGAACCGGAGATGTTGGATTCAAATGCACTTTAAGGTAGGAAAGTGAGGAAAAACAGCAATGTGTGTGTCACCCTTGCAAAGCTCACTGGGTGCTGAAGATGGCGAGAGAGATCTTTCACTCCTGGCTCTTTGGCTGTGGGAGCAGAGTTCAAACGTTCGTGCTTTACTCTGCTGTGCTCAGAGAGCACCAGGCACCGGAGATGTTGGATTCAAACGCACTTTTAGGTAGGAAGGGAGGAGAGACAGCAATGAGTGTGTCACCCTTGCAGTGCTCCCTGTGTGCTGAAGATCCTCAGCAACATCTTTCACTCCTGCCTCTTTGGCTCTGGGAGCAGAGTTCAAACGTTCGTGCTTTACTCAGCTGTGCTCAGAGATGACCAGGCACCAGAGATGATTCAAATGCACTTTGTGGTAGGAAAATGAGGAGAGACAGCAATGTGTGTGTCACCCTTGCAAAGCTCACTGAGTGCTGAAGACGCCCAGAAACATCATTCGCACCTGGATCTTCTGCTCTGGGAGCAGAGTTCAAACATTCGTTTCCTACGCTGCTCTGCTCAGGCAGCTCCAGACTCCACCGATGTCGGATTCGAATGCACTTTGAGGTAGGGAAGTAAGGAGTGACAGCAATGTGTGTGTCACCCTTGAAAGCGCACTGTGTGCAGAAGATGCCCAGACACATCTTTCACTCCTGCCTCTTTTCCTGTGGGAGCAGAGTTCACATGTTTATGCTTCACTCTGCTGAGCTCAGCCGACGGCAGGAACCGGAGATGTTGGATTCAAATGCACTTTAAGGTAGGAAAGTGAGGAAAAACAGCAATGTGTGTGTCACCCTTGCAAAGCTCACTGGGTGCTGAAGATGGCGAGAGAGATCTTTCACTCCTGGCTCTTTGGCTGTGGGAGCAGAGTTCAAACGTTCGTGCCTTACTCTGCTGTGCTCAGAGAGCACCAGGCACCAAAAATGTTGGATTCAAACGCACTTTTAGGTAGGAAGGGAGGAGAGACAGCAATGAGTGTGTCACCCTTGCAGTGCTCCCTGTGTGCTGAAGGTGCCCAGCAACATCTTTCACTCCTGCCTCTTTGGTTCTGGGAGCAGAGTTGAAACGTTCGTGCTTTACTCTGCTGTGCTCAGCTGGAAATAGGCACCGGAGATATTGAATTCAAATGCACTTTGAGGTAGGGATTGAGGAGAGACAGCAATGTGTGTGTCGCTCTTCAAAGCTCACTGTCTGCTGAAATTGCAATGCAACATCTTTCATTCCTGCCTCTTTTCCGGTAGGAGCAGAGTTTAAACGTTCGTGCTTTACTCTGCTGTGCTCTGAGAGCACCAGGCACCAAAGATGTTGGTTTCAAATGCACTTTCAGGTAGAAAGACAGTAGAGACAGCAATGTGTGTGTCACCCTTGCAAAGCTCACTGAGTGCTGAAGACGCCCAGAAACATCATTCGCACCTGGATCTTCTGCTCTGGGAGCAGAGTTCAAACATTCGTTTCCTACGCTGCTCTGCTCAGGCAGCTCCAGACTCCACCGATGTCGGATTCGAATGCACTTTGAGGTAGGGAAGTAAGGAGTGACAGCAATGTGTGTGTCACCCTTGAAAGCGCACTGTGTGCAGAAGATGCCCAGACACATCTTTCACTCCTGCCTCTTTTCCTGTGGGAGCAGAGTTCACAAGTTTATGCTTCACTCTGCTGAGCTCAGCCGACGGCAGGAACCGGAGATGTTGGATTCAAATGCACTTTAAGGTAGGAAAGTGAGGAAAAACAGCAATGTGTGTGTCACCCTTGCAAAGCTCACTGGGTGCTGAAGATGGCGAGAGAGATCTTTCACTCCTGGCTCTTTGGCTGTGGGAGCAGAGTTCAAACGTTCGTGCTTTACTCTGCTGTGCTCAGAGAGCACCAGGCACCGGAGATGTTGGATTCAAACGCACTTTTAGGTAGGAAGGGAGGAGAGACAGCAATGAGTGTGTCACCCTTGCAGTGCTCCCTGTGTGCTGAAGATCCTCAGCAACATCTTTCACTCCTGCCTCTTTGGCTCTGGGAGCAGAGTTCAAACGTTCGTGCTTTACTCAGCTGTGCTCAGAGATGACCAGGCACCAGAGATGATTCAAATGCACTTTGTGGTAGGAAAATGAGGAGAGACAGCAATGTGTGTGTCACCCTTGCAAAGCTCACTGAGTGCTGAAGACGCCCAGAAACATCATTCGCACCTGGATCTTCTGCTCTGGGAGCAGAGTTCAAACATTCGTTTCCTACGCTGCTCTGCTCAGGCAGCTCCAGACTCCACCGATGTCGGATTCGAATGCACTTTGAGGTAGGGAAGTAAGGAGTGGCAGCAATGTGTGTGTCACCCTTGAAAGCGCACTGTGTGCAGAAGATGCCCAGACACATCTTTCACTCCTGCCTCTTTTCCTGTGGGAGCAGAGTTCACATGTTTATGCTTCACTCTGCTGAGCTCAGCCGACGGCAGGAAACGGAGATGTTGGATTCAAATGCACTTTGAGGTAGGAAAGTGAGGAAAAACAGCAATGTGTGTGTCACCCTTGCAAAGCTCACTGGGTGCTGAAGATGGCGAGAGAGATCTTTCACTCCTGGCTCTTTGGCTGTGGGAGCAGAGTTCAAACGTTCGTGCCTTACTCTGCTGTGCTCAGAGAGCACCAGGCACCAAAGATGTTGGATTCAAACGCACTTTTAGGTAGGAAGGGAGGAGAGACAGCAATGAGTGTGTCACCCTTGCAGTGCTCCCTGTGTGCTGAAGATCCTCAGCAACATCTTTCACTCCTGCCTCTTTGGCTCTGGGAGCAGAGTTCAAACGTTCCTGCTTTACTCAGCTGTGCTCAGAGATGACCAGGCACCAGAGATGATTCAAATGCACTTTGTGGTAGGAAAATGAGGAGAGACAGCAATGTGTGTGTCACCCTTGCAAAGCTCACTGTGTGCTGAAGATGGCGAGAGAGATCATTCACTCCTGGCTCTTTGGCTGTGGGAGCAGAGTTCAAACGTTCGTGCTTTACTCTGCTGTGCTCAGAGAGCACCAGGCACCAAAGATGTTGGATTCAAACGCACTTTTAGGTAGGAAGGGAGGAGAGACAGCAATGAGTGTGTCACCCTTGCAGTGCTCCCTGTGTGCTGAAGATCCTCAGCAACATCTTTCATTCCTGCCCCTTTTACTGTGGGAGCAGTGTTTAAACGCTCGTGCTTTACTCTGCTGTGCTCAGAGAGCACCAGGCACCAAAGATGTTGGATTCAAACGCACTTTCAGGTAGAAAGACAGTAGAGACAGCAATGTGTGTGTCACCCTTGCAAAGCTCACTGAGTGCTGAAGACGCCCAGAAACATCATTCGCACCTGGATCTTCTGCTCTGGGAGCAGAGTTCAAACATTCGTTTCCTACGCTGCTCTGCTCAGGCAGCTCCAGACTCCACCGATGTCGGATTCGAATGCACTTTGAGGTAGGGAAGTAAGGAGTGACAGCAATGTGTGTGTCACCCTTGAAAGCGCACTGTGTGCAGAAGATGCCCAGACACATCTTTCACTCCTGCCTCTTTTCCTGTGGGAGCAGAGTTCACATGTTTATGCTTCACTCTGCTGAGCTCAGCCGACGGCAGGAACCGGAGATGTTGGATTCAAATGCACTTTAAGGTAGGAAAGTGAGGAAAAACAGCAATGTGTGTGTCACCCTTGCAAAGCTCACTGGGTGCTGAAGATGGCGAGAGAGATCTTTCACTCCTGGCTCTTTGGCTGTGGGAGCAGAGTTCAAACGTTCGTGCCTTACTCTGCTGTGCTCAGAGAGCACCAGGCACCAAAAATGTTGGATTCAAACGCACTTTTAGGTAGGAAGGGAGGAGAGACAGCAATGAGTGTGTCACCCTTGCAGTGCTCCCTGTGTGCTGAAGGTGCCCAGCAACATCTTTCACTCCTGCCTCTTTGGTTCTGGGAGCAGAGTTGAAACGTTCGTGCTTTACTCTGCTGTGCTCAGCTGGAAATAGGCACCGGAGATATTGAATTCAAATGCACTTTGAGGTAGGGATTGAGGAGAGACAGCAATGTGTGTGTCGCTCTTCAAAGCTCACTGTCTGCTGAAATTGCAATGCAACATCTTTCATTCCTGCCTCTTTTCCGGTAGGAGCAGAGTTTAAACGTTCGTGCTTTACTCTGCTGTGCTCTGAGAGCACCAGGCACCAAAGATGTTGGATTCAAATGCACTTTCAGGTAGAAAGACAGTAGAGACAGCAATGTGTGTGTCACCCTTGCAAAGCTCACTGAGTGCTGAAGACGCCCAGAAACATCATTCGCACCTGGATCTTCTGCTCTGGGAGCAGAGTTCAAACATTCGTTTCCTACGCTGCTCTGCTCAGGCAGCTCCAGACTCCACCGATGTCGGATTCGAATGCACTTTGAGGTAGGGAAGTAAGGAGTGACAGCAATGTGTGTGTCACCCTTGAAAGCGCACTGTGTGCAGAAGATGCCCAGACACATCTTTCACTCCTGCCTCTTTTCCTGTGGGAGCAGAGTTCACAAGTTTATGCTTCACTCTGCTGAGCTCAGCCGACGGCAGGAACCGGAGATGTTGGATTCAAATGCACTTTAAGGTAGGAAAGTGAGGAAAAACAGCAATGTGTGTGTCACCCTTGCAAAGCTCACTGGGTGCTGAAGATGGCGAGAGAGATCTTTCACTCCTGGCTCTTTGGCTGTGGGAGCAGAGTTCAAACGTTCGTGCCTTACTGTGCTGTGCTCAGAGAGCACCAGGCACCAAAAATGTTGGATTCAAACGCACTTTTAGGTAGGAAGGGAGGAGAGACAGCAATGAGTGTGTCACCCTTGCAGTGCTCCCTGTGTGCTGAAGGTGCCCAGCAACATCTTTCACTCCTGCCTCTTTGGTTCTGGGAGCAGAGTTGAAACGTTCGTGCTTTACTCTGCTGTGCTCAGCTGGAAATAGGCACCGGAGATATTGAATTCAAATGCACTTTGAGGTAGGGATTGAGGAGAGACAGCAATGTGTGTGTCGCTCTTCAAAGCTCACTGTCTGCTGAAATTGCAATGCAACATCTTTCATTCCTGCCTCTTTTCCGGTAGGAGCAGAGTTTAAACGTTCGTGCTTTACTCTGCTGTGCTCTGAGAGCACCAGGCACCAAAGATGTTGGTTTCAAATGCACTTTCAGGTAGAAAGACAGTAGAGACAGCAATGTGTGTGTCACCCTTGCAAAGCTCACTGAGTGCTGAAGACGCCCAGAAACATCATTCGCACCTGGATCTTCTGCTCTGGGAGCAGAGTTCAAACATTCGTTTCCTACGCTGCTCTGCTCAGGCAGCTCCAGACTCCACCGATGTCGGATTCGAATGCACTTTGAGGTAGGGAAGTAAGGAGTGACAGCAATGTGTGTGTCACCCTTGAAAGCGCACTGTGTGCAGAAGATGCCCAGACACATCTTTCACTCCTGCCTCTTTTCCTGTGGGAGCAGAGTTCACATGTTTATGCTTCACTCTGCTGAGCTCAGCCGACGGCAGGAACCGGAGATGTTGGATTCAAATGCACTTTAAGGTAGGAAAGTGAGGAAAAACAGCAATGTGTGTGTCACCCTTGCAAAGCTCACTGGGTGCTGAAGATGGCGAGAGAGATCTTTCACTCCTGGCTCTTTGGCTGTGGGAGCAGAGTTCAAACGTTCGTGCTTTACTCTGCTGTGCTCAGAGAGCACCAGGCACCGGAGATGTTGGATTCAAACGCACTTTTAGGTAGGAAGGGAGGAGAGACAGCAATGAGTGTGTCACCCTTGCAGTGCTCCCTGTGTGCTGAAGATCCTCAGCAACATCTTTCACTCCTGCCTCTTTGGCTCTGGGAGCAGAGTTCAAACGTTCGTGCTTTACTCAGCTGTGCTCAGAGATGACCAGGCACCAGAGATGATTCAAATGCACTTTGTGGTAGGAAAATGAGGAGAGACAGCAATGTGTGTGTCACCCTTGCAAAGCTCACTGAGTGCTGAAGACGCCCAGAAACATCATTCGCACCTGGATCTTCTGCTCTGGGAGCAGAGTTCAAACATTCGTTTCCTACGCTGCTCTGCTCAGGCAGCTCCAGACTCCACCGATGTCGGATTCGAATGCACTTTGAGGTAGGGAAGTAAGGAGTGGCAGCAATGTGTGTGTCACCCTTGAAAGCGCACTGTGTGCAGAAGATGCCCAGACACATCTTTCACTCCTGCCTCTTTTCCTGTGGGAGCAGAGTTCACATGTTTATGCTTCACTCTGCTGAGCTCAGCCGACGGCAGGAAACGGAGATGTTGGATTCAAATGCACTTTGAGGTAGGAAAGTGAGGAAAAACAGCAATGTGTGTGTCACCCTTGCAAAGCTCACTGGGTGCTGAAGATGGCGAGAGAGATCTTTCACTCCTGGCTCTTTGGCTGTGGGAGCAGAGTTCAAACGTTCGTGCCTTACTCTGCTGTGCTCAGAGAGCACCAGGCACCAAAGATGTTGGATTCAAACGCACTTTTAGGTAGGAAGGGAGGAGAGACAGCAATGAGTGTGTCACCCTTGCAGTGCTCCCTGTGTGCTGAAGATCCTCAGCAACATCTTTCACTCCTGCCTCTTTGGCTCTGGGAGCAGAGTTCAAACGTTCCTGCTTTACTCAGCTGTGCTCAGAGATGACCAGGCACCAGAGATGATTCAAATGCACTTTGTGGTAGGAAAATGAGGAGAGACAGCAATGTGTGTGTCACCCTTGCAAAGCTCACTGTGTGCTGAAGATGGCGAGAGAGATCATTCACTCCTGGCTCTTTGGCTGTGGGAGCAGAGTTCAAACGTTCGTGCTTTACTCTGCTGTGCTCAGAGAGCACCAGGCACCAAAGATGTTGGATTCAAACGCACTTTTAGGTAGGAAGGGAGGAGAGACAGCAATGAGTGTGTCACCCTTGCAGTGCTCCCTGTGTGCTGAAGATCCTCAGCAACATCTTTCATTCCTGCCCCTTTTACTGTGGGAGCAGTGTTTAAACGCTCGTGCTTTACTCTGCTGTGCTCAGAGAGCACCAGGCACCAAAGATGTTGGATTCAAACGCACTTTCAGGTAGAAAGACAGTAGAGACAGCAATGTGTGTGTCACCCTTGCAAAGCTCACTGAGTGCTGAAGACGCCCAGAAACATCATTCGCACCTGGATCTTCTGCTCTGGGAGCAGAGTTCAAACATTCGTTTCCTACGCTGCTCTGCTCAGGCAGCTCCAGACTCCACGGATGTCGGATTCGAATGCACTTTGAGGTAGGGAAGTAAGGAGTGACAGCAATGTGTGTGTCACCCTTGAAAGCGCACTGTGTGCAGAAGATGCCCAGACACATCTTTCACTCCTGCCTCTTTTCCTGTGGGAGCAGAGTTCACATGTTTATGCTTCACTCTGCTGAGCTCAGCCGACGGCAGGAACCGGAGATGTTGGATTCAAATGCACTTTAAGGTAGGAAAGTGAGGAAAAACAGCAATGTGTGTGTCACCCTTGCAAAGCTCACTGGGTGCTGAAGATGGCGAGAGAGATCTTTCACTCCTGGCTCTTTGGCTGTGGGAGCAGAGTTCAAACGTTCGTGCCTTACTCTGCTGTGCTCAGAGAGCACCAGGCACCAAAAATGTTGGATTCAAACGCACTTTTAGGTAGGAAGGGAGGAGAGACAGCAATGAGTGTGTCACCCTTGCAGTGCTCCCTGTGTGCTGAAGGTGCCCAGCAACATCTTTCACTCCTGCCTCTTTGGTTCTGGGAGCAGAGTTGAAACGTTCGTGCTTTACTCTGCTGTGCTCAGCTGGAAATAGGCACCGGAGATATTGAATTCAAATGCACTTTGAGGTAGGGATTGAGGAGAGACAGCAATGTGTGTGTCGCTCTTCAAAGCTCACTGTCTGCTGAAATTGCAATGCAACATCTTTCATTCCTGCCTCTTTTCCGGTAGGAGCAGAGTTTAAACGTTCGTGCTTTACTCTGCTGTGCTCTGAGAGCACCAGGCACCAAAGATGTTGGATTCAAATGCACTTTCAGGTAGAAAGACAGTAGAGACAGCAATGTGTGTGTCACCCTTGCAAAGCTCACTGAGTGCTGAAGACGCCCAGAAACATCATTCGCACCTGGATCTTCTGCTCTGGGAGCAGAGTTCAAACATTCGTTTCCTACGCTGCTCTGCTCAGGCAGCTCCAGACTCCACCGATGTCGGATTCGAATGCACTTTGAGGTAGGGAAGTAAGGAGTGACAGCAATGTGTGTGTCACCCTTGAAAGCGCACTGTGTGCAGAAGATGCCCAGACACATCTTTCACTCCTGCCTCTTTTCCTGTGGGAGCAGAGTTCACAAGTTTATGCTTCACTCTGCTGAGCTCAGCCGACGGCAGGAACCGGAGATGTTGGATTCAAATGCACTTTAAGGTAGGAAAGTGAGGAAAAACAGCAATGTGTGTGTCACCCTTGCAAAGCTCACTGGGTGCTGAAGATGGCGAGAGAGATCTTTCACTCCTGGCTCTTTGGCTGTGGGAGCAGAGTTCAAACGTTCGTGCCTTACTGTGCTGTGCTCAGAGAGCACCAGGCACCAAAAATGTTGGATTCAAACGCACTTTTAGGTAGGAAGGGAGGAGAGACAGCAATGAGTGTGTCACCCTTGCAGTGCTCCCTGTGTGCTGAAGGTGCCCAGCAACATCTTTCACTCCTGCCTCTTTGGTTCTGGGAGCAGAGTTGAAACGTTCGTGCTTTACTCTGCTGTGCTCAGCTGGAAATAGGCACCGGAGATATTGAATTCAAATGCACTTTGAGGTAGGGATTGAGGAGAGACAGCAATGTGTGTGTCGCTCTTCAAAGCTCACTGTCTGCTGAAATTGCAATGCAACATCTTTCATTCCTGCCTCTTTCCCGGTAGGAGCAGAGTTTAAACGTTCGTGCTTTACTCTGCTGTGCTCTGAGAGCACCAGGCACCAAAGATGTTGGATTCAAATGCACTTTCAGGTAGAAAGACAGTAGAGACAGCAATGTGTGTGTCACCCTTGAAAGCTCACTGAGTGCTGAAGACGCCCAGAAACATCATTCGCACCTGGATCTTCTGCTCTGGGAGCAGAGTTCAAACATTCGTTTCCTACGCTGCTCTGCTCAGGCAGCTCCAGACTCCACCGATGTCGGATTCGAATGCACTTTGAGGTAGGGAAGTAAGGAGTGACAGCAATGTGTGTGTCACCCTTGAAAGCGCACTGTGTGCAGAAGATGCCCAGACACATCTTTCACTCCTGCCTCTTTTCCTGTGGGAGCAGAGTTCACATGTTTATGCTTCACTCTGCTGAGCTCAGCCGACGGCAGGAACCGGAGATGTTGGATTCAAATGCACTTTAAGGTAGGAAAGTGAGGAAAAACAGCAATGTGTGTGTCACCCTTGCAAAGCTCACTGGGTGCTGAAGATGGCGAGAGAGATCTTTCACTCCTGGCTCTTTGGCTGTGGGAGCAGAGTTCAAACGTTCGTGCTTTACTCTGCTGTGCTCAGAGAGCACCAGGCACCGGAGATGTTGGATTCAAACGCACTTTTAGGTAGGAAGGGAGGAGAGACAGCAATGAGTGTGTCACCCTTGCAGTGCTCCCTGTGTGCTGAAGATCCTCAGCAACATCTTTCACTCCTGCCTCTTTGGCTCTGGGAGCAGAGTTCAAACGTTCGTGCTTTACTCAGCTGTGCTCAGAGATGACCAGGCACCAGAGATGATTCAAATGCACTTTGTGGTAGGAAAATGAGGAGAGACAGCAATGTGTGTGTCACCCTTGCAAAGCTCACTGAGTGCTGAAGACGCCCAGAAACATCATTCGCACCTGGATCTTCTGCTCTGGGAGCAGAGTTCAAACATTCGTTTCCTACGCTGCTCTGCTCAGGCAGCTCCAGACTCCACCGATGTCGGATTCGAATGCACTTTGAGGTAGGGAAGTAAGGAGTGACAGCAATGTGTGTGTCACCCTTGAAAGCGCACTGTGTGCAGAAGATGCCCAGACACATCTTTCACTCCTGCCTCTTTTCCTGTGGGAGCAGAGTTCACATGTTTATGCTTCACTCTGCTGAGCTCAGCCGACGGCAGGAACCGGAGATGTTGGATTCAAATGCACTTTAAGGTAGGAAAGTGAGGAAAAACAGCAATGTGTGTGTCACCCTTGCAAAGCTCACTGGGTGCTGAAGATGGCGAGAGAGATCTTTCACTCCTGGCTCTTTGGCTGTGGGAGCAGAGTTCAAACGTTCGTGCCTTACTCTGCTGTGCTCAGAGAGCACCAGGCACCGGAGATGTTGGATTCAAACGCACTTTTAGGTAGGAAGGGAGGAGAGACAGCAATGAGTGTGTCACCCTTGCAGTGCTCCCTGTGTGCTGAAGGTGCCCAGCAACATCTTTCACTCCTGCCTCTTTGGTTCTGGGAGCAGAGTTGAAACGTTCGTGCTTTACTCTGCTGTGCTCAGCTGGAAATAGGCACCGGAGATATTGAATTCAAATGCACTTTGAGGTAGGGATTGAGGAGAGACAGCAATGTGTGTGTCGCTCTTCAAAGCTCACTGTCTGCTGAAATTGCAATGCAACATCTTTCATTCCTGCCTCTTTTCCGGTAGGAGCAGAGTTTAAACGTTCGTGCTTTACTCTGCTGTGCTCTGAGAGCACCAGGCACCAAAGATGTTGGATTCAAATGCACTTTCAGGTAGAAAGACAGTAGAGACAGCAATGTGTGTGTCACCCTTGCAAAGCTCACTGAGTGCTGAAGACGCCCAGAAACATCATTCGCACTTGGATCTTCTGCTCTGGGAGCAGAGTTCAAACATTCGTTTCCTACGCTGCTCTGCTCAGGCAGCTCCAGACTCCACCGATGTCGGATTCGAATGCACTTTGAGGTAGGGAAGTAAGGAGTGACAGCAATGTGTGTGTCACCCTTGAAAGCGCACTGTGTGCAGAAGATGCCCAGACACATCTTTCACTCCTGCCTCTTTTCCTGTGGGAGCAGAGTTCACAAGTTTATGCTTCACTCTGCTGAGCTCAGCCGACGGCAGGAACCGGAGATGTTGGATTCAAATGCACTTTAAGGTAGGAAAGTGAGGAAAAACAGCAATGTGTGTGTCACCCTTGCAAAGCTCACTGGGTGCTGAAGATGGCGAGAGAGATCTTTCACTCCTGGCTCTTTGGCTGTGGGAGCAGAGTTCAAACGTTCGTGCTTTACTCTGCTGTGCTCAGAGAGCACCAGGCACCGGAGATGTTGGATTCAAACGCACTTTTAGGTAGGAAGGGAGGAGAGACAGCAATGAGTGTGTCACCCTTGCAGTGCTCCCTGTGTGCTGAAGATCCTCAGCAACATCTTTCACTCCTGCCTCTTTGGCTCTGGGAGCAGAGTTCAAACGTTCCTGCTTTACTCAGCTGTGCTCAGAGATGACCAGGCACCAGAGATGATTCAAATGCACTTTGTGGTAGGAAAATGAGGAGAGACAGCAATGTGTGTGTCACCCTTGCAAAGCTCACTGAGTGCTGAAGACGCCCAGAAACATCATTCGCACCTGGATCTTCTGCTCTGGGAGCAGAGTTCAAACATTCGTTTCCTACGCTGCTCTGCTCAGGCAGCTCCAGACTCCACCGATGTCGGATTCGAATGCACTTTGAGGTAGGGAAGTAAGGAGTGACAGCAATGTGTGTGTCACCCTTGAAAGCGCACTGTGTGCAGAAGATGCCCAGACACATCTTTCACTCCTGCCTCTTTTCCTGTGGGAGCAGAGTTCACATGTTTATGCTTCACTCTGCTGAGCTCAGCCGACGGCAGGAACCGGAGATGTTGGATTCAAATGCACTTTAAGGTAGGAAAGTGAGGAAAAACAGCAATGTGTGTGTCACCCTTGCAAAGCTCACTGGGTGCTGAAGATGGCGAGAGAGATCTTTCACTCCTGGCTCTTTGGCTGTGGGAGCAGAGTTCAAACGTTCGTGCCTTACTCTGCTGTGCTCAGAGAGCACCAGGCACCGGAGATGTTGGATTCAAACGCACTTTTAGGTAGGAAGGGAGGAGAGACAGCAATGAGTGTGTCACCCTTGCAGTGCTCCCTGTGTGCTGAAGGTGCCCAGCAACATCTTTCACTCCTGCCTCTTTGGTTCTGGGAGCAGAGTTGAAACGTTCGTGCTTTACTCTGCTGTGCTCAGCTGGAAATAGGCACCGGAGATATTGAATTCAAATGCACTTTGAGGTAGGGATTGAGGAGAGACAGCAATGTGTGTGTCGCTCTTCAAAGCTCACTGTCTGCTGAAATTGCAATGCAACATCTTTCATTCCTGCCTCTTTTCCGGTAGGAGCAGAGTTTAAACGTTCGTGCTTTACTCTGCTGTGCTCTGAGAGCACCAGGCACCAAAGATGTTGGATTCAAATGCACTTTCAGGTAGAAAGACAGTAGAGACAGCAATGTGTGTGTCACCCTTGCAAAGCTCACTGAGTGCTGAAGACGCCCAGAAACATCATTCGCACTTGGATCTTCTGCTCTGGGAGCAGAGTTCAAACATTCGTTTCCTACGCTGCTCTGCTCAGGCAGCTCCAGACTCCACCGATGTCGGATTCGAATGCACTTTGAGGTAGGGAAGTAAGGAGTGACAGCAATGTGTGTGTCACCCTTGAAAGCGCACTGTGTGCAGAAGATGCCCAGACACATCTTTCACTCCTGCCTCTTTTCCTGTGGGAGCAGAGTTCACAAGTTTATGCTTCACTCTGCTGAGCTCAGCCGACGGCAGGAACCGGAGATGTTGGATTCAAATGCACTTTAAGGTAGGAAAGTGAGGAAAAACAGCAATGTGTGTGTCACCCTTGCAAAGCTCACTGGGTGCTGAAGATGGCGAGAGAGATCTTTCACTCCTGGCTCTTTGGCTGTGGGAGCAGAGTTCAAACGTTCGTGCTTTACTCTGCTGTGCTCAGAGAGCACCAGGCACCGGAGATGTTGGATTCAAACGCACTTTTAGGTAGGAAGGGAGGAGAGACAGCAATGAGTGTGTCACCCTTGCAGTGCTCCCTGTGTGCTGAAGATCCTCAGCAACATCTTTCACTCCTGCCTCTTTGGCTCTGGGAGCAGAGTTCAAACGTTCCTGCTTTACTCAGCTGTGCTCAGAGATGACCAGGCACCAGAGATGATTCAAATGCACTTTGTGGTAGGAAAATGAGGAGAGACAGCAATGTGTGTGTCACCCTTGCAAAGCTCACTGAGTGCTGAAGACGCCCAGAAACATCATTCGCACCTGGATCTTCTGCTCTGGGAGCAGAGTTCAAACATTCGTTTCCTACGCTGCTCTGCTCAGGCAGCTCCAGACTCCACCGATATCGGATTCGAATGCACTTTGAGGTAGGGAAGTAAGGAGTGACAGCAATGTGTGTGTCACCCTTGAAAGCGCACTGTGTGCAGAAGATGCCCAGACACATCTTTCACTCCTGCCTCTTTTCCTGTGGGAGCAGAGTTCACATGTTTATGCTTCACTCTGCTGAGCTCAGCCGACGGCAGGAACCGGAGATGTTGGATTCAAATGCACTTTAAGGTAGGAAAGTGAGGAAAAACAGCAATGTGTGTGTCACCCTTGCAAAGCTCACTGGGTGCTGAAGATGGCGAGAGAGATCTTTCACTCCTGGCTCTTTGGCTGTGGGAGCAGAGTTCAAACGTTCGTGCCTTACTCTGCTGCGCTCAGAGAGCACCAGGCACCAAAGATGTTGGATTCAATCGCACTTTTAGGTAGGAAGGGAGGAGAGACAGCAATGAGTGTGTCACCCTTGCAGTGCTCCCTGTGTGCTGAAGGTGCCCAGCAACATCTTTCACTCCTGCCTCTTTGGTTCTGGGAGCAGAGTTGAAACGTTCGTGCTTTACTCTGCTGTGCTCAGCTGGAAATAGGCACCGGAGATATTGAATTCAAATGCACTTTGAGGTAGGGATTGAGGAGAGACAGCAATGTGTGTGTCGCTCTTCAAAGCTCACTGTCTGCTGAAATTGCAATGCAACATCTTTCATTCCTGCCTCTTTCCCGGTAGGAGCAGAGTTTAAACGTTCGTGCTTTACTCTGCTGTGCTCTGAGAGCACCAGGCACCAAAGATGTTGGATTCAAATGCACTTTCAGGTAGAAAGACAGTAGAGACAGCAATGTGTGTGTCACCCTTGCAAAGCTCACTGAGTGCTGAAGACGCCCAGAAACATCATTCGCACCTGGATCTTCTGCTCTGGGAGCAGAGTTCAAACATTCGTTTCCTACGCTGCTCTGCTCAGGCAGCTCCAGACTCCACGGATGTCGGATTCGAATGCACTTTGAGGTAGGGAAGTAAGGAGTGACAGCAATGTGTGTGTCACCCTTGAAAGCGCACTGTGTGCAGAAGATGCCCAGACACATCTTTCACTCCTGCCTCTTTTCCTGTGGGAGCAGAGTTCACATGTTTATGCTTCACTCTGCTGAGCTCAGCCGACGGCAGGAACCGGAGATGTTGGATTCAAATGCACTTTAAGGTAGGAAAGTGAGGAAAAACAGCAATGTGTGTGTCACCCTTGCAAAGCTCACTGGGTGCTGAAGATGGCGAGAGATCTTTCACTCCTGGCTCTTTGGCTGTGGGAGCAGAGTTCAAACGTTCGTGCTTTACTCTGCTGTGCTCAGAGAGCACCAGGCACCGGAGATGTTGGATTCAAACGCACTTTTAGGTAGGAAGGGAGGAGAGACAGCAATGAGTGTGTCACCCTTGCAGTGCTCCCTGTGTGCTGAAGATCCTCAGCAACATCTTTCACTCCTGCCTCTTTGGCTCTGGGAGCAGAGTTCAAACGTTCCTGCTTTACTCAGCTGTGCTCAGAGATGACCAGGCACCAGAGATGATTCAAATGCACTTTGTGGTAGGAAAATGAGGAGAGACAGCAATGTGTGTGTCACCCTTGCAAAGCTCACTGAGTGCTGAAGACGCCCAGAAACATCATTCGCACCTGGATCTTCTGCTCTGGGAGCAGAGTTCAAACATTCGTTTCCTACGCTGCTCTGCTCAGGCAGCTCCAGACTCCACCGATGTCGGATTCGAATGCACTTTGAGGTAGGGAAGTAAGGAGTGACAGCAATGTGTGTGTCACCCTTGAAAGCGCACTGTGTGCAGAAGATGCCCAGACACATCTTTCACTCCTGCCTCTTTTCCTGTGGGAGCAGAGTTCACATGTTTATGCTTCACTCTGCTGAGCTCAGCCGACGGCAGGAACCGGAGATGTTGGATTCAAATGCACTTTAAGGTAGGAAAGTGAGGAAAAACAGCAATGTGTGTGTCACCCTTGCAAAGCTCACTGGGTGCTGAAGATGGCGAGAGAGATCTTTCACTCCTGGCTCTTTGGCTGTGGGAGCAGAGTTCAAACGTTCGTGCCTTACTCTGCTGTGCTCAGAGAGCACCAGGCACCAAAAATGTTGGATTCAAACGCACTTTTAGGTAGGAAGGGAGGAGAGACAGCAATGAGTGTGTCACCCTTGCAGTGCTCCCTGTGTGCTGAAGGTGCCCAGCAACATCTTTCACTCCTGCCTCTTTGGTTCTGGGAGCAGAGTTGAAACGTTCGTGCTTTACTCTGCTGTGCTCAGCTGGAAATAGGCACCGGAGATATTGAATTCAAATGCACTTTGAGGTAGGAAGGGAGGAGAGACAGCAATGTGTGTGTCGCTCTTCAAAGCTCACTGTCTGCTGAAATTGCAATGCAACATCTTTCATTCCTGCCTCTTTCCCGGTAGGAGCAGAGTTTAAACGTTCGTGCTTTACTCTGCTGTGCTCTGAGAGCACCAGGCACCAAAGATGTTGGATTCAAATGCACTTTCAGGTAGAAAGACAGTAGAGACAGCAATGTGTGTGTCACCCTTGCAAAGCTCACTGAGTGCTGAAGACGCCCAGAAACATCATTCGCACCTGGATCTTCTGCTCTGGGAGCAGAGTTCAAACATTCGTTTCCTACGCTGCTCTGCTCAGGCAGCTCCAGACTCCACGGATGTCGGATTCGAATGCACTTTGAGGTAGGGAAGTAAGGAGTGACAGCAATGTGTGTGTCACCCTTGAAAGCGCACTGTGTGCAGAAGATGCCCAGACACATCTTTCACTCCTGCCTCTTTTCCTGTGGGAGCAGAGTTCACATGTTTATGCTTCACTCTGCTGAGCTCAGCCGACGGCAGGAACCGGAGATGTTGGATTCAAATGCACTTTAAGGTAGGAAAGTGAGGAAAAACAGCAATGTGTGTGTCACCCTTGCAAAGCTCACTGGGTGCTGAAGATGGCGAGAGAGATCTTTCACTCCTGGCTCTTTGGCTGTGGGAGCAGAGTTCAAACGTTCGTGCTTTACTCTGCTGTGCTCAGAGAGCACCAGGCACCGGAGATGTTGGATTCAAACGCACTTTTAGGTAGGAAGGGAGGAGAGACAGCAATGAGTGTGTCACCCTTGCAGTGCTCCCTGTGTGCTGAAGATCCTCAGCAACATCTTTCACTCCTGCCTCTTTGGCTCTGGGAGCAGAGTTCAAACGTTCCTGCTTTACTCAGCTGTGCTCAGAGATGACCAGGCACCAGAGATGATTCAAATGCACTTTGTGGTAGGAAAATGAGGAGAGACAGCAATGTGTGTGTCACCCTTGCAAAGCTCACTGAGTGCTGAAGACGCCCAGAAACATCATTCGCACCTGGATCTTCTGCTCTGGGAGCAGAGTTCAAACATTCGTTTCCTACGCTGCTCTGCTCAGGCAGCTCCAGACTCCACCGATGTCGGATTCGAATGCACTTTGAGGTAGGGAAGTAAGGAGTGACAGCAATGTGTGTGTCACCCTTGAAAGCGCACTGTGTGCAGAAGATGCCCAGACACATCTTTCACTCCTGCCTCTTTTCCTGTGGGAGCAGAGTTCACATGTTTATGCTTCACTCTGCTGAGCTCAGCCGACGGCAGGAACCGGAGATGTTGGATTCAAATGCACTTTAAGGTAGGAAAGTGAGGAAAAACAGCAATGTGTGTGTCACCCTTGCAAAGCTCACTGGGTGCTGAAGATGGCGAGAGAGATCTTTCACTCCTGGCTCTTTGGCTGTGGGAGCAGAGTTCAAACGTTCGTGCCTTACTCTGCTGTGCTCAGAGAGCACCAGGCACCAAAAATGTTGGATTCAAACGCACTTTTAGGTAGGAAGGGAGGAGAGACAGCAATGAGTGTGTCACCCTTGCAGTGCTCCCTGTGTGCTGAAGGTGCCCAGCAACATCTTTCACTCCTGCCTCTTTGGTTCTGGGAGCAGAGTTGAAACGTTCGTGCTTTACTCTGCTGTGCTCAGCTGGAAATAGGCACCGGAGATATTGAATTCAAATGCACTTTGAGGTAGGGATTGAGGAGAGACAGCAATGTGTGTGTCGCTCTTCAAAGCTCACTGTCTGCTGAAATTGCAATGCAACATCTTTCATTCCTGCCTCTTTTCCGGTAGGAGCAGAGTTTAAACGTTCGTGCTTTACTCTGCTGTGCTCTGAGAGCACCAGGCACCAAAGATGTTGGTTTCAAATGCACTTTCAGGTAGAAAGACAGTAGAGACAGCAATGTGTGTGTCACCCTTGCAAAGCTCACTGAGTGCTGAAGACGCCCAGAAACATCATTCGCACCTGGATCTTCTGCTCTGGGAGCAGAGTTCAAACATTCGTTTCCTACGCTGCTCTGCTCAGGCAGCTCCAGACTCCACCGATGTCGGATTCGAATGCACTTTGAGGTAGGGAAGTAAGGAGTGACAGCAATGTGTGTGTCACCCTTGAAAGCGCACTGTGTGCAGAAGATGCCCAGACACATCTTTCACTCCTGCCTCTTTTCCTGTGGGAGCAGAGTTCACAAGTTTATGCTTCACTCTGCTGAGCTCAGCCGACGGCAGGAACCGGAGATGTTGGATTCAAATGCACTTTAAGGTAGGAAAGTGAGGAAAAACAGCAATGTGTGTGTCACCCTTGCAAAGCTCACTGGGTGCTGAAGATGGCGAGAGAGATCTTTCACTCCTGGCTCTTTGGCTGTGGGAGCAGAGTTCAAACGTTCGTGCTTTACTCTGCTGTGCTCAGAGAGCACCAGGCACCGGAGATGTTGGATTCAAACGCACTTTTAGGTAGGAAGGG
Organism: Lathamus discolor; assembly: GCF_037157495.1. NCBI lineage: Eukaryota > Metazoa > Chordata > Aves > Psittaciformes > Psittacidae > Lathamus > Lathamus discolor. The sequence goes on along the minus strand of NC_088890.1, from coordinate 23,822,365 downwards.
AGGAGAGACAGCAATGAGTGTGTCACCCTTGCAGTGCTCCCTGTGTGCTGAAGATCCTCAGCAACATCTTTCACTCCTGCCTCTTTGGCTCTGGGAGCAGAGTTCAAACGTTCGTGCTTTACTCAGCTGTGCTCAGAGATGACCAGGCACCAGAGATGATTCAAATGCACTTTGTGGTAGGAAAATGAGGAGAGACAGCAATGTGTGTGTCACCCTTGCAAAGCTCACTGAGTGCTGAAGACGCCCAGAAACATCATTCGCACCTGGATCTTCTGCTCTGGGAGCAGAGTTCAAACATTCGTTTCCTACGCTGCTCTGCTCAGGCAGCTCCAGACTCCACCGATGTCGGATTCGAATGCACTTTGAGGTAGGGAAGTAAGGAGTGGCAGCAATGTGTGTGTCACCCTTGAAAGCGCACTGTGTGCAGAAGATGCCCAGACACATCTTTCACTCCTGCCTCTTTTCCTGTGGGAGCAGAGTTCACATGTTTATGCTTCACTCTGCTGAGCTCAGCCGACGGCAGGAAACGGAGATGTTGGATTCAAATGCACTTTGAGGTAGGAAAGTGAGGAAAAACAGCAATGTGTGTGTCACCCTTGCAAAGCTCACTGGGTGCTGAAGATGGCGAGAGAGATCTTTCACTCCTGGCTCTTTGGCTGTGGGAGCAGAGTTCAAACGTTCGTGCCTTACTCTGCTGTGCTCAGAGAGCACCAGGCACCAAAGATGTTGGATTCAAACGCACTTTTAGGTAGGAAGGGAGGAGAGACAGCAATGAGTGTGTCACCCTTGCAGTGCTCCCTGTGTGCTGAAGATCCTCAGCAACATCTTTCACTCCTGCCTCTTTGGCTCTGGGAGCAGAGTTCAAACGTTCCTGCTTTACTCAGCTGTGCTCAGAGATGACCAGGCACCAGAGATGATTCAAATGCACTTTGTGGTAGGAAAATGAGGAGAGACAGCAATGTGTGTGTCACCCTTGCAAAGCTCACTGTGTGCTGAAGATGGCGAGAGAGATCATTCACTCCTGGCTCTTTGGCTGTGGGAGCAGAGTTCAAACGTTCGTGCTTTACTCTGCTGTGCTCAGAGAGCACCAGGCACCAAAGATGTTGGATTCAAACGCACTTTTAGGTAGGAAGGGAGGAGAGACAGCAATGAGTGTGTCACCCTTGCAGTGCTCCCTGTGTGCTGAAGATCCTCAGCAACATCTTTCATTCCTGCCCCTTTTACTGTGGGAGCAGTGTTTAAACGCTCGTGCTTTACTCTGCTGTGCTCAGAGAGCACCAGGCACCAAAGATGTTGGATTCAAACGCACTTTCAGGTAGAAAGACAGTAGAGACAGCAATGTGTGTGTCACCCTTGCAAAGCTCACTGAGTGCTGAAGACGCCCAGAAACATCATTCGCACCTGGATCTTCTGCTCTGGGAGCAGAGTTCAAACATTCGTTTCCTACGCTGCTCTGCTCAGGCAGCTCCAGAATCCACCGATGTCGGATTCGAATGCACTTTGAGGTAGGGAAGTAAGGAGTGACAGCAATGTGTGTGTCACCCTTGAAAGCGCACTGTGTGCAGAAGATGCCCAGACACATCTTTCACTCCTGCCTCTTTTCCTGTGGGAGCAGAGTTCACATGTTTATGCTTCACTCTGCTGAGCTCAGCCGACGGCAGGAACCGGAGATGTTGGATTCAAATGCACTTTAAGGTAGGAAAGTGAGGAAAAACAGCAATGTGTGTGTCACCCTTGCAAAGCTCACTGGGTGCTGAAGATGGCGAGAGAGATCTTTCACTCCTGGCTCTTTGGCTGTGGGAGCAGAGTTCAAACGTTCGTGCCTTACTCTGCTGTGCTCAGAGAGCACCAGGCACCAAAAATGTTGGATTCAAACGCACTTTTAGGTAGGAAGGGAGGAGAGACAGCAATGAGTGTGTCACCCTTGCAGTGCTCCCTGTGTGCTGAAGGTGCCCAGCAACATCTTTCACTCCTGCCTCTTTGGTTCTGGGAGCAGAGTTGAAACGTTCGTGCTTTACTCTGCTGTGCTCAGCTGGAAATAGGCACCGGAGATATTGAATTCAAATGCACTTTGAGGTAGGGATTGAGGAGAGACAGCAATGTGTGTGTCGCTCTTCAAAGCTCACTGTCTGCTGAAATTGCAATGCAACATCTTTCATTCCTGCCTCTTTTCCGGTAGGAGCAGAGTTTAAACGTTCGTGCTTTACTCTGCTGTGCTCTGAGAGCACCAGGCACCAAAGATGTTGGATTCAAATGCACTTTCAGGTAGAAAGACAGTAGAGACAGCAATGTGTGTGTCACCCTTGCAAAGCTCACTGAGTGCTGAAGACGCCCAGAAACATCATTCGCACCTGGATCTTCTGCTCTGGGAGCAGAGTTCAAACATTCGTTTCCTACGCTGCTCTGCTCAGGCAGCTCCAGACTCCACGGATGTCGGATTCGAATGCACTTTGAGGTAGGGAAGTAAGGAGTGACAGCAATGTGTGTGTCACCCTTGAAAGCGCACTGTGTGCAGAAGATGCCCAGACACATCTTTCACTCCTGCCTCTTTTCCTGTGGGAGCAGAGTTCACAAGTTTATGCTTCACTCTGCTGAGCTCAGCCGACGGCAGGAACCGGAGATGTTGGATTCAAATGCACTTTAAGGTAGGAAAGTGAGGAAAAACAGCAATGTGTGTGTCACCCTTGCAAAGCTCACTGGGTGCTGAAGATGGCGAGAGAGATCTTTCACTCCTGGCTCTTTGGCTGTGGGAGCAGAGTTCAAACGTTCGTGCTTTACTCTGCTGTGCTCAGAGAGCACCAGGCACCGGAGATGTTGGATTCAAACGCACTTTTAGGTAGGAAGGGAGGAGAGACAGCAATGAGTGTGTCACCCTTGCAGTGCTCCCTGTGTGCTGAAGATCCTCAGCAACATCTTTCACTCCTGCCTCTTTGGCTCTGGGAGCAGAGTTCAAACGTTCGTGCTTTACTCTGCTGTGCTCAGAGATGACCAGGCACCAGAGATGATTCAAATGCACTTTGTGGTAGGAAAATGAGGAGAGACAGCAATGTGTGTGTCACCCTTGCAAAGCTCACTGAGTGCTGAAGACGCCCAGAAACATCATTCGCACCTGGATCTTCTGCTCTGGGAGCAGAGTTCAAACATTCGTTTCCTACGCTGCTCTGCTCAGGCAGCTCCAGACTCCACCGATGTCGGATTCGAATGCACTTTGAGGTAGGGAAGTAAGGAGTGACAGCAATGTGTGTGTCACCCTTGAAAGCGCACTGTGTGCAGAAGATGCCCAGACACATCTTTCACTCCTGCCTCTTTTCCTGTGGGAGCAGAGTTCACATGTTTATGCTTCACTCTGCTGAGCTCAGCCGACGGCAGGAACCGGAGATGTTGGATTCAAATGCACTTTAAGGTAGGAAAGTGAGGAAAAACAGCAATGTGTGTGTCACCCTTGCAAAGCTCACTGGGTGCTGAAGATGGCGAGAGAGATCTTTCACTCCTGGCTCTTTGGCTGTGGGAGCAGAGTTCAAACGTTCGTGCCTTACTCTGCTGTGCTCAGAGAGCACCAGGCACCGGAGATGTTGGATTCAAACGCACTTTTAGGTAGGAAGGGAGGAGAGACAGCAATGAGTGTGTCACCCTTGCAGTGCTCCCTGTGTGCTGAAGGTGCCCAGCAACATCTTTCACTCCTGCCTCTTTGGTTCTGGGAGCAGAGTTGAAACGTTCGTGCTTTACTCTGCTGTGCTCAGCTGGAAATAGGCACCGGAGATATTGAATTCAAATGCACTTTGAGGTAGGGATTGAGGAGAGACAGCAATGTGTGTGTCGCTCTTCAAAGCTCACTGTCTGCTGAAATTGCAATGCAACATCTTTCATTCCTGCCTCTTTTCCGGTAGGAGCAGAGTTTAAACGTTCGTGCTTTACTCTGCTGTGCTCTGAGAGCACCAGGCACCAAAGATGTTGGATTCAAATGCACTTTCAGGTAGAAAGACAGTAGAGACAGCAATGTGTGTGTCACCCTTGCAAAGCTCACTGAGTGCTGAAGACGCCCAGAAACATCATTCGCACCTGGATCTTCTGCTCTGGGAGCAGAGTTCAAACATTCGTTTCCTACGCTGCTCTGCTCAGGCAGCTCCAGACTCCACCGATGTCGGATTCGAATGCACTTTGAGGTAGGGAAGTAAGGAGTGACAGCAATGTGTGTGTCACCCTTGAAAGCGCACTGTGTGCAGAAGATGCCCAGACACATCTTTCACTCCTGCCTCTTTTCCTGTGGGAGCAGAGTTCACAAGTTTATGCTTCACTCTGCTGAGCTCAGCCGACGGCAGGAACCGGAGATGTTGGATTCAAATGCACTTTAAGGTAGGAAAGTGAGGAAAAACAGCAATGTGTGTGTCACCCTTGCAAAGCTCACTGGGTGCTGAAGATGGCGAGAGAGATCTTTCACTCCTGGCTCTTTGGCTGTGGGAGCAGAGTTCAAACGTTCGTGCTTTACTCTGCTGTGCTCAGAGAGCACCAGGCACCGGAGATGTTGGATTCAAACGCACTTTTAGGTAGGAAGGGAGGAGAGACAGCAATGAGTGTGTCACCCTTGCAGTGCTCCCTGTGTGCTGAAGATCCTCAGCAACATCTTTCACTCCTGCCTCTTTGGCTCTGGGAGCAGAGTTCAAACGTTCCTGCTTTACTCAGCTGTGCTCAGAGATGACCAGGCACCAGAGATGATTCAAATGCACTTTGTGGTAGGAAAATGAGGAGAGACAGCAATGTGTGTGTCACCCTTGCAAAGCTCACTGAGTGCTGAAGACGCCCAGAAACATCATTCGCACCTGGATCTTCTGCTCTGGGAGCAGAGTTCAAACATTCGTTTCCTACGCTGCTCTGCTCAGGCAGCTCCATACTCCACCGATGTCGGATTCGAATGCACTTTGAGGTAGGGAAGTAAGGAGTGGCAGCAATGTGTGTGTCACCCTTGAAAGCGCACTGTGTGCAGAAGATGCCCAGACACATCTTTCACTCCTGCCTCTTTTCCTGTGGGAGCAGAGTTCACATGTTTATGCTTCACTCTGCTGAGCTCAGCCGACGGCAGGAAACGGAGATGTTGGATTCAAATGCACTTTGAGGTAGGAAAGTGAGGAAAAACAGCAATGTGTGTGTCACCCTTGCAAAGCTCACTGGGTGCTGAAGATGGCGAGAGAGATCTTTCACTCCTGGCTCTTTGGCTGTGGGAGCAGAGTTCAAACGTTCGTGCCTTACTCTGCTGTGCTCAGAGAGCACCAGGCACCAAAGATGTTGGATTCAAACGCACTTTTAGGTAGGAAGGGAGGAGAGACAGCAATGAGTGTGTCACCCTTGCAGTGCTCCCTGTGTGCTGAAGATCCTCAGCAACATCTTTCACTCCTGCCTCTTTGGCTCTGGGAGCAGAGTTCAAACGTTCCTGCTTTACTCAGCTGTGCTCAGAGATGACCAGGCACCAGAGATGATTCAAATGCACTTTGTGGTAGGAAAATGAGGAGAGACAGCAATGTGTGTGTCACCCTTGCAAAGCTCACTGTGTGCTGAAGATGGCGAGAGAGATCATTCACTCCTGGCTCTTTGGCTGTGGGAGCAGAGTTCAAACGTTCGTGCTTTACTCTGCTGTGCTCAGAGAGCACCAGGCACCAAAGATGTTGGATTCAAACGCACTTTTAGGTAGGAAGGGAGGAGAGACAGCAATGAGTGTGTCACCCTTGCAGTGCTCCCTGTGTGCTGAAGATCCTCAGCAACATCTTTCACTCCTGCCTCTTTGGCTCTGGGAGCAGAGTTCAAACGTTCCTGCTTTACTCAGCTGTGCTCAGAGATGACCAGGCACCAGAGATGATTCAAATGCACTTTGTGGTAGGAAAATGAGGAGAGACAGCAATGTGTGTGTCACCCTTGCAAAGCTCACTGAGTGCTGAAGACGCCCAGAAACATCATTCGCACCTGGATCTTCTGCTCTGGGAGCAGAGTTCAAACATTCGTTTCCTACGCTGCTCTGCTCAGGCAGCTCCAGACTCCACCGATGTCGGATTCGAATGCACTTTGAGGTAGGGAAGTAAGGAGTGACAGCAATGTGTGTGTCACCCTTGAAAGCGCACTGTGTGCAGAAGATGCCCAGACACATCTTTCACTCCTGCCTCTTTTCCTGTGGGAGCAGAGTTCACATGTTTATGCTTCACTCTGCTGAGCTCAGCCGACGGCAGGAACCGGAGATGTTGGATTCAAATGCACTTTAAGGTAGGAAAGTGAGGAAAAACAGCAATGTGTGTGTCACCCTTGCAAAGCTCACTGGGTGCTGAAGATGGCGAGAGAGATCTTTCACTCCTGGCTCTTTGGCTGTGGGAGCAGAGTTCAAACGTTCGTGCCTTACTCTGCTGTGCTCAGAGAGCACCAGGCACCAAAAATGTTGGATTCAAACGCACTTTTAGGTAGGAAGGGAGGAGAGACAGCAATGAGTGTGTCACCCTTGCAGTGCTCCCTGTGTGCTGAAGATCCTCAGCAACATCTTTCACTCCTGCCTCTTTGGCTCTGGGAGCAGAGTTCAAACGTTCCTGCTTTACTCAGCTGTGCTCAGAGATGACCAGGCACCAGAGATGATTCAAATGCACTTTGTGGTAGGAAAATGAGGAGAGACAGCAATGTGTGTGTCACCCTTGCAAAGCTCACTGTGTGCTGAAGATGGCGAGAGAGATCATTCACTCCTGGCTCTTTGGCTGTGGGAGCAGAGTTCAAACGTTCGTGCTTTACTCTGCTGTGCTCAGAGAGCACCAGGCACCAAAGATGTTGGATTCAAACGCACTTTTAGGTAGGAAGGGAGGAGAGACAGCAATGAGTGTGTCACCCTTGCAGTGCTCCCTGTGTGCTGAAGATCCTCAGCAACATCTTTCACTCCTGCCTCTTTGGCTCTGGGAGCAGAGTTCAAACGTTCCTGCTTTACTCAGCTGTGCTCAGAGATGACCAGGCACCAGAGATGATTCAAATGCACTTTGTGGTAGGAAAATGAGGAGAGACAGCAATGTGTGTGTCACCCTTGCAAAGCTCACTGAGTGCTGAAGACGCCCAGAAACATCATTCGCACCTGGATCTTCTGCTCTGGGAGCAGAGTTCAAACATTCGTTTCCTACGCTGCTCTGCTCAGGCAGCTCCAGACTCCACCGATGTCGGATTCGAATGCACTTTGAGGTAGGGAAGTAAGGAGTGACAGCAATGTGTGTGTCACCCTTGAAAGCGCACTGTGTGCAGAAGATGCCCAGACACATCTTTCACTCCTGCCTCGTTTCCTGTGGGAGCAGAGTTCACATGTTTATGCTTCACTCTGCTGAGCTCAGCCGACGGCAGGAACCGGAGATGTTGGATTCAAATGCACTTTAAGGTAGGAAAGTGAGGAAAAACAGCAATGTGTGTGTCACCCTTGCAAAGCTCACTGGGTGCTGAAGATGGCGAGAGAGATCTTTCACTCCTGGCTCTTTGGCTGTGGGAGCAGAGTTCAAACGTTCGTGCCTTACTCTGCTGTGCTCAGAGAGCACCAGGCACCGGAGATGTTGGATTCAAACGCACTTTTAGGTAGGAAGGGAGGAGAGACAGCAATGAGTGTGTCACCCTTGCAGTGCTCCCTGTGTGCTGAAGGTGCCCAGCAACATCTTTCACTCCTGCCTCTTTGGTTCTGGGAGCAGAGTTGAAACGTTCGTGCTTTACTCTGCTGTGCTCAGCTGGAAATAGGCACCGGAGATATTGAATTCAAATGCACTTTGAGGTAGGGATTGAGGAGAGACAGCAATGTGTGTGTCGCTCTTCAAAGCTCACTGTCTGCTGAAATTGCAATGCAACATCTTTCATTCCTGCCTCTTTTCCGGTAGGAGCAGAGTTTAAACGTTCGTGCTTTACTCTGCTGTGCTCTGAGAGCACCAGGCACCAAAGATGTTGGATTCAAATGCACTTTCAGGTAGAAAGACAGTAGAGACAGCAATGTGTGTGTCACCCTTGCAAAGCTCACTGAGTGCTGAAGACGCCCAGAAACATCATTCGCACCTGGATCTTCTGCTCTGGGAGCAGAGTTCAAACATTCGTTTCCTACGCTGCTCTGCTCAGGCAGCTCCAGACTCCACGGATGTCGGATTCGAATGCACTTTGAGGTAGGGAAGTAAGGAGTGACAGCAATGTGTGTGTCACCCTTGAAAGCGCACTGTGTGCAGAAGATGCCCAGACACATCTTTCACTCCTGCCTCTTTTCCTGTGGGAGCAGAGTTCACAAGTTTATGCTTCACTCTGCTGAGCTCAGCCGACGGCAGGAACCGGAGATGTTGGATTCAAATGCACTTTAAGGTAGGAAAGTGAGGAAAAACAGCAATGTGTGTGTCACCCTTGCAAAGCTCACTGGGTGCTGAAGATGGCGAGAGAGATCTTTCACTCCTGGCTCTTTGGCTGTGGGAGCAGAGTTCAAACGTTCGTGCTTTACTCTGCTGTGCTCAGAGAGCACCAGGCACCGGAGATGTTGGATTCAAACGCACTTTTAGGTAGGAAGGGAGGAGAGACAGCAATGAGTGTGTCACCCTTGCAGTGCTCCCTGTGTGCTGAAGATCCTCAGCAACATCTTTCATTCCTGCCCCTTTTACTGTGGGAGCAGTGTTTAAACGCTCGTGCTTTACTCTGCTGTGCTCAGAGAGCACCAGGCACCAAAGATGTTGGATTCAAACGCACTTTCAGGTAGAAAGACAGTAGAGACAGCAATGTGTGTGTCACCCTTGCAAAGCTCACTGAGTGCTGAAGACGCCCAGAAACATCATTCGCACCTGGATCTTCTGCTCTGGGAGCAGAGTTCAAACATTCGTTTCCTACGCTGCTCTGCTCAGGCAGCTCCAGACTCCACCGATGTCGGATTCGAATGCACTTTGAGGTAGGGAAGTAAGGAGTGACAGCAATGTGTGTGTCACCCTTGAAAGCGCACTGTGTGCAGAAGATGCCCAGACACATCTTTCACTCCTGCCTCTTTTCCTGTGGGAGCAGAGTTCACATGTTTATGCTTCACTCTGCTGAGCTCAGCCGACGGCAGGAACCGGAGATGTTGGATTCAAATGCACTTTAAGGTAGGAAAGTGAGGAAAAACAGCAATGTGTGTGTCACCCTTGCAAAGCTCACTGGGTGCTGAAGATGGCGAGAGAGATCTTTCACTCCTGGCTCTTTGGCTGTGGGAGCAGAGTTCAAACGTTCGTGCCTTACTCTGCTGCGCTCAGAGAGCACCAGGCACCAAAGATGTTGGATTCAATCGCACTTTTAGGTAGGAAGGGAGGAGAGACAGCAATGAGTGTGTCACCCTTGCAGTGCTCCCTGTGTGCTGAAGGTGCCCAGCAACATCTTTCACTCCTGCCTCTTTGGTTCTGGGAGCAGAGTTGAAACGTTCGTGCTTTACTCTGCTGTGCTCAGCTGGAAATAGGCACCGGAGATATTGAATTCAAATGCACTTTGAGGTAGGGATTGAGGAGAGACAGCAATGTGTGTGTTGCTCTTCAAAGCTCACTGTCTGCTGAAATTGCAATGCAACATCTTTCATTCCTGCCTCTTTCCCGGTAGGAGCAGAGTTTAAACGTTCGTGCTTTACTCTGCTGTGCTCTGAGAGCACCAGGCACCAAAGATGTTGGATTCAAATGCACTTTCAGGTAGAAAGACAGTAGAGACAGCAATGTGTGTGTCACCCTTGCAAAGCTCACTGAGTGCTGAAGACGCCCAGAAACATCATTCGCACCTGGATCTTCTGCTCTGGGAGCAGAGTTCAAACATTCGTTTCCTACGCTGCTCTGCTCAGGCAGCTCCAGACTCCACGGATGTCGGATTCGAATGCACTTTGAGGTAGGGAAGTAAGGAGTGACAGCAATGTGTGTGTCACCCTTGAAAGCGCACTGTGTGCAGAAGATGCCCAGACACATCTTTCACTCCTGCCTCTTTTCCTGTGGGAGCAGAGTTCACATGTTTATGCTTCACTCTGCTGAGCTCAGCCGACGGCAGGAACCGGAGATGTTGGATTCAAATGCACTTTAAGGTAGGAAAGTGAGGAAAAACAGCAATGTGTGTGTCACCCTTGCAAAGCTCACTGGGTGCTGAAGATGGCGAGAGGTCTTTCACTCCTGGCTCTTTGGCTGTGGGAGCAGAGTTCAAACGTTCGTGCTTTACTCTGCTGTGCTCAGAGAGCACCAGGCACCGGAGATGTTGGATTCAAACGCACTTTTAGGTAGGAAGGGAGGAGAGACAGCAATGAGTGTGTCACCCTTGCAGTGCTCCCTGTGTGCTGAAGATCCTCAGCAACATCTTTCACTCCTGCCTCTTTGGCTCTGGGAGCAGAGTTCAAACGTTCCTGCTTTACTCAGCTGTGCTCAGAGATGACCAGGCACCAGAGATGATTCAAATGCACTTTGTGGTAGGAAAATGAGGAGAGACAGCAATGTGTGTGTCACCCTTGCAAAGCTCACTGAGTGCTGAAGACGCCCAGAAACATCATTCGCACCTGGATCTTCTGCTCTGGGAGCAGAGTTCAAACATTCGTTTCCTACGCTGCTCTGCTCAGGCAGCTCCAGACTCCACCGATGTCGGATTCGAATGCACTTTGAGGTAGGGAAGTAAGGAGTGACAGCAATGTGTGTGTCACCCTTGAAAGCGCACTGTGTGCAGAAGATGCCCAGACACATCTTTCACTCCTGCCTCTTTTCCTGTGGGAGCAGAGTTCACATGTTTATGCTTCACTCTGCTGAGCTCAGCCGACGGCAGGAACCGGAGATGTTGGATTCAAATGCACTTTAAGGTAGGAAAGTGAGGAAAAACAGCAATGTGTGTGTCACCCTTGCAAAGCTCACTGGGTGCTGAAGATGGCGAGAGAGATCTTTCACTCCTGGCTCTTTGGCTGTGGGAGCAGAGTTCAAACGTTCGTGCCTTACTCTGCTGTGCTCAGAGAGCACCAGGCACCAAAAATGTTGGATTCAAACGCACTTTTAGGTAGGAAGGGAGGAGAGACAGCAATGAGTGTGTCACCCTTGCAGTGCTCCCTGTGTGCTGAAGGTGCCCAGCAACATCTTTCACTCCTGCCTCTTTGGTTCTGGGAGCAGAGTTGAAACGTTCGTGCTTTACTCTGCTGTGCTCAGCTGGAAATAGGCACCGGAGATATTGAATTCAAATGCACTTTGAGGTAGGAAGGGAGGAGAGACAGCAATGTGTGTGTCGCTCTTCAAAGCTCACTGTCTGCTGAAATTGCAATGCAACATCTTTCATTCCTGCCTCTTTCCCGGTAGGAGCAGAGTTTAAACGTTCGTGCTTTACTCTGCTGTGCTCTGAGAGCACCAGGCACCAAAGATGTTGGATTCAAATGCACTTTCAGGTAGAAAGACAGTAGAGACAGCAATGTGTGTGTCACCCTTGCAAAGCTCACTGAGTGCTGAAGACGCCCAGAAACATCATTCGCACCTGGATCTTCTGCTCTGGGAGCAGAGTTCAAACATTCGTTTCCTACGCTGCTCTGCTCAGGCAGCTCCAGACTCCACGGATGTCGGATTCGAATGCACTTTGAGGTAGGGAAGTAAGGAGTGACAGCAATGTGTGTGTCACCCTTGAAAGCGCACTGTGTGCAGAAGATGCCCAGACACATCTTTCACTCCTGCCTCTTTTCCTGTGGGAGCAGAGTTCACATGTTTATGCTTCACTCTGCTGAGCTCAGCCGACGGCAGGAACCGGAGATGTTGGATTCAAATGCACTTTAAGGTAGGAAAGTGAGGAAAAACAGCAATGTGTGTGTCACCCTTGCAAAGCTCACTGGGTGCTGAAGATGGCGAGAGAGATCTTTCACTCCTGGCTCTTTGGCTGTGGGAGCAGAGTTCAAACGTTCGTGCTTTACTCTGCTGTGCTCAGAGAGCACCAGGCACCGGAGATGTTGGATTCAAACGCACTTTTAGGTAGGAAGGGAGGAGAGACAGCAATGAGTGTGTCACCCTTGCAGTGCTCCCTGTGTGCTGAAGATCCTCAGCAACATCTTTCACTCCTGCCTCTTTGGCTCTGGGAGCAGAGTTCAAACGTTCCTGCTTTACTCAGCTGTGCTCAGAGATGACCAGGCACCAGAGATGATTCAAATGCACTTTGTGGTAGGAAAATGAGGAGAGACAGCAATGTGTGTGTCACCCTTGCAAAGCTCACTGAGTGCTGAAGACGCCCAGAAACATCATTCGCACCTGGATCTTCTGCTCTGGGAGCAGAGTTCAAACATTCGTTTCCTACGCTGCTCTGCTCAGGCAGCTCCAGACTCCACCGATGTCGGATTCGAATGCACTTTGAGGTAGGGAAGTAAGGAGTGACAGCAATGTGTGTGTCACCCTTGAAAGCGCACTGTGTGCAGAAGATGCCCAGACACATCTTTCACTCCTGCCTCTTTTCCTGTGGGAGCAGAGTTCACATGTTTATGCTTCACTCTGCTGAGCTCAGCCGACGGCAGGAACCGGAGATGTTGGATTCAAATGCACTTTAAGGTAGGAAAGTGAGGAAAAACAGCAATGTGTGTGTCACCCTTGCAAAGCTCACTGGGTGCTGAAGATGGCGAGAGAGATCTTTCACTCCTGGCTCTTTGGCTGTGGGAGCAGAGTTCAAACGTTCGTGCCTTACTCTGCTGTGCTCAGAGAGCACCAGGCACCAAAAGTGTTGGATTCAAACGCACTTTTAGGTAGGAAGGGAGGAGAGACAGCAATGAGTGTGTCACCCTTGCAGTGCTCCCTGTGTGCTGAAGGTGCCCAGCAACATCTTTCACTCCTGCCTCTTTGGTTCTGGGAGCAGAGTTGAAACGTTCGTGCTTTACTCTGCTGTGCTCAGCTGGAAATAGGCACCGGAGATATTGAATTCAAATGCACTTTGAGGTAGGGATTGAGGAGAGACAGCAATGTGTGTGTCGCTCTTCAAAGCTCACTGTCTGCTGAAATTGCAATGCAACATCTTTCATTCCTGCCTCTTTTCCGGTAGGAGCAGAGTTTAAACGTTCGTGCTTTACTCTGCTGTGCTCTGAGAGCACCAGGCACCAAAGATGTTGGTTTCAAATGCACTTTCAGGTAGAAAGACAGTAGAGACAGCAATGTGTGTGTCACCCTTGCAAAGCTCACTGAGTGCTGAAGACGCCCAGAAACATCATTCGCACCTGGATCTTCTGCTCTGGGAGCAGAGTTCAAACATTCGTTTCCTACGCTGCTCTGCTCAGGCAGCTCCAGACTCCACCGATGTCGGATTCGAATGCACTTTGAGGTAGGGAAGTAAGGAGTGACAGCAATGTGTGTGTCACCCTTGAAAGCGCACTGTGTGCAGAAGATGCCCAGACACATCTTTCACTCCTGCCTCTTTTCCTGTGGGAGCAGAGTTCACAAGTTTATGCTTCACTCTGCTGAGCTCAGCCGACGGCAGGAACCGGAGATGTTGGATTCAAATGCACTTTAAGGTAGGAAAGTGAGGAAAAACAGCAATGTGTGTGTCACCCTTGCAAAGCTCACTGGGTGCTGAAGATGGCGAGAGAGATCTTTCACTCCTGGCTCTTTGGCTGTGGGAGCAGAGTTCAAACGTTCGTGCTTTACTCTGCTGTGCTCAGAGAGCACCAGGCACCGGAGATGTTGGATTCAAACGCACTTTTAGGTAGGAAGGGAGGAGAGACAGCAATGAGTGTGTCACCCTTGCAGTGCTCCCTGTGTGCTGAAGATCCTCAGCAACATCTTTCACTCCTGCCTCTTTGGCTCTGGGAGCAGAGTTCAAACGTTCGTGCTTTACTCAGCTGTGCTCAGAGATGACCAGGCACCAGAGATGATTCAAATGCACTTTGTGGTAGGAAAATGAGGAGAGACAGCAATGTGTGTGTCACCCTTGCAAAGCTCACTGAGTGCTGAAGACGCCCAGAAACATCATTCGCACCTGGATCTTCTGCTCTGGGAGCAGAGTTCAAACATTCGTTTCCTACGCTGCTCTGCTCAGGCAGCTCCAGACTCCACCGATGTCGGATTCGAATGCACTTTGAGGTAGGGAAGTAAGGAGTGGCAGCAATGTGTGTGTCACCCTTGAAAGCGCACTGTGTGCAGAAGATGCCCAGACACATCTTTCACTCCTGCCTCTTTTCCTGTGGGAGCAGAGTTCACATGTTTATGCTTCACTCTGCTGAGCTCAGCCGACGGCAGGAAACGGAGATGTTGGATTCAAATGCACTTTGAGGTAGGAAAGTGAGGAAAAACAGCAATGTGTGTGTCACCCTTGCAAAGCTCACTGGGTGCTGAAGATGGCGAGAGAGATCTTTCACTCCTGGCTCTTTGGCTGTGGGAGCAGAGTTCAAACGTTCGTGCCTTACTCTGCTGTGCTCAGAGAGCACCAGGCACCAAAGATGTTGGATTCAAACGCACTTTTAGGTAGGAAGGGAGGAGAGACAGCAATGAGTGTGTCACCCTTGCAGTGCTCCCTGTGTGCTGAAGATCCTCAGCAACATCTTTCACTCCTGCCTCTTTGGCTCTGGGAGCAGAGTTCAAACGTTCCTGCTTTACTCAGCTGTGCTCAGAGATGACCAGGCACCAGAGATGATTCAAATGCACTTTGTGGTAGGAAAATGAGGAGAGACAGCAATGTGTGTGTCACCCTTGCAAAGCTCACTGTGTGCTGAAGATGGCGAGAGAGATCATTCACTCCTGGCTCTTTGGCTGTGGGAGCAGAGTTCAAACGTTCGTGCTTTACTCTGCTGTGCTCAGAGAGCACCAGGCACCAAAGATGTTGGATTCAAACGCACTTTTAGGTAGGAAGGGAGGAGAGACAGCAATGAGTGTGTCACCCTTGCAGTGCTCCCTGTGTGCTGAAGATCCTCAGCAACATCTTTCATTCCTGCCCCTTTTACTGTGGGAGCAGTGTTTAAACGCTCGTGCTTTACTCTGCTGTGCTCAGAGAGCACCAGGCACCAAAGATGTTGGATTCAAACGCACTTTCAGGTAGAAAGACAGTAGAGACAGCAATGTGTGTGTCACCCTTGCAAAGCTCACTGAGTGCTGAAGACGCCCAGAAACATCATTCGCACCTGGATCTTCTGCTCTGGGAGCAGAGTTCAAACATTCGTTTCCTACGCTGCTCTGCTCAGGCAGCTCCAGAATCCACCGATGTTGGATTCGAATGCACTTTGAGGTAGGGAAGTAAGGAGTGACAGCAATGTGTGTGTCACCCTTGAAAGCGCACTGTGTGCAGAAGATGCCCAGACACATCTTTCACTCCTGCCTCTTTTCCTGTGGGAGCAGAGTTCACATGTTTATGCTTCACTCTGCTGAGCTCAGCCGACGGCAGGAACCGGAGATGTTGGATTCAAATGCACTTTAAGGTAGGAAAGTGAGGAAAAACAGCAATGTGTGTGTCACCCTTGCAAAGCTCACTGGGTGCTGAAGATGGCGAGAGAGATCTTTCACTCCTGGCTCTTTGGCTGTGGGAGCAGAGTTCAAACGTTCGTGCCTTACTCTGCTGTGCTCAGAGAGCACCAGGCACCAAAAATGTTGGATTCAAACGCACTTTTAGGTAGGAAGGGAGGAGAGACAGCAATGAGTGTGTCACCCTTGCAGTGCTCCCTGTGTGCTGAAGGTGCCCAGCAACATCTTTCACTCCTGCCTCTTTGGTTCTGGGAGCAGAGTTGAAACGTTCGTGCTTTACTCTGCTGTGCTCAGCTGGAAATAGGCACCGGAGATATTGAATTCAAATGCACTTTGAGGTAGGGATTGAGGAGAGACAGCAATGTGTGTGTCGCTCTTCAAAGCTCACTGTCTGCTGAAATTGCAATGCAACATCTTTCATTCCTGCCTCTTTTCCGGTAGGAGCAGAGTTTAAACGTTCGTGCTTTACTCTGCTGTGCTCTGAGAGCACCAGGCACCAAAGATGTTGGATTCAAATGCACTTTCAGGTAGAAAGACAGTAGAGACAGCAATGTGTGTGTCACCCTTGCAAAGCTCACTGAGTGCTGAAGACGCCCAGAAACATCATTCGCACCTGGATCTTCTGCTCTGGGAGCAGAGTTCAAACATTCGTTTCCTACGCTGCTCTGCTCAGGCAGCTCCAGACTCCACGGATGTCGGATTCGAATGCACTTTGAGGTAGGGAAGTAAGGAGTGACAGCAATGTGTGTGTCACCCTTGAAAGCGCACTGTGTGCAGAAGATGCCCAGACACATCTTTCACTCCTGCCTCTTTTCCTGTGGGAGCAGAGTTCACAAGTTTATGCTTCACTCTGCTGAGCTCAGCCGACGGCAGGAACCGGAGATGTTGGATTCAAATGCACTTTAAGGTAGGAAAGTGAGGAAAAACAGCAATGTGTGTGTCACCCTTGCAAAGCTCACTGGGTGCTGAAGATGGCGAGAGAGATCTTTCACTCCTGGCTCTTTGGCTGTGGGAGCAGAGTTCAAACGTTCGTGCTTTACTCTGCTGTGCTCAGAGAGCACCAGGCACCGGAGATGTTGGATTCAAACGCACTTTTAGGTAGGAAGGGAGGAGAGACAGCAATGAGTGTGTCACCCTTGCAGTGCTCCCTGTGTGCTGAAGATCCTCAGCAACATCTTTCACTCCTGCCTCTTTGGCTCTGGGAGCAGAGTTCAAACGTTCCTGCTTTACTCAGCTGTGCTCAGAGATGACCAGGCACCAGAGATGATTCAAATGCACTTTGTGGTAGGAAAATGAGGAGAGACAGCAATGTGTGTGTCACCCTTGCAAAGCTCACTGAGTGCTGAAGACGCCCAGAAACATCATTCGCACCTGGATCTTCTGCTCTGGGAGCAGAGTTCAAACATTCGTTTCCTACGCTGCTCTGCTCAGGCAGCTCCAGACTCCACCGATGTCGGATTCGAATGCACTTTGAGGTAGGGAAGTAAGGAGTGACAGCAATGTGTGTGTCACCCTTGAAAGCGCACTGTGTGCAGAAGATGCCCAGACACATCTTTCACTCCTGCCTCTTTTCCTGTGGGAGCAGAGTTCACATGTTTATGCTTCACTCTGCTGAGCTCAGCCGACGGCAGGAACCGGAGATGTTGGATTCAAATGCACTTTAAGGTAGGAAAGTGAGGAAAAACAGCAATGTGTGTGTCACCCTTGCAAAGCTCACTGGGTGCTGAAGATGGCGAGAGAGATCTTTCACTCCTGGCTCTTTGGCTGTGGGAGCAGAGTTCAAACGTTCGTGCCTTACTCTGCTGTGCTCAGAGAGCACCAGGCACCAAAAATGTTGGATTCAAACGCACTTTTAGGTAGGAAGGGAGGAGAGACAGCAATGAGTGTGTCACCCTTGCAGTGCTCCCTGTGTGCTGAAGGTGCCCAGCAACATCTTTCACTCCTGCCTCTTTGGTTCTGGGAGCAGAGTTGAAACGTTCGTGCTTTACTCTGCTGTGCTCAGCTGGAAATAGGCACCGGAGATATTGAATTCAAATGCACTTTGAGGTAGGGATTGAGGAGAGACAGCAATGTGTGTGTCGCTCTTCAAAGCTCACTGTCTGCTGAAATTGCAATGCAACATCTTTCATTCCTGCCTCTTTTCCGGTAGGAGCAGAGTTTAAACGTTCGTGCTTTACTCTGCTGTGCTCTGAGAGCACCAGGCACCAAAGATGTTGGTTTCAAATGCACTTTCAGGTAGAAAGACAGTAGAGACAGCAATGTGTGTGTCACCCTTGCAAAGCTCACTGAGTGCTGAAGACGCCCAGAAACATCATTCGCACCTGGATCTTCTGCTCTGGGAGCAGAGTTCAAACATTCGTTTCCTACGCTGCTCTGCTCAGGCAGCTCCAGACTCCACCGATGTCGGATTCGAATGCACTTTGAGGTAGGGAAGTAAGGAGTGACAGCAATGTGTGTGTCACCCTTGAAAGCGCACTGTGTGCAGAAGATGCCCAGACACATCTTTCACTCCTGCCTCTTTTCCTGTGGGAGCAGAGTTCACAAGTTTATGCTTCACTCTGCTGAGCTCAGCCGACGGCAGGAACCGGAGATGTTGGATTCAAATGCACTTTAAGGTAGGAAAGTGAGGAAAAACAGCAATGTGTGTGTCACCCTTGCAAAGCTCACTGGGTGCTGAAGATGGCGAGAGAGATCTTTCACTCCTGGCTCTTTGGCTGTGGGAGCAGAGTTCAAACGTTCGTGCTTTACTCTGCTGTGCTCAGAGAGCACCAGGCACCGGAGATGTTGGATTCAAACGCACTTTTAGGTAGGAAGGGAGGAGAGACAGCAATGAGTGTGTCACCCTTGCAGTGCTCCCTGTGTGCTGAAGATCCTCAGCAACATCTTTCACTCCTGCCTCTTTGGCTCTGGGAGCAGAGTTCAAACGTTCGTGCTTTACTCAGCTGTGCTCAGAGATGACCAGGCACCAGAGATGATTCAAATGCACTTTGTGGTAGGAAAATGAGGAGAGACAGCAATGTGTGTGTCACCCTTGCAAAGCTCACTGAGTGCTGAAGACGCCCAGAAACATCATTCGCACCTGGATCTTCTGCTCTGGGAGCAGAGTTCAAACATTCGTTTCCTACGCTGCTCTGCTCAGGCAGCTCCAGACTCCACCGATGTCGGATTCGAATGCACTTTGAGGTAGGGAAGTAAGGAGTGGCAGCAATGTGTGTGTCACCCTTGAAAGCGCACTGTGTGCAGAAGATGCCCAGACACATCTTTCACTCCTGCCTCTTTTCCTGTGGGAGCAGAGTTCACATGTTTATGCTTCACTCTGCTGAGCTCAGCCGACGGCAGGAAACGGAGATGTTGGATTCAAATGCACTTTGAGGTAGGAAAGTGAGGAAAAACAGCAATGTGTGTGTCACCCTTGCAAAGCTCACTGGGTGCTGAAGATGGCGAGAGAGATCTTTCACTCCTGGCTCTTTGGCTGTGGGAGCAGAGTTCAAACGTTCGTGCCTTACTCTGCTGTGCTCAGAGAGCACCAGGCACCAAAGATGTTGGATTCAAACGCACTTTTAGGTAGGAAGGGAGGAGAGACAGCAATGAGTGTGTCACCCTTGCAGTGCTCCCTGTGTGCTGAAGATCCTCAGCAACATCTTTCACTCCTGCCTCTTTGGCTCTGGGAGCAGAGTTCAAACGTTCCTGCTTTACTCAGCTGTGCTCAGAGATGACCAGGCACCAGAGATGATTCAAATGCACTTTGTGGTAGGAAAATGAGGAGAGACAGCAATGTGTGTGTCACCCTTGCAAAGCTCACTGTGTGCTGAAGATGGCGAGAGAGATCATTCACTCCTGGCTCTTTGGCTGTGGGAGCAGAGTTCAAACGTTCGTGCTTTACTCTGCTGTGCTCAGAGAGCACCAGGCACCAAAGATGTTGGATTCAAACGCACTTTTAGGTAGGAAGGGAGGAGAGACAGCAATGAGTGTGTCACCCTTGCAGTGCTCCCTGTGTGCTGAAGATCCTCAGCAACATCTTTCATTCCTGCCCCTTTTACTGTGGGAGCAGTGTTTAAACGCTCGTGCTTTACTCTGCTGTGCTCAGAGAGCACCAGGCACCAAAGATGTTGGATTCAAACGCACTTTCAGGTAGAAAGACAGTAGAGACAGCAATGTGTGTGTCACCCTTGCAAAGCTCACTGAGTGCTGAAGACGCCCAGAAACATCATTCGCACCTGGATCTTCTGCTCTGGGAGCAGAGTTCAAACATTCGTTTCCTACGCTGCTCTGCTCAGGCAGCTCCAGAATCCACCGATGTCGGATTCGAATGCACTTTGAGGTAGGGAAGTAAGGAGTGACAGCAATGTGTGTGTCACCCTTGAAAGCGCACTGTGTGCAGAAGATGCCCAGACACATCTTTCACTCCTGCCTCTTTTCCTGTGGGAGCAGAGTTCACATGTTTATGCTTCACTCTGCTGAGCTCAGCCGACGGCAGGAACCGGAGATGTTGGATTCAAATGCACTTTAAGGTAGGAAAGTGAGGAAAAACAGCAATGTGTGTGTCACCCTTGCAAAGCTCACTGGGTGCTGAAGATGGCGAGAGAGATCTTTCACTCCTGGCTCTTTGGCTGTGGGAGCAGAGTTCAAACGTTCGTGCCTTACTCTGCTGTGCTCAGAGAGCACCAGGCACCAAAAATGTTGGATTCAAACGCACTTTTAGGTAGGAAGGGAGGAGAGACAGCAATGAGTGTGTCACCCTTGCAGTGCTCCCTGTGTGCTGAAGGTGCCCAGCAACATCTTTCACTCCTGCCTCTTTGGTTCTGGGAGCAGAGTTGAAACGTTCGTGCTTTACTCTGCTGTGCTCAGCTGGAAATAGGCACCGGAGATATTGAATTCAAATGCACTTTGAGGTAGGGATTGAGGAGAGACAGCAATGTGTGTGTCGCTCTTCAAAGCTCACTGTCTGCTGAAATTGCAATGCAACATCTTTCATTCCTGCCTCTTTTCCGGTAGGAGCAGAGTTTAAACGTTCGTGCTTTACTCTGCTGTGCTCTGAGAGCACCAGGCAACAAAGATGTTGGATTCAAATGCACTTTCAGGTAGAAAGACAGTAGAGACAGCAATGTGTGTGTCACCCTTGCAAAGCTCACTGAGTGCTGAAGACGCCCAGAAACATCATTCGCACCTGGATCTTCTGCTCTGGGAGCAGAGTTCAAACATTCGTTTCCTACGCTGCTCTGCTCAGGCAGCTCCAGACTCCACGGATGTCGGATTCGAATGCACTTTGAGGTAGGGAAGTAAGGAGTGACAGCAATGTGTGTGTCACCCTTGAAAGCGCACTGTGTGCAGAAGATGCCCAGACACATCTTTCACTCCTGCCTCTTTTCCTGTGGGAGCAGAGTTCACAAGTTTATGCTTCACTCTGCTGAGCTCAGCCGACGGCAGGAACCGGAGATGTTGGATTCAAATGCACTTTAAGGTAGGAAAGTGAGGAAAAACAGCAATGTGTGTGTCACCCTTGCAAAGCTCACTGGGTGCTGAAGATGGCGAGAGAGATCTTTCACTCCTGGCTCTTTGGCTGTGGGAGCAGAGTTCAAATGTTCGTGCTTTACTCTGCTGTGCTCAGAGAGCACCAGGCACCGGAGATGTTGGATTCAAACGCACTTTTAGGTAGGAAGGGAGGAGAGACAGCAATGAGTGTGTCACCCTTGCAGTGCTCCCTGTGTGCTGAAGATCCTCAGCAACATCTTTCACTCCTGCCTCTTTGGCTCTGGGAGCAGAGTTCAAACGTTCGTGCTTTACTCTGCTGTGCTCAGAGATGACCAGGCACCAGAGATGATTCAAATGCACTTTGTGGTAGGAAAATGAGGAGAGACAGCAATGTGTGTGTCACCCTTGCAAAGCTCACTGAGTGCTGAAGACGCCCAGAAACATCATTCGCACCTGGATCTTCTGCTCTGGGAGCAGAGTTCAAACATTCGTTTCCTACGCTGCTCTGCTCAGGCAGCTCCAGACTCCACCGATGTCGGATTCGAATGCACTTTGAGGTAGGGAAGTAAGGAGTGACAGCAATGTGTGTGTCACCCTTGAAAGCGCACTGTGTGCAGAAGATGCCCAGACACATCTTTCACTCCTGCCTCTTTTCCTGTGGGAGCAGAGTTCACATGTTTATGCTTCACTCTGCTGAGCTCAGCCGACGGCAGGAACCGGAGATGTTGGATTCAAATGCACTTTAAGGTAGGAAAGTGAGGAAAAACAGCAATGTGTGTGTCACCCTTGCAAAGCTCACTGGGTGCTGAAGATGGCGAGAGAGATCTTTCACTCCTGGCTCTTTGGCTGTGGGAGCAGAGTTCAAACGTTCGTGCCTTACTCTGCTGTGCTCAGAGAGCACCAGGCACCGGAGATGTTGGATTCAAACGCACTTTTAGGTAGGAAGGGAGGAGAGACAGCAATGAGTGTGTCACCCTTGCAGTGCTCCCTGTGTGCTGAAGGTGCCCAGCAACATCTTTCACTCCTGCCTCTTTGGTTCTGGGAGCAGAGTTGAAACGTTCGTGCTTTACTCTGCTGTGCTCAGCTGGAAATAGGCACCGGAGATATTGAATTCAAATGCACTTTGAGGTAGGGATTGAGGAGAGACAGCAATGTGTGTGTCGCTCTTCAAAGCTCACTGTCTGCTGAAATTGCAATGCAACATCTTTCATTCCTGCCTCTTTTCCGGTAGGAGCAGAGTTTAAACGTTCGTGCTTTACTCTGCTGTGCTCTGAGAGCACCAGGCACCAAAGATGTTGGATTCAAATGCACTTTCAGGTAGAAAGACAGTAGAGACAGCAATGTGTGTGTCACCCTTGCAAAGCTCACTGAGTGCTGAAGACGCCCAGAAACATCATTCGCACCTGGATCTTCTGCTCTGGGAGCAGAGTTCAAACATTCGTTTCCTACGCTGCTCTGCTCAGGCAGCTCCAGACTCCACCGATGTCGGATTCGAATGCACTTTGAGGTAGGGAAGTAAGGAGTGACAGCAATGTGTGTGTCACCCTTGAAAGCGCACTGTGTGCAGAAGATGCCCAGACACATCTTTCACTCCTGCCTCTTTTCCTGTGGGAGCAGAGTTCACAAGTTTATGCTTCACTCTGCTGAGCTCAGCCGACGGCAGGAACCGGAGATGTTGGATTCAAATGCACTTTAAGGTAGGAAAGTGAGGAAAAACAGCAATGTGTGTGTCACCCTTGCAAAGCTCACTGGGTGCTGAAGATGGCGAGAGAGATCTTTCACTCCTGGCTCTTTGGCTGTGGGAGCAGAGTTCAAACGTTCGTGCTTTACTCTGCTGTGCTCAGAGAGCACCAGGCACCGGAGATGTTGGATTCAAACGCACTTTTAGGTAGGAAGGGAGGAGAGACAGCAATGAGTGTGTCACCCTTGCAGTGCTCCCTGTGTGCTGAAGATCCTCAGCAACATCTTTCACTCCTGCCTCTTTGGCTCTGGGAGCAGAGTTCAAACGTTCCTGCTTTACTCAGCTGTGCTCAGAGATGACCAGGCACCAGAGATGATTCAAATGCACTTTGTGGTAGGAAAATGAGGAGAGACAGCAATGTGTGTGTCACCCTTGCAAAGCTCACTGAGTGCTGAAGACGCCCAGAAACATCATTCGCACCTGGATCTTCTGCTCTGGGAGCAGAGTTCAAACATTCGTTTCCTACGCTGCTCTGCTCAGGCAGCTCCATACTCCACCGATGTCGGATTCGAATGCACTTTGAGGTAGGGAAGTAAGGAGTGGCAGCAATGTGTGTGTCACCCTTGAAAGCGCACTGTGTGCAGAAGATGCCCAGACACATCTTTCACTCCTGCCTCTTTTCCTGTGGGAGCAGAGTTCACATGTTTATGCTTCACTCTGCTGAGCTCAGCCGACGGCAGGAAACGGAGATGTTGGATTCAAATGCACTTTGAGGTAGGAAAGTGAGGAAAAACAGCAATGTGTGTGTCACCCTTGCAAAGCTCACTGGGTGCTGAAGATGGCGAGAGAGATCTTTCACTCCTGGCTCTTTGGCTGTGGGAGCAGAGTTCAAACGTTCGTGCCTTACTCTGCTGTGCTCAGAGAGCACCAGGCACCAAAGATGTTGGATTCAAACGCACTTTTAGGTAGGAAGGGAGGAGAGACAGCAATGAGTGTGTCACCCTTGCAGTGCTCCCTGTGTGCTGAAGATCCTCAGCAACATCTTTCACTCCTGCCTCTTTGGCTCTGGGAGCAGAGTTCAAACGTTCCTGCTTTACTCAGCTGTGCTCAGAGATGACCAGGCACCAGAGATGATTCAAATGCACTTTGTGGTAGGAAAATGAGGAGAGACAGCAATGTGTGTGTCACCCTTGCAAAGCTCACTGTGTGCTGAAGATGGCGAGAGAGATCATTCACTCCTGGCTCTTTGGCTGTGGGAGCAGAGTTCAAACGTTCGTGCTTTACTCTGCTGTGCTCAGAGAGCACCAGGCACCAAAGATGTTGGATTCAAACGCACTTTTAGGTAGGAAGGGAGGAGAGACAGCAATGAGTGTGTCACCCTTGCAGTGCTCCCTGTGTGCTGAAGATCCTCAGCAACATCTTTCACTCCTGCCTCTTTGGCTCTGGGAGCAGAGTTCAAACGTTCCTGCTTTACTCAGCTGTGCTCAGAGATGACCAGGCACCAGAGATGATTCAAATGCACTTTGTGGTAGGAAAATGAGGAGAGACAGCAATGTGTGTGTCACCCTTGCAAAGCTCACTGAGTGCTGAAGACGCCCAGAAACATCATTCGCACCTGGATCTTCTGCTCTGGGAGCAGAGTTCAAACATTCGTTTCCTACGCTGCTCTGCTCAGGCAGCTCCAGACTCCACCGATGTCGGATTCGAATGCACTTTGAGGTAGGGAAGTAAGGAGTGACAGCAATGTGTGTGTCACCCTTGAAAGCGCACTGTGTGCAGAAGATGCCCAGACACATCTTTCACTCCTGCCTCTTTTCCTGTGGGAGCAGAGTTCACATGTTTATGCTTCACTCTGCTGAGCTCAGCCGACGGCAGGAACCGGAGATGTTGGATTCAAATGCACTTTAAGGTAGGAAAGTGAGGAAAAACAGCAATGTGTGTGTCACCCTTGCAAAGCTCACTGGGTGCTGAAGATGGCGAGAGAGATCTTTCACTCCTGGCTCTTTGGCTGTGGGAGCAGAGTTCAAACGTTCGTGCCTTACTCTGCTGTGCTCAGAGAGCACCAGGCACCAAAAATGTTGGATTCAAACGCACTTTTAGGTAGGAAGGGAGGAGAGACAGCAATGAGTGTGTCACCCTTGCAGTGCTCCCTGTGTGCTGAAGATCCTCAGCAACATCTTTCACTCCTGCCTCTTTGGCTCTGGGAGCAGAGTTCAAACGTTCCTGCTTTACTCAGCTGTGCTCAGAGATGACCAGGCACCAGAGATGATTCAAATGCACTTTGTGGTAGGAAAATGAGGAGAGACAGCAATGTGTGTGTCACCCTTGCAAAGCTCACTGTGTGCTGAAGATGGCGAGAGAGATCATTCACTCCTGGCTCTTTGGCTGTGGGAGCAGAGTTCAAACGTTCGTGCTTTACTCTGCTGTGCTCAGAGAGCACCAGGCACCAAAGATGTTGGATTCAAACGCACTTTTAGGTAGGAAGGGAGGAGAGACAGCAATGAGTGTGTCACCCTTGCAGTGCTCCCTGTGTGCTGAAGATCCTCAGCAACATCTTTCACTCCTGCCTCTTTGGCTCTGGGAGCAGAGTTCAAACGTTCCTGCTTTACTCAGCTGTGCTCAGAGATGACCAGGCACCAGAGATGATTCAAATGCACTTTGTGGTAGGAAAATGAGGAGAGACAGCAATGTGTGTGTCACCCTTGCAAAGCTCACTGAGTGCTGAAGACGCCCAGAAACATCATTCGCACCTGGATCTTCTGCTCTGGGAGCAGAGTTCAAACATTCGTTTCCTACGCTGCTCTGCTCAGGCAGCTCCAGACTCCACCGATGTCGGATTCGAATGCACTTTGAGGTAGGGAAGTAAGGAGTGACAGCAATGTGTGTGTCACCCTTGAAAGCGCACTGTGTGCAGAAGATGCCCAGACACATCTTTCACTCCTGCCTCGTTTCCTGTGGGAGCAGAGTTCACATGTTTATGCTTCACTCTGCTGAGCTCAGCCGACGGCAGGAACCGGAGATGTTGGATTCAAATGCACTTTAAGGTAGGAAAGTGAGGAAAAACAGCAATGTGTGTGTCACCCTTGCAAAGCTCACTGGGTGCTGAAGATGGCGAGAGAGATCTTTCACTCCTGGCTCTTTGGCTGTGGGAGCAGAGTTCAAACGTTCGTGCCTTACTCTGCTGTGCTCAGAGAGCACCAGGCACCGGAGATGTTGGATTCAAACGCACTTTTAGGTAGGAAGGGAGGAGAGACAGCAATGAGTGTGTCACCCTTGCAGTGCTCCCTGTGTGCTGAAGGTGCCCAGCAACATCTTTCACTCCTGCCTCTTTGGTTCTGGGAGCAGAGTTGAAACGTTCGTGCTTTACTCTGCTGTGCTCAGCTGGAAATAGGCACCGGAGATATTGAATTCAAATGCACTTTGAGGTAGGGATTGAGGAGAGACAGCAATGTGTGTGTCGCTCTTCAAAGCTCACTGTCTGCTGAAATTGCAATGCAACATCTTTCATTCCTGCCTCTTTTCCGGTAGGAGCAGAGTTTAAACGTTCGTGCTTTACTCTGCTGTGCTCTGAGAGCACCAGGCACCAAAGATGTTGGATTCAAATGCACTTTCAGGTAGAAAGACAGTAGAGACAGCAATGTGTGTGTCACCCTTGCAAAGCTCACTGAGTGCTGAAGACGCCCAGAAACATCATTCGCACCTGGATCTTCTGCTCTGGGAGCAGAGTTCAAACATTCGTTTCCTACGCTGCTCTGCTCAGGCAGCTCCAGACTCCACGGATGTCGGATTCGAATGCACTTTGAGGTAGGGAAGTAAGGAGTGACAGCAATGTGTGTGTCACCCTTGAAAGCGCACTGTGTGCAGAAGATGCCCAGACACATCTTTCACTCCTGCCTCTTTTCCTGTGGGAGCAGAGTTCACAAGTTTATGCTTCACTCTGCTGAGCTCAGCCGACGGCAGGAACCGGAGATGTTGGATTCAAATGCACTTTAAGGTAGGAAAGTGAGGAAAAACAGCAATGTGTGTGTCACCCTTGCAAAGCTCACTGGGTGCTGAAGATGGCGAGAGAGATCTTTCACTCCTGGCTCTTTGGCTGTGGGAGCAGAGTTCAAACGTTCGTGCTTTACTCTGCTGTGCTCAGAGAGCACCAGGCACCGGAGATGTTGGATTCAAACGCACTTTTAGGTAGGAAGGGAGGAGAGACAGCAATGAGTGTGTCACCCTTGCAGTGCTCCCTGTGTGCTGAAGATCCTCAGCAACATCTTTCACTCCTGCCTCTTTGGCTCTGGGAGCAGAGTTCAAACGTTCCTGCTTTACTCAGCTGTGCTCAGAGATGACCAGGCACCAGAGATGATTCAAATGCACTTTGTGGTAGGAAAATGAGGAGAGACAGCAATGTGTGTGTCACCCTTGCAAAGCTCACTGAGTGCTGAAGACGCCCAGAAACATCATTCGCACCTGGATCTTCTGCTCTGGGAGCAGAGTTCAAACATTCGTTTCCTACGCTGCTCTGCTCAGGCAGCTCCAGACTCCACCGATGTCGGATTCGAATGCACTTTGAGGTAGGGAAGTAAGGAGTGGCAGCAATGTGTGTGTCACCCTTGAAAGCGCACTGTGTGCAGAAGATGCCCAGACACATCTTTCACTCCTGCCTCTTTTCCTGTGGGAGCAGAGTTCACATGTTTATGCTTCACTCTGCTGAGCTCAGCCGACGGCAGGAAACGGAGATGTTGGATTCAAATGCACTTTGAGGTAGGAAAGTGAGGAAAAACAGCAATGTGTGTGTCACCCTTGCAAAGCTCACTGGGTGCTGAAGATGGCGAGAGAGATCTTTCACTCCTGGCTCTTTGGCTGTGGGAGCAGAGTTCAAACGTTCGTGCCTTACTCTGCTGTGCTCAGAGAGCACCAGGCACCAAAGATGTTGGATTCAAACGCACTTTTAGGTAGGAAGGGAGGAGAGACAGCAATGAGTGTGTCACCCTTGCAGTGCTCCCTGTGTGCTGAAGATCCTCAGCAACATCTTTCACTCCTGCCTCTTTGGCTCTGGGAGCAGAGTTCAAACGTTCCTGCTTTACTCAGCTGTGCTCAGAGATGACCAGGCACCAGAGATGATTCAAATGCACTTTGTGGTAGGAAAATGAGGAGAGACAGCAATGTGTGTGTCACCCTTGCAAAGCTCACTGTGTGCTGAAGATGGCGAGAGAGATCATTCACTCCTGGCTCTTTGGCTGTGGGAGCAGAGTTCAAACGTTCGTGCTTTACTCTGCTGTGCTCAGAGAGCACCAGGCACCAAAGATGTTGGATTCAAACGCACTTTTAGGTAGGAAGGGAGGAGAGACAGCAATGAGTGTGTCACCCTTGCAGTGCTCCCTGTGTGCTGAAGATCCTCAGCAACATCTTTCATTCCTGCCCCTTTTACTGTGGGAGCAGTGTTTAAACGCTCGTGCTTTACTCTGCTGTGCTCAGAGAGCACCAGGCACCAAAGATGTTGGATTCAAATGCACTTTCAGGTAGAAAGACAGTAGAGACAGCAATGTGTGTGTCACCCTTGCAAAGCTCACTGAGTGCTGAAGACGCCCAGAAACATCATTCGCACCTGGATCTTCTGCTCTGGGAGCAGAGTTCAAACATTCGTTTCCTACGCTGCTCTGCTCAGGCAGCTCCAGACTCCACCGATGTCGGATTCGAATGCACTTTGAGGTAGGGAAGTAAGGAGTGACAGCAATGTGTGTGTCACCCTTGAAAGCGCACTGTGTGCAGAAGATGCCCAGACACATCTTTCACTCCTGCCTCTTTTCCTGTGGGAGCAGAGTTCACATGTTTATGCTTCACTCTGCTGAGCTCAGCCGACGGCAGGAACCGGAGATGTTGGATTCAAATGCACTTTGAGGTAGGAAAGTGAGGAAAAACAGCAATGTGTGTGTCACCCTTGCAAAGCTCACTGGGTGCTGAAGATGGCGAGAGAGATCTTTCACTCCTGGCTCTTTGGCTGTGGGAGCAGAGTTCAAACGTTCGTGCCTTACTCTGCTGTGCTCAGAGAGCACCAGGCACCAAAAATGTTGGATTCAAACGCACTTTTAGGTAGGAAGGGAGGAGAGACAGCAATGAGTGTGTCACCCTTGCAGTGCTCCCTGTGTGCTGAAGGTGCCCAGCAACATCTTTCACTCCTGCCTCTTTGGTTCTGGGAGCAGAGTTCAAACGTTCGTGCTTTACTCTGCTGTGCTCAGCTGGAAATAGGCACCGGAGATATTGAATTCAAATGCACTTTGAGGTAGGGATTGAGGAGAGACAGCAATGTGTGTGTCGCTCTTCAAAGCTCACTGTCTGCTGAAATTGCAATGCAACATCTTTCATTCCTGCCTCTTTTCCGGTAGGAGCAGAGTTTAAACGTTCGTGCTTTACTCTGCTGTGCTCTGAGAGCACCAGGCACCAAAGATGTTGGATTCAAATGCACTTTCAGGTAGAAAGACAGTAGAGACAGCAATGTGTGTGTCACCCTTGCAAAGCTCACTGAGTGCTGAAGACGCCCAGAAACATCATTCGCACCTGGATCTTCTGCTCTGGGAGCAGAGTTCAAACATTCGTTTCCTACGCTGCTCTGCTCAGGCAGCTCCAGACTCCACCGATGTCGGATTCGAATGCACTTTGAGGTAGGGAAGTAAGGAGTGACAGCAATGTGTGTGTCACCCTTGAAAGCGCACTGTGTGCAGAAGATGCCCAGACACATCTTTCACTCCTGCCTCGTTTCCTGTGGGAGCAGAGTTCACATGTTTATGCTTCACTCTGCTGAGCTCAGCCGACGGCAGGAACCGGAGATGTTGGATTCAAATGCACTTTAAGGTAGGAAAGTGAGGAAAAACAGCAATGTGTGTGTCACCCTTGCAAAGCTCACTGGGTGCTGAAGATGGCGAGAGAGATCTTTCACTCCTGGCTCTTTGGCTGTGGGAGCAGAGTTCAAACGTTCGTGCCTTACTCTGCTGCGCTCAGAGAGCACCAGGCACCAAAGATGTTGGATTCAATCGCACTTTTAGGTAGGAAGGGAGGAGAGACAGCAATGAGTGTGTCACCCTTGCAGTGCTCCCTGTGTGCTGAAGGTGCCCAGCAACATCTTTCACTCATGCCTCTTTGGTTCTGGGAGCAGAGTTGAAACGTTCGTGCTTTACTCTGCTGTGCTCAGCTGGAAATAGGCACCGGAGATATTGAATTCAAATGCACTTTGAGGTAGGGATTGAGGAGAGACAGCAATGTGTGTGTCGCTCTTCAAAGCTCACTGTCTGCTGAAATTGCAATGCAACATCTTTCATTCCTGCCTCTTTTCCGGTAGGAGCAGAGTTTAAACGTTCGTGCTTTACTCTGCTGTGCTCTGAGAGCACCAGGCACCAAAGATGTTGGATTCAAATGCACTTTCAGGTAGAAAGACAGTAGAGACAGCAATGTGTGTGTCACC
This sequence comes from Lathamus discolor, assembly GCF_037157495.1. Taxonomy (NCBI): domain Eukaryota; kingdom Metazoa; phylum Chordata; class Aves; order Psittaciformes; family Psittacidae; genus Lathamus; species Lathamus discolor. Next base: position 23,792,370 of record NC_088890.1, on the reverse strand, counting down.
CTTGCAAAGCTCACTGAGTGCTGAAGACGCCCAGAAACATCATTCGCACCTGGATCTTCTGCTCTGGGAGCAGAGTTCAAACATTCGTTTCCTACGCTGCTCTGCTCAGGCAGCTCCAGACTCCACCGATGTCGGATTCGAATGCACTTTGAGGTAGGGAAGTAAGGAGTGACAGCAATGTGTGTGTCACCCTTGAAAGCGCACTGTGTGCAGAAGATGCCCAGACACATCTTTCACTCCTGCCTCTTTTCCTGTGGGAGCAGAGTTCACATGTTTATGCTTCACTCTGCTGAGCTCAGCCGACGGCAGGAACCGGAGATGTTGGATTCAAATGCACTTTAAGGTAGGAAAGTGAGGAAAAACAGCAATGTGTGTGTCACCCTTGCAAAGCTCACTGGGTGCTGAAGATGGCGAGAGAGATCTTTCACTCCTGGCTCTTTGGCTGTGGGAGCAGAGTTCAAACGTTCGTGCCTTACTGTGCTGTGCTCAGAGAGCACCAGGCACCAAAAATGTTGGATTCAAACGCACTTTTAGGTAGGAAGGGAGGAGAGACAGCAATGAGTGTGTCACCCTTGCAGTGCTCCCTGTGTGCTGAAGGTGCCCAGCAACATCTTTCACTCCTGCCTCTTTGGTTCTGGGAGCAGAGTTGAAACGTTCGTGCTTTACTCTGCTGTGCTCAGCTGGAAATAGGCACCGGAGATATTGAATTCAAATGCACTTTGAGGTAGGGATTGAGGAGAGACAGCAATGTGTGTGTCGCTCTTCAAAGCTCACTGTCTGCTGAAATTGCAATGCAACATCTTTCATTCCTGCCTCTTTTCCGGTAGGAGCAGAGTTTAAACGTTCGTGCTTTACTCTGCTGTGCTCTGAGAGCACCAGGCACCAAAGATGTTGGATTCAAATGCACTTTCAGGTAGAAAGACAGTAGAGACAGCAATGTGTGTGTCACCCTTGCAAAGCTCACTGAGTGCTGAAGACGCCCAGAAACATCATTCGCACCTGGATCTTCTGCTCTGGGAGCAGAGTTCAAACATTCGTTTCCTACGCTGCTCTGCTCAGGCAGCTCCAGACTCCACCGATGTCGAATTCGAATGCACTTTGAGGTAGGGAAGTAAGGAGTGACAGCAATGTGTGTGTCACCCTTGAAAGCGCACTGTGTGCAGAAGATGCCCAGACACATCTTTCACTCCTGCCTCTTTTCCTGTGGGAGCAGAGTTCACATGTTTATGCTTCACTCTGCTGAGCTCAGCCGACGGCAGGAACCGGAGATGTTGGATTCAAATGCACTTTGAGGTAGGAAAGTGAGGAAAAACAGCAATGTGTGTGTCACCCTTGCAAAGCTCACTGGGTGCTGAAGATGGCGAGAGAGATCTTTCACTCCTGGCTCTTTGGCTGTGGGAGCAGAGTTCAAACGTTCGTGCCTTACTCTGCTGTGCTCAGAGAGCACCAGGCACCGGAGATGTTGGATTCAAACGCACTTTTAGGTAGGAAGGGAGGAGAGACAGCAATGAGTGTGTCACCCTTGCAGTGCTCCCTGTGTGCTGAAGGTGCCCAGCAACATCTTTCACTCCTGCCTCTTTGGTTCTGGGAGCAGAGTTGAAACGTTCGTGCTTTACTCTGCTGTGCTCAGCTGGAAATAGGCACCGGAGATATTGAATTCAAATGCACTTTGAGGTAGGGATTGAGGAGAGACAGCAATGTGTGTGTCGCTCTTCAAAGCTCACTGTCTGCTGAAATTGCAATGCAACATCTTTCATTCCTGCCTCTTTTCCGGTAGGAGCAGAGTTTAAACGTTCGTGCTTTACTCTGCTGTGCTCTGAGAGCACCAGGCACCAAAGATGTTGGATTCAAATGCACTTTCAGGTAGAAAGACAGTAGAGACAGCAATGTGTGTGTCACCCTTGCAAAGCTCACTGAGTGCTGAAGACGCCCAGAAACATCATTCGCACCTGGATCTTCTGCTCTGGGAGCAGAGTTCAAACATTCGTTTCCTACGCTGCTCTGCTCAGGCAGCTCCAGACTCCACCGATGTCGGATTCGAATGCCCTTTGAGGTAGGGAAGTAAGGAGTGACAGCAATGTGTGTGTCACCCTTGAAAGCGCACTGTGTGCAGAAGATGCCCAGACACATCTTTCACTCCTGCCTCTTTTCCTGTGGGAGCAGAGTTCACATGTATATGCTTCACTCTGCTGAGGTCAGCCGACGGCAGGAACCGGAGATGTTGGATTCAAATGCACTTTGAGGTAGGAAAGTGAGGAAAAACAGCAATGTGTGTGTCACCCTTGCAAAGCTCACTGGGTGCTGAAGATGGCGAGAGAGATCTTTCACTCCTGGCTCTTTGGCTGTGGGAGCAGAGTTCAAACGTTCGTGCTTTACTCTGCTGTGCTCAGAGAGCACCAGGCACCGGAGATGTTGGATTCAAACGCACTTTTAGGTAGGAAGGGAGGAGAGACAGCAATGAGTGTGTCACCCTTGCAGTGCTCCCTGTGTGCTGAAGATCCTCAGCAACATCTTTCACTCCTGCCTCTTTGGCTCTGGGAGCAGAGTTCAAACGTTCCTGCTTTACTCAGCTGTGCTCAGAGATGACCAGGCACCAGAGATGATTCAAATGCACTTTGTGGTAGGAAAATGAGGAGAGACAGCAATGTGTGTGTCACCCTTGCAAAGCTCACTGTGTGCTGAAGATGGCGAGAGAGATCATTCACTCCTGGCTCTTTGGCTGTGGGAGCAGAGTTCAAACGTTCGTGCTTTACTCTGCTGTGCTCAGAGAGCACCAGGCACCAAAGATGTTGGATTCAAACGCACTTTTAGGTAGGAAGGGAGGAGAGACAGCAATGAGTGTGTCACCCTTGCAGTGCTCCCTGTGTGCTGAAGATCCTCAGCAACATCTTTCATTCCTGCCCCTTTTACTGTGGGAGCAGTGTTTAAACGCTCGTGCTTTACTCTGCTGTGCTCAGAGAGCACCAGGCACCAAAGATGTTGGATTCAAACGCACTTTCAGGTAGAAAGACAGTAGAGACAGCAATGTGTGTGTCACCCTTGCAAAGCTCACTGAGTGCTGAAGACGCCCAGAAACATCATTCGCACCTGGATCTTCTGCTCTGGGAGCAGAGTTCAAACATTCGTTTCCTACGCTGCTCTGCTCAGGCAGCTCCAGACTCCACCGATGTCGGATTCGAATGCACTTTGAGGTAGGGAAGTAAGGAGTGACAGCAATGTGTGTGTCACCCTTGAAAGCGCACTGTGTGCAGAAGATGCCCAGACACATCTTTCACTCCTGCCTCTTTTCCTGTGGGAGCAGAGTTCACATGTTTATGCTTCACTCTGCTGAGCTCAGCCGACGGCAGGAACCGGAGATGTTGGATTCAAATGCACTTTGAGGTAGGAAAGTGAGGAAAAACAGCAATGTGTGTGTCACCCTTGCAAAGCTCACTGGGTGCTGAAGATGGCGAGAGAGATCTTTCACTCCTGGCTCTTTGGCTGTGGGAGCAGAGTTCAAACGTTCGTGCCTTACTCTGCTGTGCTCAGAGAGCACCAGGCACCGGAGATGTTGGATTCAAACGCACTTTTAGGTAGGAAGGGAGGAGAGACAGCAATGAGTGTGTCACCCTTGCAGTGCTCCCTGTGTGCTGAAGGTGCCCAGCAACATCTTTCACTCCTGCCTCTTTGGTTCTGGGAGCAGAGTTCAAACGTTCGTGCTTTACTCTGCTGTGCTCAGCTGGAAATAGGCACCGGAGATATTGAATTCAAATGCACTTTGAGGTAGGGATTGAGGAGAGACAGCAATGTGTGTGTCGCTCTTCAAAGCTCACTGTCTGCTGAAATTGCAATGCAACATCTTTCATTCCTGCCTCTTTTCCGGTAGGAGCAGAGTTTAAACGTTCGTGCTTTACTCTGCTGTGCTCTGAGAGCACCAGGCACCAAAGATGTTGGATTCAAATGCACTTTCAGGTAGAAAGACAGTAGAGACAGCAATGTGTGTGTCACCCTTGCAAAGCTCACTGAGTGCTGAAGACGCCCAGAAACATCATTCGCACCTGGATCTTCTGCTCTGGGAGCAGAGTTCAAACATTCGTTTCCTACGCTGCTCTGCTCAGGCAGCTCCAGACTCCACCGATGTCGGATTCGAATGCACTTTGAGGTAGGGAAGTAAGGAGTGACAGCAATGTGTGTGTCACCCTTGAAAGCGCACTGTGTGCAGAAGATGCCCAGACACATCTTTCACTCCTGCCTCGTTTCCTGTGGGAGCAGAGTTCACATGTTTATGCTTCACTCTGCTGAGCTCAGCCGACGGCAGGAACCGGAGATGTTGGATTCAAATGCACTTTAAGGTAGGAAAGTGAGGAAAAACAGCAATGTGTGTGTCACCCTTGCAAAGCTCACTGGGTGCTGAAGATGGCGAGAGAGATCTTTCACTCCTGGCTCTTTGGCTGTGGGAGCAGAGTTCAAACGTTCGTGCCTTACTCTGCTGCGCTCAGAGAGCACCAGGCACCAAAGATGTTGGATTCAATCGCACTTTTAGGTAGGAAGGGAGGAGAGACAGCAATGAGTGTGTCACCCTTGCAGTGCTCCCTGTGTGCTGAAGGTGCCCAGCAACATCTTTCACTCATGCCTCTTTGGTTCTGGGAGCAGAGTTGAAACGTTCGTGCTTTACTCTGCTGTGCTCAGCTGGAAATAGGCACCGGAGATATTGAATTCAAATGCACTTTGAGGTAGGGATTGAGGAGAGACAGCAATGTGTGTGTCGCTCTTCAAAGCTCACTGTCTGCTGAAATTGCAATGCAACATCTTTCATTCCTGCCTCTTTTCCGGTAGGAGCAGAGTTTAAACGTTCGTGCTTTACTCTGCTGTGCTCTGAGAGCACCAGGCACCAAAGATGTTGGATTCAAATGCACTTTCAGGTAGAAAGACAGTAGAGACAGCAATGTGTGTGTCACCCTTGCAAAGCTCACTGAGTGCTGAAGACGCCCAGAAACATCATTCGCACCTGGATCTTCTGCTCTGGGAGCAGAGTTCAAACATTCGTTTCCTACGCTGCTCTGCTCAGGCAGCTCCAGACTCCACCGATGTCGGATTCGAATGCACTTTGAGGTAGGGAAGTAAGGAGTGACAGCAATGTGTGTGTCACCCTTGAAAGCGCACTGTGTGCAAAAGATGCCCAGACACATCTTTCACTCCTGCCTCTTTTCCTGTGGGAGCAGAGTTCACATGTTTATGCTTCACTCTGCTGAGCTCAGCCGACGGCAGGAACCGGAGATGTTGGATTCAAATGCACTTTAAGGTAGGAAAGTGAGGAAAAACAGCAATGTGTGTGTCACCCTTGCAAAGCTCACTGGGTGCTGAAGATGGCGAGAGAGATCTTTCACTCCTGGCTCTTTGGCTGTGGGAGCAGAGTTCAAACGTTCGTGCCTTACTGTGCTGTGCTCAGAGAGCACCAGGCACCAAAAATGTTGGATTCAAACGCACTTTTAGGTAGGAAGGGAGGAGAGACAGCAATGAGTGTGTCACCCTTGCAGTGCTCCCTGTGTGCTGAAGGTGCCCAGCAACATCTTTCACTCCTGCCTCTTTGGTTCTGGGAGCAGAGTTGAAACGTTCGTGCTTTACTCTGCTGTGCTCAGCTGGAAATAGGCACCGGAGATATTGAATTCAAATGCACTTTGAGGTAGGGATTGAGGAGAGACAGCAATGTGTGTGTCGCTCTTCAAAGCTCACTGTCTGCTGAAATTGCAATGCAACATCTTTCATTCCTGCCTCTTTTCCGGTAGGAGCAGAGTTTAAACGTTCGTGCTTTACTCTGCTGTGCTCTGAGAGCACCAGGCACCAAAGATGTTGGATTCAAATGCACTTTCAGGTAGAAAGACAGTAGAGACAGCAATGTGTGTGTCACCCTTGCAAAGCTCACTGAGTGCTGAAGACGCCCAGAAACATCATTCGCACCTGGATCTTCTGCTCTGGGAGCAGAGTTCAAACATTCGTTTCCTACGCTGCTCTGCTCAGGCAGCTCCAGACTCCACCGATGTCGAATTCGAATGCACTTTGAGGTAGGGAAGTAAGGAGTGACAGCAATGTGTGTGTCACCCTTGAAAGCGCACTGTGTGCAGAAGATGCCCAGACACATCTTTCACTCCTGCCTCTTTTCCTGTGGGAGCAGAGTTCACATGTTTATGCTTCACTCTGCTGAGCTCAGCCGACGGCAGGAACCGGAGATGTTGGATTCAAATGCACTTTGAGGTAGGAAAGTGAGGAAAAACAGCAATGTGTGTGTCACCCTTGCAAAGCTCACTGGGTGCTGAAGATGGCGAGAGAGATCTTTCACTCCTGGCTCTTTGGCTGTGGGAGCAGAGTTCAAACGTTCGTGCCTTACTCTGCTGTGCTCAGAGAGCACCAGGCACCGGAGATGTTGGATTCAAACGCACTTTTAGGTAGGAAGGGAGGAGAGACAGCAATGAGTGTGTCACCCTTGCAGTGCTCCCTGTGTGCTGAAGGTGCCCAGCAACATCTTTCACTCCTGCCTCTTTGGTTCTGGGAGCAGAGTTGAAACGTTCGTGCTTTACTCTGCTGTGCTCAGCTGGAAATAGGCACCGGAGATATTGAATTCAAATGCACTTTGAGGTAGGGATTGAGGAGAGACAGCAATGTGTGTGTCGCTCTTCAAAGCTCACTGTCTGCTGAAATTGCAATGCAACATCTTTCATTCCTGCCTCTTTTCCGGTAGGAGCAGAGTTTAAACGTTCGTGCTTTACTCTGCTGTGCTCTGAGAGCACCAGGCACCAAAGATGTTGGATTCAAATGCACTTTCAGGTAGAAAGACAGTAGAGACAGCAATGTGTGTGTCACCCTTGCAAAGCTCACTGAGTGCTGAAGACGCCCAGAAACATCATTCGCACCTGGATCTTCTGCTCTGGGAGCAGAGTTCAAACATTCGTTTCCTACGCTGCTCTGCTCAGGCAGCTCCAGACTCCACGGATGTCGGATTCGAATGCACTTTGAGGTAGGGAAGTAAGGAGTGACAGCAATGTGTGTGTCACCCTTGAAAGCGCACTGTGTGCAGAAGATGCCCAGACACATCTTTCACTCCTGCCTCTTTTCCTGTGGGAGCAGAGTTCACAAGTTTATGCTTCACTCTGCTGAGCTCAGCCGACGGCAGGAACCGGAGATGTTGGATTCAAATGCACTTTAAGGTAGGAAAGTGAGGAAAAACAGCAATGTGTGTGTCACCCTTGCAAAGCTCACTGGGTGCTGAAGATGGCGAGAGAGATCTTTCACTCCTGGCTCTTTGGCTGTGGGAGCAGAGTTCAAACGTTCGTGCTTTACTCTGCTGTGCTCAGAGAGCACCAGGCACCGGAGATGTTGGATTCAAACGCACTTTTAGGTAGGAAGGGAGGAGAGACAGCAATGAGTGTGTCACCCTTGCAGTGCTCCCTGTGTGCTGAAGATCCTCAGCAACATCTTTCACTCCTGCCTCTTTGGCTCTGGGAGCAGAGTTCAAACGTTCCTGCTTTACTCAGCTGTGCTCAGAGATGACCAGGCACCAGAGATGATTCAAATGCACTTTGTGGTAGGAAAATGAGGAGAGACAGCAATGTGTGTGTCACCCTTGCAAAGCTCACTGAGTGCTGAAGACGCCCAGAAACATCATTCGCACCTGGATCTTCTGCTCTGGGAGCAGAGTTCAAACATTCGTTTCCTACGCTGCTCTGCTCAGGCAGCTCCATACTCCACCGATGTCGGATTCGAATGCACTTTGAGGTAGGGAAGTAAGGAGTGGCAGCAATGTGTGTGTCACCCTTGAAAGCGCACTGTGTGCAGAAGATGCCCAGACACATCTTTCACTCCTGCCTCTTTTCCTGTGGGAGCAGAGTTCACATGTTTATGCTTCACTCTGCTGAGCTCAGCCGACGGCAGGAAACGGAGATGTTGGATTCAAATGCACTTTGAGGTAGGAAAGTGAGGAAAAACAGCAATGTGTGTGTCACCCTTGCAAAGCTCACTGGGTGCTGAAGATGGCGAGAGAGATCTTTCACTCCTGGCTCTTTGGCTGTGGGAGCAGAGTTCAAACGTTCGTGCCTTACTCTGCTGTGCTCAGAGAGCACCAGGCACCAAAGATGTTGGATTCAAACGCACTTTTAGGTAGGAAGGGAGGAGAGACAGCAATGAGTGTGTCACCCTTGCAGTGCTCCCTGTGTGCTGAAGATCCTCAGCAACATCTTTCACTCCTGCCTCTTTGGCTCTGGGAGCAGAGTTCAAACGTTCCTGCTTTACTCAGCTGTGCTCAGAGATGACCAGGCACCAGAGATGATTCAAATGCACTTTGTGGTAGGAAAATGAGGAGAGACAGCAATGTGTGTGTCACCCTTGCAAAGCTCACTGTGTGCTGAAGATGGCGAGAGAGATCATTCACTCCTGGCTCTTTGGCTGTGGGAGCAGAGTTCAAACGTTCGTGCTTTACTCTGCTGTGCTCAGAGAGCACCAGGCACCAAAGATGTTGGATTCAAACGCACTTTTAGGTAGGAAGGGAGGAGAGACAGCAATGAGTGTGTCACCCTTGCAGTGCTCCCTGTGTGCTGAAGATCCTCAGCAACATCTTTCATTCCTGCCCCTTTTACTGTGGGAGCAGTGTTTAAACGCTCGTGCTTTACTCTGCTGTGCTCAGAGAGCACCAGGCACCAAAGATGTTGGATTCAAATGCACTTTCAGGTAGAAAGACAGTAGAGACAGCAATGTGTGTGTCACCCTTGCAAAGCTCACTGAGTGCTGAAGACGCCCAGAAACATCATTCGCACCTGGATCTTCTGCTCTGGGAGCAGAGTTCAAACATTCGTTTCCTACGCTGCTCTGCTCAGGCAGCTCCAGACTCCACCGATGTCGGATTCGAATGCACTTTGAGGTAGGGAAGTAAGGAGTGACAGCAATGTGTGTGTCACCCTTGAAAGCGCACTGTGTGCAGAAGATGCCCAGACACATCTTTCACTCCTGCCTCTTTTCCTGTGGGAGCAGAGTTCACATGTTTATGCTTCACTCTGCTGAGCTCAGCCGACGGCAGGAACCGGAGATGTTGGATTCAAATGCACTTTGAGGTAGGAAAGTGAGGAAAAACAGCAATGTGTGTGTCACCCTTGCAAAGCTCACTGGGTGCTGAAGATGGCGAGAGAGATCTTTCACTCCTGGCTCTTTGGCTGTGGGAGCAGAGTTCAAACGTTCGTGCCTTACTCTGCTGTGCTCAGAGAGCACCAGGCACCAAAAATGTTGGATTCAAACGCACTTTTAGGTAGGAAGGGAGGAGAGACAGCAATGAGTGTGTCACCCTTGCAGTGCTCCCTGTGTGCTGAAGGTGCCCAGCAACATCTTTCACTCCTGCCTCTTTGGTTCTGGGAGCAGAGTTCAAACGTTCGTGCTTTACTCTGCTGTGCTCAGCTGGAAATAGGCACCGGAGATATTGAATTCAAATGCACTTTGAGGTAGGGATTGAGGAGAGACAGCAATGTGTGTGTCGCTCTTCAAAGCTCACTGTCTGCTGAAATTGCAATGCAACATCTTTCATTCCTGCCTCTTTTCCGGTAGGAGCAGAGTTTAAACGTTCGTGCTTTACTCTGCTGTGCTCTGAGAGCACCAGGCACCAAAGATGTTGGATTCAAATGCACTTTCAGGTAGAAAGACAGTAGAGACAGCAATGTGTGTGTCACCCTTGCAAAGCTCACTGAGTGCTGAAGACGCCCAGAAACATCATTCGCACCTGGATCTTCTGCTCTGGGAGCAGAGTTCAAACATTCGTTTCCTACGCTGCTCTGCTCAGGCAGCTCCAGACTCCACCGATGTCGGATTCGAATGCACTTTGAGGTAGGGAAGTAAGGAGTGACAGCAATGTGTGTGTCACCCTTGAAAGCGCACTGTGTGCAGAAGATGCCCAGACACATCTTTCACTCCTGCCTCGTTTCCTGTGGGAGCAGAGTTCACATGTTTATGCTTCACTCTGCTGAGCTCAGCCGACGGCAGGAACCGGAGATGTTGGATTCAAATGCACTTTAAGGTAGGAAAGTGAGGAAAAACAGCAATGTGTGTGTCACCCTTGCAAAGCTCACTGGGTGCTGAAGATGGCGAGAGAGATCTTTCACTCCTGGCTCTTTGGCTGTGGGAGCAGAGTTCAAACGTTCGTGCCTTACTCTGCTGCGCTCAGAGAGCACCAGGCACCAAAGATGTTGGATTCAATCGCACTTTTAGGTAGGAAGGGAGGAGAGACAGCAATGAGTGTGTCACCCTTGCAGTGCTCCCTGTGTGCTGAAGGTGCCCAGCAACATCTTTCACTCATGCCTCTTTGGTTCTGGGAGCAGAGTTGAAACGTTCGTGCTTTACTCTGCTGTGCTCAGCTGGAAATAGGCACCGGAGATATTGAATTCAAATGCACTTTGAGGTAGGGATTGAGGAGAGACAGCAATGTGTGTGTCGCTCTTCAAAGCTCACTGTCTGCTGAAATTGCAATGCAACATCTTTCATTCCTGCCTCTTTTCCGGTAGGAGCAGAGTTTAAACGTTCGTGCTTTACTCTGCTGTGCTCTGAGAGCACCAGGCACCAAAGATGTTGGATTCAAATGCACTTTCAGGTAGAAAGACAGTAGAGACAGCAATGTGTGTGTCACCCTTGCAAAGCTCACTGAGTGCTGAAGACGCCCAGAAACATCATTCGCACCTGGATCTTCTGCTCTGGGAGCAGAGTTCAAACATTCGTTTCCTACGCTGCTCTGCTCAGGCAGCTCCAGACTCCACCGATGTCGGATTCGAATGCACTTTGAGGTAGGGAAGTAAGGAGTGACAGCAATGTGTGTGTCACCCTTGAAAGCGCACTGTGTGCAGAAGATGCCCAGACACATCTTTCACTCCTGCCTCTTTTCCTGTGGGAGCAGAGTTCACATGTTTATGCTTCACTCTGCTGAGCTCAGCCGACGGCAGGAACCGGAGATGTTGGATTCAAATGCACTTTAAGGTAGGAAAGTGAGGAAAAACAGCAATGTGTGTGTCACCCTTGCAAAGCTCACTGGGTGCTGAAGATGGCGAGAGAGATCTTTCACTCCTGGCTCTTTGGCTGTGGGAGCAGAGTTCAAACGTTCGTGCCTTACTGTGCTGTGCTCAGAGAGCACCAGGCACCAAAAATGTTGGATTCAAACGCACTTTTAGGTAGGAAGGGAGGAGAGACAGCAATGAGTGTGTCACCCTTGCAGTGCTCCCTGTGTGCTGAAGGTGCCCAGCAACATCTTTCACTCCTGCCTCTTTGGTTCTGGGAGCAGAGTTGAAACGTTCGTGCTTTACTCTGCTGTGCTCAGCTGGAAATAGGCACCGGAGATATTGAATTCAAATGCACTTTGAGGTAGGGATTGAGGAGAGACAGCAATGTGTGTGTCGCTCTTCAAAGCTCACTGTCTGCTGAAATTGCAATGCAACATCTTTCATTCCTGCCTCTTTTCCGGTAGGAGCAGAGTTTAAACGTTCGTGCTTTACTCTGCTGTGCTCTGAGAGCACCAGGCACCAAAGATGTTGGATTCAAATGCACTTTCAGGTAGAAAGACAGTAGAGACAGCAATGTGTGTGTCACCCTTGCAAAGCTCACTGAGTGCTGAAGACGCCCAGAAACATCATTCGCACCTGGATCTTCTGCTCTGGGAGCAGAGTTCAAACATTCGTTTCCTACGCTGCTCTGCTCAGGCAGCTCCAGACTCCACCGATGTCGAATTCGAATGCACTTTGAGGTAGGGAAGTAAGGAGTGACAGCAATGTGTGTGTCACCCTTGAAAGCGCACTGTGTGCAGAAGATGCCCAGACACATCTTTCACTCCTGCCTCTTTTCCTGTGGGAGCAGAGTTCACATGTTTATGCTTCACTCTGCTGAGCTCAGCCGACGGCAGGAACCGGAGATGTTGGATTCAAATGCACTTTGAGGTAGGAAAGTGAGGAAAAACAGCAATGTGTGTGTCACCCTTGCAAAGCTCACTGGGTGCTGAAGATGGCGAGAGAGATCTTTCACTCCTGGCTCTTTGGCTGTGGGAGCAGAGTTCAAACGTTCGTGCCTTACTCTGCTGTGCTCAGAGAGCACCAGGCACCGGAGATGTTGGATTCAAACGCACTTTTAGGTAGGAAGGGAGGAGAGACAGCAATGAGTGTGTCACCCTTGCAGTGCTCCCTGTGTGCTGAAGGTGCCCAGCAACATCTTTCACTCCTGCCTCTTTGGTTCTGGGAGCAGAGTTGAAACGTTCGTGCTTTACTCTGCTGTGCTCAGCTGGAAATAGGCACCGGAGATATTGAATTCAAATGCACTTTGAGGTAGGGATTGAGGAGAGACAGCAATGTGTGTGTCGCTCTTCAAAGCTCACTGTCTGCTGAAATTGCAATGCAACATCTTTCATTCCTGCCTCTTTTCCGGTAGGAGCAGAGTTTAAACGTTCGTGCTTTACTCTGCTGTGCTCTGAGAGCACCAGGCACCAAAGATGTTGGATTCAAATGCACTTTCAGGTAGAAAGACAGTAGAGACAGCAATGTGTGTGTCACCCTTGCAAAGCTCACTGAGTGCTGAAGACGCCCAGAAACATCATTCGCACCTGGATCTTCTGCTCTGGGAGCAGAGTTCAAACATTCGTTTCCTACGCTGCTCTGCTCAGGCAGCTCCAGACTCCACCGATGTCGGATTCGAATGCCCTTTGAGGTAGGGAAGTAAGGAGTGACAGCAATGTGTGTGTCACCCTTGAAAGCGCACTGTGTGCAGAAGATGCCCAGACACATCTTTCACTCCTGCCTCTTTTCCTGTGGGAGCAGAGTTCACATGTATATGCTTCACTCTGCTGAGGTCAGCCGACGGCAGGAACCGGAGATGTTGGATTCAAATGCACTTTGAGGTAGGAAAGTGAGGAAAAACAGCAATGTGTGTGTCACCCTTGCAAAGCTCACTGGGTGCTGAAGATGGCGAGAGAGATCTTTCACTCCTGGCTCTTTGGCTGTGGGAGCAGAGTTCAAACGTTCGTGCTTTACTCTGCTGTGCTCAGAGAGCACCAGGCACCGGAGATGTTGGATTCAAACGCACTTTTAGGTAGGAAGGGAGGAGAGACAGCAATGAGTGTGTCACCCTTGCAGTGCTCCCTGTGTGCTGAAGATCCTCAGCAACATCTTTCACTCCTGCCTCTTTGGCTCTGGGAGCAGAGTTCAAACGTTCCTGCTTTACTCAGCTGTGCTCAGAGATGACCAGGCACCAGAGATGATTCAAATGCACTTTGTGGTAGGAAAATGAGGAGAGACAGCAATGTGTGTGTCACCCTTGCAAAGCTCACTGTGTGCTGAAGATGGCGAGAGAGATCATTCACTCCTGGCTCTTTGGCTGTGGGAGCAGAGTTCAAACGTTCGTGCTTTACTCTGCTGTGCTCAGAGAGCACCAGGCACCAAAGATGTTGGATTCAAACGCACTTTTAGGTAGGAAGGGAGGAGAGACAGCAATGAGTGTGTCACCCTTGCAGTGCTCCCTGTGTGCTGAAGATCCTCAGCAACATCTTTCATTCCTGCCCCTTTTACTGTGGGAGCAGTGTTTAAACGCTCGTGCTTTACTCTGCTGTGCTCAGAGAGCACCAGGCACCAAAGATGTTGGATTCAAACGCACTTTCAGGTAGAAAGACAGTAGAGACAGCAATGTGTGTGTCACCCTTGCAAAGCTCACTGAGTGCTGAAGACGCCCAGAAACATCATTCGCACCTGGATCTTCTGCTCTGGGAGCAGAGTTCAAACATTCGTTTCCTACGCTGCTCTGCTCAGGCAGCTCCAGACTCCACCGATGTCGGATTCGAATGCACTTTGAGGTAGGGAAGTAAGGAGTGACAGCAATGTGTGTGTCACCCTTGAAAGCGCACTGTGTGCAGAAGATGCCCAGACACATCTTTCACTCCTGCCTCTTTTCCTGTGGGAGCAGAGTTCACATGTTTATGCTTCACTCTGCTGAGCTCAGCCGACGGCAGGAACCGGAGATGTTGGATTCAAATGCACTTTGAGGTAGGAAAGTGAGGAAAAACAGCAATGTGTGTGTCACCCTTGCAAAGCTCACTGGGTGCTGAAGATGGCGAGAGAGATCTTTCACTCCTGGCTCTTTGGCTGTGGGAGCAGAGTTCAAACGTTCGTGCCTTACTCTGCTGTGCTCAGAGAGCACCAGGCACCGGAGATGTTGGATTCAAACGCACTTTTAGGTAGGAAGGGAGGAGAGACAGCAATGAGTGTGTCACCCTTGCAGTGCTCCCTGTGTGCTGAAGGTGCCCAGCAACATCTTTCACTCCTGCCTCTTTGGTTCTGGGAGCAGAGTTCAAACGTTCGTGCTTTACTCTGCTGTGCTCAGCTGGAAATAGGCACCGGAGATATTGAATTCAAATGCACTTTGAGGTAGGGATTGAGGAGAGACAGCAATGTGTGTGTCGCTCTTCAAAGCTCACTGTCTGCTGAAATTGCAATGCAACATCTTTCATTCCTGCCTCTTTTCCGGTAGGAGCAGAGTTTAAACGTTCGTGCTTTACTCTGCTGTGCTCTGAGAGCACCAGGCACCAAAGATGTTGGATTCAAATGCACTTTCAGGTAGAAAGACAGTAGAGACAGCAATGTGTGTGTCACCCTTGCAAAGCTCACTGAGTGCTGAAGACGCCCAGAAACATCATTCGCACCTGGATCTTCTGCTCTGGGAGCAGAGTTCAAACATTCGTTTCCTACGCTGCTCTGCTCAGGCAGCTCCAGACTCCACCGATGTCGGATTCGAATGCACTTTGAGGTAGGGAAGTAAGGAGTGACAGCAATGTGTGTGTCACCCTTGAAAGCGCACTGTGTGCAGAAGATGCCCAGACACATCTTTCACTCCTGCCTCGTTTCCTGTGGGAGCAGAGTTCACATGTTTATGCTTCACTCTGCTGAGCTCAGCCGACGGCAGGAACCGGAGATGTTGGATTCAAATGCACTTTAAGGTAGGAAAGTGAGGAAAAACAGCAATGTGTGTGTCACCCTTGCAAAGCTCACTGGGTGCTGAAGATGGCGAGAGAGATCTTTCACTCCTGGCTCTTTGGCTGTGGGAGCAGAGTTCAAACGTTCGTGCCTTACTCTGCTGCGCTCAGAGAGCACCAGGCACCAAAGATGTTGGATTCAATCGCACTTTTAGGTAGGAAGGGAGGAGAGACAGCAATGAGTGTGTCACCCTTGCAGTGCTCCCTGTGTGCTGAAGGTGCCCAGCAACATCTTTCACTCATGCCTCTTTGGTTCTGGGAGCAGAGTTGAAACGTTCGTGCTTTACTCTGCTGTGCTCAGCTGGAAATAGGCACCGGAGATATTGAATTCAAATGCACTTTGAGGTAGGGATTGAGGAGAGACAGCAATGTGTGTGTCGCTCTTCAAAGCTCACTGTCTGCTGAAATTGCAATGCAACATCTTTCATTCCTGCCTCTTTTCCGGTAGGAGCAGAGTTTAAACGTTCGTGCTTTACTCTGCTGTGCTCTGAGAGCACCAGGCACCAAAGATGTTGGATTCAAATGCACTTTCAGGTAGAAAGACAGTAGAGACAGCAATGTGTGTGTCACCCTTGCAAAGCTCACTGAGTGCTGAAGACGCCCAGAAACATCATTCGCACCTGGATCTTCTGCTCTGGGAGCAGAGTTCAAACATTCGTTTCCTACGCTGCTCTGCTCAGGCAGCTCCAGACTCCACCGATGTCGGATTCGAATGCACTTTGAGGTAGGGAAGTAAGGAGTGACAGCAATGTGTGTGTCACCCTTGAAAGCGCACTGTGTGCAAAAGATGCCCAGACACATCTTTCACTCCTGCCTCTTTTCCTGTGGGAGCAGAGTTCACATGTTTATGCTTCACTCTGCTGAGCTCAGCCGACGGCAGGAACCGGAGATGTTGGATTCAAATGCACTTTAAGGTAGGAAAGTGAGGAAAAACAGCAATGTGTGTGTCACCCTTGCAAAGCTCACTGGGTGCTGAAGATGGCGAGAGAGATCTTTCACTCCTGGCTCTTTGGCTGTGGGAGCAGAGTTCAAACGTTCGTGCCTTACTGTGCTGTGCTCAGAGAGCACCAGGCACCAAAAATGTTGGATTCAAACGCACTTTTAGGTAGGAAGGGAGGAGAGACAGCAATGAGTGTGTCACCCTTGCAGTGCTCCCTGTGTGCTGAAGGTGCCCAGCAACATCTTTCACTCCTGCCTCTTTGGTTCTGGGAGCAGAGTTGAAACGTTCGTGCTTTACTCTGCTGTGCTCAGCTGGAAATAGGCACCGGAGATATTGAATTCAAATGCACTTTGAGGTAGGGATTGAGGAGAGACAGCAATGTGTGTGTCGCTCTTCAAAGCTCACTGTCTGCTGAAATTGCAATGCAACATCTTTCATTCCTGCCTCTTTTCCGGTAGGAGCAGAGTTTAAACGTTCGTGCTTTACTCTGCTGTGCTCTGAGAGCACCAGGCACCAAAGATGTTGGATTCAAATGCACTTTCAGGTAGAAAGACAGTAGAGACAGCAATGTGTGTGTCACCCTTGCAAAGCTCACTGAGTGCTGAAGACGCCCAGAAACATCATTCGCACCTGGATCTTCTGCTCTGGGAGCAGAGTTCAAACATTCGTTTCCTACGCTGCTCTGCTCAGGCAGCTCCAGACTCCACCGATGTCGAATTCGAATGCACTTTGAGGTAGGGAAGTAAGGAGTGACAGCAATGTGTGTGTCACCCTTGAAAGCGCACTGTGTGCAGAAGATGCCCAGACACATCTTTCACTCCTGCCTCTTTTCCTGTGGGAGCAGAGTTCACATGTTTATGCTTCACTCTGCTGAGCTCAGCCGACGGCAGGAACCGGAGATGTTGGATTCAAATGCACTTTGAGGTAGGAAAGTGAGGAAAAACAGCAATGTGTGTGTCACCCTTGCAAAGCTCACTGGGTGCTGAAGATGGCGAGAGAGATCTTTCACTCCTGGCTCTTTGGCTGTGGGAGCAGAGTTCAAACGTTCGTGCCTTACTCTGCTGTGCTCAGAGAGCACCAGGCACCAAAAATGTTGGATTCAAACGCACTTTTAGGTAGGAAGGGAGGAGAGACAGCAATGAGTGTGTCACCCTTGCAGTGCTCCCTGTGTGCTGAAGGTGCCCAGCAACATCTTTCACTCCTGCCTCTTTGGTTCTGGGAGCAGAGTTGAAACGTTCGTGCTTTACTCTGCTGTGCTCAGCTGGAAATAGGCACCGGAGATATTGAATTCAAATGCACTTTGAGGTAGGGATTGAGGAGAGACAGCAATGTGTGTGTCGCTCTTCAAAGCTCACTGTCTGCTGAAATTGCAATGCAACATCTTTCATTCCTGCCTCTTTTCCGGTAGGAGCAGAGTTTAAACGTTCGTGCTTTACTCTGCTGTGCTCTGAGAGCACCAGGCACCAAAGATGTTGGATTCAAATGCACTTTCAGGTAGAAAGACAGTAGAGACAGCAATGTGTGTGTCACCCTTGCAAAGCTCACTGAGTGCTGAAGACGCCCAGAAACATCATTCGCACCTGGATCTTCTGCTCTGGGAGCAGAGTTCAAACATTCGTTTCCTACGCTGCTCTGCTCAGGCAGCTCCAGACTCCACCGATGTCGGATTCGAATGCCCTTTGAGGTAGGGAAGTAAGGAGTGACAGCAATGTGTGTGTCACCCTTGAAAGCGCACTGTGTGCAGAAGATGCCCAGACACATCTTTCACTCCTGCCTCTTTTCCTGTGGGAGCAGAGTTCACATGTATATGCTTCACTCTGCTGAGGTCAGCCGACGGCAGGAACCGGAGATGTTGGATTCAAATGCACTTTGAGGTAGGAAAGTGAGGAAAAACAGCAATGTGTGTGTCACCCTTGCAAAGCTCACTGGGTGCTGAAGATGGCGAGAGAGATCTTTCACTCCTGGCTCTTTGGCTGTGGGAGCAGAGTTCAAACGTTCGTGCTTTACTCTGCTGTGCTCAGAGAGCACCAGGCACCGGAGATGTTGGATTCAAACGCACTTTTAGGTAGGAAGGGAGGAGAGACAGCAATGAGTGTGTCACCCTTGCAGTGCTCCCTGTGTGCTGAAGATCCTCAGCAACATCTTTCACTCCTGCCTCTTTGGCTCTGGGAGCAGAGTTCAAACGTTCCTGCTTTACTCAGCTGTGCTCAGAGATGACCAGGCACCAGAGATGATTCAAATGCACTTTGTGGTAGGAAAATGAGGAGAGACAGCAATGTGTGTGTCACCCTTGCAAAGCTCACTGTGTGCTGAAGATGGCGAGAGAGATCATTCACTCCTGGCTCTTTGGCTGTGGGAGCAGAGTTCAAACGTTCGTGCTTTACTCTGCTGTGCTCAGAGAGCACCAGGCACCAAAGATGTTGGATTCAAACGCACTTTTAGGTAGGAAGGGAGGAGAGACAGCAATGAGTGTGTCACCCTTGCAGTGCTCCCTGTGTGCTGAAGATCCTCAGCAACATCTTTCATTCCTGCCCCTTTTACTGTGGGAGCAGTGTTTAAACGCTCGTGCTTTACTCTGCTGTGCTCAGAGAGCACCAGGCACCAAAGATGTTGGATTCAAACGCACTTTCAGGTAGAAAGACAGTAGAGACAGCAATGTGTGTGTCACCCTTGCAAAGCTCACTGAGTGCTGAAGACGCCCAGAAACATCATTCGCACCTGGATCTTCTGCTCTGGGAGCAGAGTTCAAACATTCGTTTCCTACGCTGCTCTGCTCAGGCAGCTCCAGACTCCACCGATGTCGGATTCGAATGCACTTTGAGGTAGGGAAGTAAGGAGTGACAGCAATGTGTGTGTCACCCTTGAAAGCGCACTGTGTGCAGAAGATGCCCAGACACATCTTTCACTCCTGCCTCTTTTCCTGTGGGAGCAGAGTTCACATGTTTATGCTTCACTCTGCTGAGCTCAGCCGACGGCAGGAACCGGAGATGTTGGATTCAAATGCACTTTAAGGTAGGAAAGTGAGGAAAAACAGCAATGTGTGTGTCACCCTTGCAAAGCTCACTGGGTGCTGAAGATGGCGAGAGAGATCTTTCACTCCTGGCTCTTTGGCTGTGGGAGCAGAGTTCAAACGTTCGTGCCTTACTCTGCTGTGCTCAGAGAGCACCAGGCACCGGAGATGTTGGATTCAAACGCACTTTTAGGTAGGAAGGGAGGAGAGACAGCAATGAGTGTGTCACCCTTGCAGTGCTCCCTGTGTGCTGAAGGTGCCCAGGAACATCTTTCACTCCTGCCTCTTTGGTTCTGGGAGCAGAGTTGAAACGTTCGTGCTTTACTCTGCTGTGCTCAGCTGGAAATAGGCACCGGAGATATTGAATTCAAATGCACTTTGAGGTAGGGATTGAGGAGAGACAGCAATGTGTGTGTCGCTCTTCAAAGCTCACTGTCTGCTGAAATTGCAATGCAACATCTTTCATTCCTGCCTCTTTTCCGGTAGGAGCAGAGTTTAAACGTTCGTGCTTTACTCTGCTGTGCTCTGAGAGCACCAGGCACCAAAGATGTTGGATTCAAATGCACTTTCAGGTAGAAAGACAGTAGAGACAGCAATGTGTGTGTCACCCTTGCAAAGCTCACTGAGTGCTGAAGACGCCCAGAAACATCATTCGCACCTGGATCTTCTGCTCTGGGAGCAGAGTTCAAACATTCGTTTCCTACGCTGCTCTGCTCAGGCAGCTCCAGACTCCACCGATGTCGGATTCGAATGCACTTTGAGGTAGGGAAGTAAGGAGTGGCAGCAATGTGTGTGTCACCCTTGAAAGCGCACTGTGTGCAGAAGATGCCCAGACACATCTTTCACTCCTGCCTCTTTTCCTGTGGGAGCAGAGTTCACATGTTTATGCTTCACTCTGCTGAGCTCAGCCGACGGCAGGAAACGGAGATGTTGGATTCAAATGCACTTTGAGGTAGGAAAGTGAGGAAAAACAGCAATGTGTGTGTCACCCTTGCAAAGCTCACTGGGTGCTGAAGATGGCGAGAGAGATCTTTCACTCCTGGCTCTTTGGCTGTGGGAGCAGAGTTCAAACGTTCGTGCCTTACTCTGCTGTGCTCAGAGAGCACCAGGCACCAAAGATGTTGGATTCAAACGCACTTTTAGGTAGGAAGGGAGGAGAGACAGCAATGAGTGTGTCACCCTTGCAGTGCTCCCTGTGTGCTGAAGATCCTCAGCAACATCTTTCACTCCTGCCTCTTTGGCTCTGGGAGCAGAGTTCAAACGTTCCTGCTTTACTCAGCTGTGCTCAGAGATGACCAGGCACCAGAGATGATTCAAATGCACTTTGTGGTAGGAAAATGAGGAGAGACAGCAATGTGTGTGTCACCCTTGCAAAGCTCACTGTGTGCTGAAGATGGCGAGAGAGATCATTCACTCCTGGCTCTTTGGCTGTGGGAGCAGAGTTCAAACGTTCGTGCTTTACTCTGCTGTGCTCAGAGAGCACCAGGCACCAAAGATGTTGGATTCAAACGCACTTTTAGGTAGGAAGGGAGGAGAGACAGCAATGAGTGTGTCACCCTTGCAGTGCTCCCTGTGTGCTGAAGATCCTCAGCAACATCTTTCATTCCTGCCCCTTTTACTGTGGGAGCAGTGTTTAAACGCTCGTGCTTTACTCTGCTGTGCTCAGAGAGCACCAGGCACCAAAGATGTTGGATTCAAACGCACTTTCAGGTAGAAAGACAGTAGAGACAGCAATGTGTGTGTCACCCTTGCAAAGCTCACTGAGTGCTGAAGACGCCCAGAAACATCATTCGCACCTGGATCTTCTGCTCTGGGAGCAGAGTTCAAACATTCGTTTCCTACGCTGCTCTGCTCAGGCAGCTCCAGACTCCACCGATGTCGGATTCGAATGCACTTTGAGGTAGGGAAGTAAGGAGTGACAGCAATGTGTGTGTCACCCTTGAAAGCGCACTGTGTGCAGAAGATGCCCAGACACATCTTTCACTCCTGCCTCTTTTCCTGTGGGAGCAGAGTTCACATGTTTATGCTTCACTCTGCTGAGCTCAGCCGACGGCAGGAACCGGAGATGTTGGATTCAAATGCACTTTAAGGTAGGAAAGTGAGGAAAAACAGCAATGTGTGTGTCACCCTTGCAAAGCTCACTGGGTGCTGAAGATGGCGAGAGAGATCTTTCACTCCTGGCTCTTTGGCTGTGGGAGCAGAGTTCAAACGTTCGTGCCTTACTCTGCTGTGCTCAGAGAGCACCAGGCACCAAAAATGTTGGATTCAAACGCACTTTTAGGTAGGAAGGGAGGAGAGACAGCAATGAGTGTGTCACCCTTGCAGTGCTCCCTGTGTGCTGAAGGTGCCCAGCAACATCTTTCACTCCTGCCTCTTTGGTTCTGGGAGCAGAGTTGAAACGTTCGTGCTTTACTCTGCTGTGCTCAGCTGGAAATAGGCACCGGAGATATTGAATTCAAATGCACTTTGAGGTAGGGATTGAGGAGAGACAGCAATGTGTGTGTCGCTCTTCAAAGCTCACTGTCTGCTGAAATTGCAATGCAACATCTTTCATTCCTGCCTCTTTTCCGGTAGGAGCAGAGTTTAAACGTTCGTGCTTTACTCTGCTGTGCTCTGAGAGCACCAGGCACCAAAGATGTTGGATTCAAATGCACTTTCAGGTAGAAAGACAGTAGAGACAGCAATGTGTGTGTCACCCTTGCAAAGCTCACTGAGTGCTGAAGACGCCCAGAAACATCATTCGCACCTGGATCTTCTGCTCTGGGAGCAGAGTTCAAACATTCGTTTCCTACGCTGCTCTGCTCAGGCAGCTCCAGACTCCACGGATGTCGGATTCGAATGCACTTTGAGGTAGGGAAGTAAGGAGTGACAGCAATGTGTGTGTCACCCTTGAAAGCGCACTGTGTGCAGAAGATGCCCAGACACATCTTTCACTCCTGCC
Organism: Lathamus discolor; assembly: GCF_037157495.1. Lineage (NCBI taxonomy): Eukaryota > Metazoa > Chordata > Aves > Psittaciformes > Psittacidae > Lathamus > Lathamus discolor. The sequence goes on along the minus strand of NC_088890.1, from coordinate 23,770,478 downwards.
TCTTTTCCTGTGGGAGCAGAGTTCACAAGTTTATGCTTCACTCTGCTGAGCTCAGCCGACGGCAGGAACCGGAGATGTTGGATTCAAATGCACTTTAAGGTAGGAAAGTGAGGAAAAACAGCAATGTGTGTGTCACCCTTGCAAAGCTCACTGGGTGCTGAAGATGGCGAGAGAGATCTTTCACTCCTGGCTCTTTGGCTGTGGGAGCAGAGTTCAAACGTTCGTGCCTTACTCTGCTGTGCTCAGAGAGCACCAGGCACCAAAAATGTTGGATTCAAACGCACTTTTAGGTAGGAAGGGAGGAGAGACAGCAATGAGTGTGTCACCCTTGCAGTGCTCCCTGTGTGCTGAAGGTGCCCAGCAACATCTTTCACTCCTGCCTCTTTGGTTCTGGGAGCAGAGTTGAAACGTTCGTGCTTTACTCTGCTGTGCTCAGCTGGAAATAGGCACCGGAGATATTGAATTCAAATGCACTTTGAGGTAGGGATTGAGGAGAGACAGCAATGTGTGTGTCGCTCTTCAAAGCTCACTGTCTGCTGAAATTGCAATGCAACATCTTTCATTCCTGCCTCTTTCCCGGTAGGAGCAGAGTTTAAACGTTCGTGCTTTACTCTGCTGTGCTCTGAGAGCACCAGGCACCAAAGATGTTGGATTCAAATGCACTTTCAGGTAGAAAGACAGTAGAGACAGCAATGTGTGTGTCACCCTTGCAAAGCTCACTGAGTGCTGAAGACGCCCAGAAACATCATTCGCACCTGGATCTTCTGCTCTGGGAGCAGAGTTCAAACATTCGTTTCCTACGCTGCTCTGCTCAGGCAGCTCCAGACTCCACCGATGTCGGATTCGAATGCACTTTGAGGTAGGGAAGTAAGGAGTGACAGCAATGTGTGTGTCACCCTTGAAAGCGCACTGTGTGCAGAAGATGCCCAGACACATCTTTCACTCCTGCCTCTTTTCCTGTGGGAGCAGAGTTCACATGTTTATGCTTCACTCTGCTGAGCTCAGCCGACGGCAGGAACCGGAGATGTTGGATTCAAATGCACTTTAAGGTAGGAAAGTGAGGAAAAACAGCAATGTGTGTGTCACCCTTGCAAAGCTCACTGGGTGCTGAAGATGGCGAGAGAGATCTTTCACTCCTGGCTCTTTGGCTGTGGGAGCAGAGTTCAAACGTTCGTGCCTTACTCTGCTGTGCTCAGAGAGCACCAGGCACCGGAGATGTTGGATTCAAACGCACTTTTAGGTAGGAAGGGAGGAGAGACAGCAATGAGTGTGTCACCCTTGCAGTGCTCCCTGTGTGCTGAAGGTGCCCAGCAACATCTTTCACTCCTGCCTCTTTGGTTCTGGGAGCAGAGTTGAAACGTTCGTGCTTTACTCTGCTGTGCTCAGCTGGAAATAGGCACCGGAGATATTGAATTCAAATGCACTTTGAGGTAGGGATTGAGGAGAGACAGCAATGTGTGTGTCGCTCTTCAAAGCTCACTGTCTGCTGAAATTGCAATGCAACATCTTTCATTCCTGCCTCTTTTCCGGTAGGAGCAGAGTTTAAACGTTCGTGCTTTACTCTGCTGTGCTCTGAGAGCACCAGGCACCAAAGATGTTGGATTCAAATGCACTTTCAGGTAGAAAGACAGTAGAGACAGCAATGTGTGTGTCACCCTTGCAAAGCTCACTGAGTGCTGAAGACGCCCAGAAACATCATTCGCACCTGGATCTTCTGCTCTGGGAGCAGAGTTCAAACATTCGTTTCCTACGCTGCTCTGCTCAGGCAGCTCCAGACTCCACCGATGTCGGATTCGAATGCACTTTGAGGTAGGGAAGTAAGGAGTGGCAGCAATGTGTGTGTCACCCTTGAAAGCGCACTGTGTGCAGAAGATGCCCAGACACATCTTTCACTCCTGCCTCTTTTCCTGTGGGAGCAGAGTTCACATGTTTATGCTTCACTCTGCTGAGCTCAGCCGACGGCAGGAAACGGAGATGTTGGATTCAAATGCACTTTGAGGTAGGAAAGTGAGGAAAAACAGCAATGTGTGTGTCACCCTTGCAAAGCTCACTGGGTGCTGAAGATGGCGAGAGAGATCTTTCACTCCTGGCTCTTTGGCTGTGGGAGCAGAGTTCAAACGTTCGTGCCTTACTCTGCTGTGCTCAGAGAGCACCAGGCACCAAAGATGTTGGATTCAAACGCACTTTTAGGTAGGAAGGGAGGAGAGACAGCAATGAGTGTGTCACCCTTGCAGTGCTCCCTGTGTGCTGAAGATCCTCAGCAACATCTTTCACTCCTGCCTCTTTGGCTCTGGGAGCAGAGTTCAAACGTTCCTGCTTTACTCAGCTGTGCTCAGAGATGACCAGGCACCAGAGATGATTCAAATGCACTTTGTGGTAGGAAAATGAGGAGAGACAGCAATGTGTGTGTCACCCTTGCAAAGCTCACTGTGTGCTGAAGATGGCGAGAGAGATCATTCACTCCTGGCTCTTTGGCTGTGGGAGCAGAGTTCAAACGTTCGTGCTTTACTCTGCTGTGCTCAGAGAGCACCAGGCACCAAAGATGTTGGATTCAAACGCACTTTTAGGTAGGAAGGGAGGAGAGACAGCAATGAGTGTGTCACCCTTGCAGTGCTCCCTGTGTGCTGAAGATCCTCAGCAACATCTTTCACTCCTGCCTCTTTGGCTCTGGGAGCAGAGTTCAAACGTTCCTGCTTTACTCAGCTGTGCTCAGAGATGACCAGGCACCAGAGATGATTCAAATGCACTTTGTGGTAGGAAAATGAGGAGAGACAGCAATGTGTGTGTCACCCTTGCAAAGCTCACTGAGTGCTGAAGACGCCCAGAAACATCATTCGCACCTGGATCTTCTGCTCTGGGAGCAGAGTTCAAACATTCGTTTCCTACGCTGCTCTGCTCAGGCAGCTCCAGACTCCACCGATGTCGGATTCGAATGCACTTTGAGGTAGGGAAGTAAGGAGTGACAGCAATGTGTGTGTCACCCTTGAAAGCGCACTGTGTGCAGAAGATGCCCAGACACATCTTTCACTCCTGCCTCTTTTCCTGTGGGAGCAGAGTTCACATGTTTATGCTTCACTCTGCTGAGCTCAGCCGACGGCAGGAACCGGAGATGTTGGATTCAAATGCACTTTAAGGTAGGAAAGTGAGGAAAAACAGCAATGTGTGTGTCACCCTTGCAAAGCTCACTGGGTGCTGAAGATGGCGAGAGAGATCTTTCACTCCTGGCTCTTTGGCTGTGGGAGCAGAGTTCAAACGTTCGTGCCTTACTCTGCTGTGCTCAGAGAGCACCAGGCACCAAAAATGTTGGATTCAAACGCACTTTTAGGTAGGAAGGGAGGAGAGACAGCAATGAGTGTGTCACCCTTGCAGTGCTCCCTGTGTGCTGAAGATCCTCAGCAACATCTTTCACTCCTGCCTCTTTGGCTCTGGGAGCAGAGTTCAAACGTTCCTGCTTTACTCAGCTGTGCTCAGAGATGACCAGGCACCAGAGATGATTCAAATGCACTTTGTGGTAGGAAAATGAGGAGAGACAGCAATGTGTGTGTCACCCTTGCAAAGCTCACTGTGTGCTGAAGATGGCGAGAGAGATCATTCACTCCTGGCTCTTTGGCTGTGGGAGCAGAGTTCAAACGTTCGTGCTTTACTCTGCTGTGCTCAGAGAGCACCAGGCACCAAAGATGTTGGATTCAAACGCACTTTTAGGTAGGAAGGGAGGAGAGACAGCAATGAGTGTGTCACCCTTGCAGTGCTCCCTGTGTGCTGAAGATCCTCAGCAACATCTTTCACTCCTGCCTCTTTGGCTCTGGGAGCAGAGTTCAAACATTCCTGCTTTACTCAGCTGTGCTCAGAGATGACCAGGCACCAGAGATGATTCAAATGCACTTTGTGGTAGGAAAATGAGGAGAGACAGCAATGTGTGTGTCACCCTTGCAAAGCTCACTGAGTGCTGAAGACGCCCAGAAACATCATTCGCACCTGGATCTTCTGCTCTGGGAGCAGAGTTCAAACATTCGTTTCCTACACTGCTCTGCTCAGGCAGCTCCAGACTCCACCGATGTCGGATTCGAATGCACTTTGAGGTAGGGAAGTAAGGAGTGACAGCAATGTGTGTGTCACCCTTGAAAGCGCACTGTGTGCAGAAGATGCCCAGACACATCTTTCACTCCTGCCTCTTTTCCTGTGGGAGCAGAGTTCACATGTTTATGCTTCACTCTGCTGAGCTCAGCCGACGGCAGGAACCGGAGATGTTGGATTCAAATGCACTTTAAGGTAGGAAAGTGAGGAAAAACAGCAATGTGTGTGTCACCCTTGCAAAGCTCACTGGGTGCTGAAGATGGCGAGAGAGATCTTTCACTCCTGGCTCTTTGGCTGTGGGAGCAGAGTTCAAACGTTCGTGCCTTACTCTGCTGTGCTCAGAGAGCACCAGGCACCAAAAATGTTGGATTCAAACGCACTTTTAGGTAGGAAGGGAGGAGAGACAGCAATGAGTGTGTCACCCTTGCAGTGCTCCCTGTGTGCTGAAGGTGCCCAGCAACATCTTTCACTCCTGCCTCTTTGGTTCTGGGAGCAGAGTTGAAACGTTCGTGCTTTACTCTGCTGTGCTCAGCTGGAAATAGGCACCGGAGATATTGAATTCAAATGCACTTTGAGGTAGGGATTGAGGAGAGACAGCAATGTGTGTGTCGCTCTTCAAAGCTCACTGTCTGCTGAAATTGCAATGCAACATCTTTCATTCCTGCCTCTTTTCCGGTAGGAGCAGAGTTTAAACGTTCGTGCTTTACTCTGCTGTGCTCTGAGAGCACCAGGCACCAAAGATGTTGGATTCAAATGCACTTTCAGGTAGAAAGACAGTAGAGACAGCAATGTGTGTGTCACCCTTGCAAAGCTCACTGAGTGCTGAAGACGCCCAGAAACATCATTCGCACCTGGATCTTCTGCTCTGGGAGCAGAGTTCAAACATTCGTTTCCTACGCTGCTCTGCTCAGGCAGCTCCAGACTCCACCGATGTCGGATTCGAATGCACTTTGAGGTAGGGAAGTAAGGAGTGACAGCAATGTGTGTGTCACCCTTGAAAGCGCACTGTGTGCAGAAGATGCCCAGACACATCTTTCACTCCTGCCTCTTTTCCTGTGGGAGCAGAGTTCACAAGTTTATGCTTCACTCTGCTGAGCTCAGCCGACGGCAGGAACCGGAGATGTTGGATTCAAATGCACTTTAAGGTAGGAAAGTGAGGAAAAACAGCAATGTGTGTGTCACCCTTGCAAAGCTCACTGGGTGCTGAAGATGGCGAGAGAGATCTTTCACTCCTGGCTCTTTGGCTGTGGGAGCAGAGTTCAAACGTTCGTGCTTTACTCTGCTGTGCTCAGAGAGCACCAGGCACCGGAGATGTTGGATTCAAACGCACTTTTAGGTAGGAAGGGAGGAGAGACAGCAATGAGTGTGTCACCCTTGCAGTGCTCCCTGTGTGCTGAAGATCCTCAGCAACATCTTTCACTCCTGCCTCTTTGGCTCTGGGAGCAGAGTTCAAACGTTCCTGCTTTACTCAGCTGTGCTCAGAGATGACCAGGCACCAGAGATGATTCAAATGCACTTTGTGGTAGGAAAATGAGGAGAGACAGCAATGTGTGTGTCACCCTTGCAAAGCTCACTGAGTGCTGAAGACGCCCAGAAACATCATTCGCACCTGGATCTTCTGCTCTGGGAGCAGAGTTCAAACATTCGTTTCCTACGCTGCTCTGCTCAGGCAGCTCCATACTCCACCGATGTCGGATTCGAATGCACTTTGAGGTAGGGAAGTAAGGAGTGGCAGCAATGTGTGTGTCACCCTTGAAAGCGCACTGTGTGCAGAAGATGCCCAGACACATCTTTCACTCCTGCCTCTTTTCCTGTGGGAGCAGAGTTCACATGTTTATGCTTCACTCTGCTGAGCTCAGCCGACGGCAGGAAACGGAGATGTTGGATTCAAATGCACTTTGAGGTAGGAAAGTGAGGAAAAACAGCAATGTGTGTGTCACCCTTGCAAAGCTCACTGGGTGCTGAAGATGGCGAGAGAGATCTTTCACTCCTGGCTCTTTGGCTGTGGGAGCAGAGTTCAAACGTTCGTGCCTTACTCTGCTGCGCTCAGAGAGCACCAGGCACCAAAGATGTTGGATTCAAACGCACTTTTAGGTAGGAAGGGAGGAGAGACAGCAATGAGTGTGTCACCCTTGCAGTGCTCCCTGTGTGCTGAAGATCCTCAGCAACATCTTTCACTCCTGCCTCTTTGGCTCTGGGAGCAGAGTTCAAACGTTCCTGCTTTACTCAGCTGTGCTCAGAGATTGCCAGGCACCAGAGATGATTCAAATGCACTTTGTGGTAGGAAAATGAGGAGAGACAGCAATGTGTGTGTCACCCTTGCAAAGCTCACTGTGTGCTGAAGATGGCGAGAGAGATCATTCACTCCTGGCTCTTTGGCTGTGGGAGCAGAGTTCAAACGTTCGTGCTTTACTCTGCTGTGCTCAGAGAGCACCAGGCACCAAAGATGTTGGATTCAAACGCACTTTTAGGTAGGAAGGGAGGAGAGACAGCAATGAGTGTGTCACCCTTGCAGTGCTCCCTGTGTGCTGAAGATCCTCAGCAACATCTTTCATTCCTGCCCCTTTTACTGTGGGAGCAGTGTTTAAACGCTCGTGCTTTACTCTGCTGTGCTCAGAGAGCACCAGGCACCAAAGATGTTGGATTCAAACGCACTTTCAGGTAGAAAGACAGTAGAGACAGCAATGTGTGTGTCACCCTTGCAAAGCTCACTGAGTGCTGAAGACGCCCAGAAACATCATTCGCACCTGGATCTTCTGCTCTGGGAGCAGAGTTCAAACATTCGTTTCCTACGCTGCTCTGCTCAGGCAGCTCCAGACTCCACCGATGTCGGATTCGAATGCACTTTGAGGTAGGGAAGTAAGGAGTGACAGCAATGTGTGTGTCACCCTTGAAAGCGCACTGTGTGCAGAAGATGCCCAGACACATCTTTCACTCCTGCCTCTTTTCCTGTGGGAGCAGAGTTCACATGTTTATGCTTCACTCTGCTGAGCTCAGCCGACGGCAGGAACCGGAGATGTTGGATTCAAATGCACTTTGAGGTAGGAAAGTGAGGAAAAACAGCAATGTGTGTGTCACCCTTGCAAAGCTCACTGGGTGCTGAAGATGGCGAGAGAGATCTTTCACTCCTGGCTCTTTGGCTGTGGGAGCAGAGTTCAAACGTTCGTGCCTTACTCTGCTGTGCTCAGAGAGCACCAGGCACCGGAGATGTTGGATTCAAACGCACTTTTAGGTAGGAAGGGAGGAGAGACAGCAATGAGTGTGTCACCCTTGCAGTGCTCCCTGTGTGCTGAAGGTGCCCAGCAACATCTTTCACTCCTGCCTCTTTGGTTCTGGGAGCAGAGTTCAAACGTTCGTGCTTTACTCTGCTGTGCTCAGCTGGAAATAGGCACCGGAGATATTGAATTCAAATGCACTTTGAGGTAGGGATTGAGGAGAGACAGCAATGTGTGTGTCGCTCTTCAAAGCTCACTGTCTGCTGAAATTGCAATGCAACATCTTTCATTCCTGCCTCTTTTCCGGTAGGAGCAGAGTTTAAACGTTCGTGCTTTACTCTGCTGTGCTCTGAGAGCACCAGGCACCAAAGATGTTGGATTCAAATGCACTTTCAGGTAGAAAGACAGTAGAGACAGCAATGTGTGTGTCACCCTTGCAAAGCTCACTGAGTGCTGAAGACGCCCAGAAACATCATTCGCACCTGGATCTTCTGCTCTGGGAGCAGAGTTCAAACATTCGTTTCCTACGCTGCTCTGCTCAGGCAGCTCCAGACTCCACCGATGTCGGATTCGAATGCACTTTGAGGTAGGGAAGTAAGGAGTGACAGCAATGTGTGTGTCACCCTTGAAAGCGCACTGTGTGCAGAAGATGCCCAGACACATCTTTCACTCCTGCCTCGTTTCCTGTGGGAGCAGAGTTCACATGTTTATGCTTCACTCTGCTGAGCTCAGCCGACGGCAGGAACCGGAGATGTTGGATTCAAATGCACTTTAAGGTAGGAAAGTGAGGAAAAACAGCAATGTGTGTGTCACCCTTGCAAAGCTCACTGGGTGCTGAAGATGGCGAGAGAGATCTTTCACTCCTGGCTCTTTGGCTGTGGGAGCAGAGTTCAAACGTTCGTGCCTTACTCTGCTGCGCTCAGAGAGCACCAGGCACCAAAGATGTTGGATTCAATCGCACTTTTAGGTAGGAAGGGAGGAGAGACAGCAATGAGTGTGTCACCCTTGCAGTGCTCCCTGTGTGCTGAAGGTGCCCAGCAACATCTTTCACTCATGCCTCTTTGGTTCTGGGAGCAGAGTTGAAACGTTCGTGCTTTACTCTGCTGTGCTCAGCTGGAAATAGGCACCGGAGATATTGAATTCAAATGCACTTTGAGGTAGGGATTGAGGAGAGACAGCAATGTGTGTGTCGCTCTTCAAAGCTCACTGTCTGCTGAAATTGCAATGCAACATCTTTCATTCCTGCCTCTTTTCCGGTAGGAGCAGAGTTTAAACGTTCGTGCTTTACTCTGCTGTGCTCTGAGAGCACCAGGCACCAAAGATGTTGGATTCAAATGCACTTTCAGGTAGAAAGACAGTAGAGACAGCAATGTGTGTGTCACCCTTGCAAAGCTCACTGAGTGCTGAAGACGCCCAGAAACATCATTCGCACCTGGATCTTCTGCTCTGGGAGCAGAGTTCAAACATTCGTTTCCTACGCTGCTCTGCTCAGGCAGCTCCAGACTCCACGGATGTCGGATTCGAATGCACTTTGAGGTAGGGAAGTAAGGAGTGACAGCAATGTGTGTGTCACCCTTGAAAGCGCACTGTGTGCAGAAGATGCCCAGACACATCTTTCACTCCTGCCTCTTTTCCTGTGGGAGCAGAGTTCACAAGTTTATGCTTCACTCTGCTGAGCTCAGCCGACGGCAGGAACCGGAGATGTTGGATTCAAATGCACTTTAAGGTAGGAAAGTGAGGAAAAACAGCAATGTGTGTGTCACCCTTGCAAAGCTCACTGGGTGCTGAAGATGGCGAGAGAGATCTTTCACTCCTGGCTCTTTGGCTGTGGGAGCAGAGTTCAAACGTTCGTGCTTTACTCTGCTGTGCTCAGAGAGCACCAGGCACCGGAGATGTTGGATTCAAACGCACTTTTAGGTAGGAAGGGAGGAGAGACAGCAATGAGTGTGTCACCCTTGCAGTGCTCCCTGTGTGCTGAAGATCCTCAGCAACATCTTTCACTCCTGCCTCTTTGGCTCTGGGAGCAGAGTTCAAACGTTCCTGCTTTACTCAGCTGTGCTCAGAGATGACCAGGCACCAGAGATGATTCAAATGCACTTTGTGGTAGGAAAATGAGGAGAGACAGCAATGTGTGTGTCACCCTTGCAAAGCTCACTGAGTGCTGAAGACGCCCAGAAACATCATTCGCACCTGGATCTTCTGCTCTGGGAGCAGAGTTCAAACATTCGTTTCCTACGCTGCTCTGCTCAGGCAGCTCCAGACTCCACCGATGTCGGATTCGAATGCACTTTGAGGTAGGGAAGTAAGGAGTGACAGCAATGTGTGTGTCACCCTTGAAAGCGCACTGTGTGCAGAAGATGCCCAGACACATCTTTCACTCCTGCCTCTTTTCCTGTGGGAGCAGAGTTCACATGTTTATGCTTCACTCTGCTGAGCTCAGCCGACGGCAGGAACCGGAGATGTTGGATTCAAATGCACTTTAAGGTAGGAAAGTGAGGAAAAACAGCAATGTGTGTGTCACCCTTGCAAAGCTCACTGGGTGCTGAAGATGGCGAGAGAGATCTTTCACTCCTGGCTCTTTGGCTGTGGGAGCAGAGTTCAAACGTTCGTGCCTTACTGTGCTGTGCTCAGAGAGCACCAGGCACCAAAAATGTTGGATTCAAACGCACTTTTAGGTAGGAAGGGAGGAGAGACAGCAATGAGTGTGTCACCCTTGCAGTGCTCCCTGTGTGCTGAAGGTGCCCAGCAACATCTTTCACTCCTGCCTCTTTGGTTCTGGGAGCAGAGTTGAAACGTTCGTGCTTTACTCTGCTGTGCTCAGCTGGAAATAGGCACCGGAGATATTGAATTCAAATGCACTTTGAGGTAGGGTTTGAGGAGAGACAGCAATGTGTGTGTCGCTCTTCAAAGCTCACTGTCTGCTGAAATTGCAATGCAACATCTTTCATTCCTGCCTCTTTTCCGGTAGGAGCAGAGTTTAAACGTTCGTGCTTTACTCTGCTGTGCTCTGAGAGCACCAGGCACCAAAGATGTTGGATTCAAATGCACTTTCAGGTAGAAAGACAGTAGAGACAGCAATGTGTGTGTCACCCTTGCAAAGCTCACTGAGTGCTGAAGACGCCCAGAAACATCATTCGCACCTGGATCTTCTGCTCTGGGAGCAGAGTTCAAACATTCGTTTCCTACGCTGCTCTGCTCAGGCAGCTCCAGACTCCACCGATGTCGGATTCGAATGCACTTTGAGGTAGGGAAGTAAGGAGTGACAGCAATGTGTGTGTCACCCTTGAAAGCGCACTGTGTGCAGAAGATGCCCAGACACATCTTTCACTCCTGCCTCTTTTCCTGTGGGAGCAGAGTTCACATGTTTATGCTTCACTCTGCTGAGCTCAGCCGACGGCAGGAACCGGAGATGTTGGATTCAAATGCACTTTGAGGTAGGAAAGTGAGGAAAAACAGCAATGTGTGTGTCACCCTTGCAAAGCTCACTGGGTGCTGAAGATGGCGAGAGAGATCTTTCACTCCTGGCTCTTTGGCTGTGGGAGCAGAGTTCAAACGTTCGTGCCTTACTCTGCTGTGCTCAGAGAGCACCAGGCACCGGAGATGTTGGATTCAAACGCACTTTTAGGTAGGAAGGGAGGAGAGACAGCAATGAGTGTGTCACCCTTGCAGTGCTCCCTGTGTGCTGAAGGTGCCCAGCAACATCTTTCACTCCTGCCTCTTTGGTTCTGGGAGCAGAGTTCAAACGTTCGTGCTTTACTCTGCTGTGCTCAGCTGGAAATAGGCACCGGAGATATTGAATTCAAATGCACTTTGAGGTAGGGATTGAGGAGAGACAGCAATGTGTGTGTCGCTCTTCAAAGCTCACTGTCTGCTGAAATTGCAATGCAACATCTTTCATTCCTGCCTCTTTTCCGGTAGGAGCAGAGTTTAAACGTTCGTGCTTTACTCTGCTGTGCTCTGAGAGCACCAGGCACCAAAGATGTTGGATTCAAATGCACTTTCAGGTAGAAAGACAGTAGAGACAGCAATGTGTGTGTCACCCTTGCAAAGCTCACTGAGTGCTGAAGACGCCCAGAAACATCATTCGCACCTGGATCTTCTGCTCTGGGAGCAGAGTTCAAACATTCGTTTCCTACGCTGCTCTGCTCAGGCAGCTCCAGACTCCACCGATGTCGGATTCGAATGCCCTTTGAGGTAGGGAAGTAAGGAGTGACAGCAATGTGTGTGTCACCCTTGAAAGCGCACTGTGTGCAGAAGATGCCCAGACACATCTTTCACTCCTGCCTCTTTTCCTGTGGGAGCAGAGTTCACATGTATATGCTTCACTCTGCTGAGCTCAGCCGACGGCAGGAACCGGAGATGTTGGATTCAAATGCACTTTGATGTAGGAAAGTGAGGAAAAACAGCAATGTGTGTGTCACCCTTGCAAAGCTCACTGGGTGCTGAAGATGGCGAGAGAGATCTTTCACTCCTGGCTCTTTGGCTGTGGGAGCAGAGTTCAAACGTTCGTGCTTTACTCTGCTGTGCTCAGAGAGCACCAGGCACCGGAGATGTTGGATTCAAACGCACTTTTAGGTAGGAAGGGAGGAGAGACAGCAATGAGTGTGTCACCCTTGCAGTGCTCCCTGTGTGCTGAAGATCCTCAGCAACATCTTTCACTCCTGCCTCTTTGGCTCTGGGAGCAGAGTTCAAACGTTCCTGCTTTACTCAGCTGTGCTCAGAGATGACCAGGCACCAGAGATGATTCAAATGCACTTTGTGGTAGGAAAATGAGGAGAGACAGCAATGTGTGTGTCACCCTTGCAAAGCTCACTGTGTGCTGAAGATGGCGAGAGAGATCATTCACTCCTGGCTCTTTGGCTGTGGGAGCAGAGTTCAAACGTTCGTGCTTTACTCTGCTGTGCTCAGAGAGCACCAGGCACCAAAGATGTTGGATTCAAACGCACTTTTAGGTAGGAAGGGAGGAGAGACAGCAATGAGTGTGTCACCCTTGCAGTGCTCCCTGTGTGCTGAAGATCCTCAGCAACATCTTTCATTCCTGCCCCTTTTACTGTGGGAGCAGTGTTTAAACGCTCGTGCTTTACTCTGCTGTGCTCAGAGAGCACCAGGCACCAAAGATGTTGGATTCAAACGCACTTTCAGGTAGAAAGACAGTAGAGACAGCAATGTGTGTGTCACCCTTGCAAAGCTCACTGAGTGCTGAAGACGCCCAGAAACATCATTCGCACCTGGATCTTCTGCTCTGGGAGCAGAGTTCAAACATTCGTTTCCTACGCTGCTCTGCTCAGGCAGCTCCAGACTCCACCGATGTCGGATTCGAATGCACTTTGAGGTAGGGAAGTAAGGAGTGACAGCAATGTGTGTGTCACCCTTGAAAGCGCACTGTGTGCAGAAGATGCCCAGACACATCTTTCACTCCTGCCTCTTTTCCTGTGGGAGCAGAGTTCACATGTTTATGCTTCACTCTGCTGAGCTCAGCCGACGGCAGGAACCGGAGATGTTGGATTCAAATGCACTTTAAGGTAGGAAAGTGAGGAAAAACAGCAATGTGTGTGTCACCCTTGCAAAGCTCACTGGGTGCTGAAGATGGCGAGAGAGATCTTTCACTCCTGGCTCTTTGGCTGTGGGAGCAGAGTTCAAACGTTCGTGCCTTACTCTGCTGTGCTCAGAGAGCACCAGGCACCGGAGATGTTGGATTCAAACGCACTTTTAGGTAGGAAGGGAGGAGAGACAGCAATGAGTGTGTCACCCTTGCAGTGCTCCCTGTGTGCTGAAGGTGCCCAGCAACATCTTTCACTCCTGCCTCTTTGGTTCTGGGAGCAGAGTTGAAACGTTCGTGCTTTACTCTGCTGTGCTCAGCTGGAAATAGGCACCGGAGATATTGAATTCAAATGCACTTTGAGGTAGGGATTGAGGAGAGACAGCAATGTGTGTGTCGCTCTTCAAAGCTCACTGTCTGCTGAAATTGCAATGCAACATCTTTCATTCCTGCCTCTTTTCCGGTAGGAGCAGAGTTTAAACGTTCGTGCTTTACTCTGCTGTGCTCTGAGAGCACCAGGCACCAAAGATGTTGGATTCAAATGCACTTTCAGGTAGAAAGACAGTAGAGACAGCAATGTGTGTGTCACCCTTGCAAAGCTCACTGAGTGCTGAAGACGCCCAGAAACATCATTCGCACCTGGATCTTCTGCTCTGGGAGCAGAGTTCAAACATTCGTTTCCTACGCTGCTCTGCTCAGGCAGCTCCAGACTCCACCGATGTCGGATTCGAATGCACTTTGAGGTAGGGAAGTAAGGAGTGACAGCAATGTGTGTGTCACCCTTGAAAGCGCACTGTGTGCAGAAGATGCCCAGACACATCTTTCACTCCTGCCTCGTTTCCTGTGGGAGCAGAGTTCACATGTTTATGCTTCACTCTGCTGAGCTCAGCCGACGGCAGGAACCGGAGATGTTGGATTCAAATGCACTTTAAGGTAGGAAAGTGAGGAAAAACAGCAATGTGTGTGTCACCCTTGCAAAGCTCACTGGGTGCTGAAGATGGCGAGAGAGATCTTTCACTCCTGGCTCTTTGGCTGTGGGAGCAGAGTTCAAACGTTCGTGCCTTACTCTGCTGCGCTCAGAGAGCACCAGGCACCAAAGATGTTGGATTCAATCGCACTTTTAGGTAGGAAGGGAGGAGAGACAGCAATGAGTGTGTCACCCTTGCAGTGCTCCCTGTGTGCTGAAGGTGCCCAGCAACATCTTTCACTCATGCCTCTTTGGTTCTGGGAGCAGAGTTGAAACGTTCGTGCTTTACTCTGCTGTGCTCAGCTGGAAATAGGCACCGGAGATATTGAATTCAAATGCACTTTGAGGTAGGGATTGAGGAGAGACAGCAATGTGTGTGTCGCTCTTCAAAGCTCACTGTCTGCTGAAATTGCAATGCAACATCTTTCATTCCTGCCTCTTTTCCGGTAGGAGCAGAGTTTAAACGTTCGTGCTTTACTCTGCTGTGCTCTGAGAGCACCAGGCACCAAAGATGTTGGATTCAAATGCACTTTCAGGTAGAAAGACAGTAGAGACAGCAATGTGTGTGTCACCCTTGCAAAGCTCACTGAGTGCTGAAGACGCCCAGAAACATCATTCGCACCTGGATCTTCTGCTCTGGGAGCAGAGTTCAAACATTCGTTTCCTACGCTGCTCTGCTCAGGCAGCTCCAGACTCCACCGATGTCGGATTCGAATGCACTTTGAGGTAGGGAAGTAAGGAGTGACAGCAATGTGTGTGTCACCCTTGAAAGCGCACTGTGTGCAGAAGATGCCCAGACACATCTTTCACTCCTGCCTCTTTTCCTGTGGGAGCAGAGTTCACATGTTTATGCTTCACTCTGTTGAGCTCAGCCGACGGCAGGAACCGGAGATGTTGGATTCAAATGCACTTTAAGGTAGGAAAGTGAGGAAAAACAGCAATGTGTGTGTCACCCTTGCAAAGCTCACTGGGTGCTGAAGATGGCGAGAGAGATCTTTCACTCCTGGCTCTTTGGCTGTGGGAGCAGAGTTCAAACGTTCGTGCCTTACTCTGCTGTGCTCAGAGAGCACCAGGCACCAAAAATGTTGGATTCAAACGCACTTTTAGGTAGGAAGGGAGGAGAGACAGCAATGAGTGTGTCACCCTTGCAGTGCTCCCTGTGTGCTGAAGGTGCCCAGCAACATCTTTCACTCCTGCCTCTTTGGTTCTGGGAGCAGAGTTCAAACGTTCGTGCTTTACTCTGCTGTGCTCAGCTGGAAATAGGCACCGGAGATATTGAATTCAAATGCACTTTGAGGTAGGGATTGAGGAGAGACAGCAATGTGTGTGTCGCTCTTCAAAGCTCACTGTCTGCTGAAATTGCAATGCAACATCTTTCATTCCTGCCTCTTTTCCGGTAGGAGCAGAGTTTAAACGTTCGTGCTTTACTCTGCTGTGCTCTGAGAGCACCAGGCACCAAAGATGTTGGATTCAAATGCACTTTCAGGTAGAAAGACAGTAGAGACAGCAATGTGTGTGTCACCCTTGCAAAGCTCACTGAGTGCTGAAGACGCCCAGAAACATCATTCGCACCTGGATCTTCTGCTCTGGGAGCAGAGTTCAAACATTCGTTTCCTACGCTGCTCTGCTCAGGCAGCTCCAGACTCCACCGATGTCGGATTCGAATGCACTTTGAGGTAGGGAAGTAAGGAGTGACAGCAATGTGTGTGTCACCCTTGAAAGCGCACTGTGTGCAGAAGATGCCCAGACACATCTTTCACTCCTGCCTCTTTTCCTGTGGGAGCAGAGTTCACATGTTTATGCTTCACTCTGTTGAGCTCAGCCGACGGCAGGAACCGGAGATGTTGGATTCAAATGCACTTTAAGGTAGGAAAGTGAGGAAAAACAGCAATGTGTGTGTCACCCTTGCAAAGCTCACTGGGTGCTGAAGATGGCGAGAGAGATCTTTCACTCCTGGCTCTTTGGCTGTGGGAGCAGAGTTCAAACGTTCGTGCCTTACTCTGCTGTGCTCAGAGAGCACCAGGCACCAAAAATGTTGGATTCAAACGCACTTTTAGGTAGGAAGGGAGGAGAGACAGCAATGAGTGTGTCACCCTTGCAGTGCTCCCTGTGTGCTGAAGGTGCCCAGCAACATCTTTCACTCCTGCCTCTTTGGTTCTGGGAGCAGAGTTCAAACGTTCGTGCTTTACTCTGCTGTGCTCAGCTGGAAATAGGCACCGGAGATATTGAATTCAAATGCACTTTGAGGTAGGGATTGAGGAGAGACAGCAATGTGTGTGTCGCTCTTCAAAGCTCACTGTCTGCTGAAATTGCAATGCAACATCTTTCATTCCTGCCTCTTTTCCGGTAGGAGCAGAGTTTAAACGTTCGTGCTTTACTCTGCTGTGCTCTGAGAGCACCAGGCACCAAAGATGTTGGATTCAAATGCACTTTCAGGTAGAAAGACAGTAGAGACAGCAATGTGTGTGTCACCCTTGCAAAGCTCACTGAGTGCTGAAGACGCCCAGAAACATCATTCGCACCTGGATCTTCTGCTCTGGGAGCAGAGTTCAAACATTCGTTTCCTACGCTGCTCTGCTCAGGCAGCTCCAGACTCCACCGATGTCGGATTCGAATGCACTTTGAGGTAGGGAAGTAAGGAGTGACAGCAATGTGTGTGTCACCCTTGAAAGCGCACTGTGTGCAGAAGATGCCCAGACACATCTTTCACTCCTGCCTCTTTTCCTGTGGGAGCAGAGTTCACATGTTTATGCTTCACTCTGCTGAGCTCAGCCGACGGCAGGAACCGGAGATGTTGGATTCAAATGCACTTTGAGGTAGGAAAGTGAGGAAAAACAGCAATGTGTGTGTCACCCTTGCAAAGCTCACTGGGTGCTGAAGATGGCGAGAGAGATCTTTCACTCCTGGCTCTTTGGCTGTGGGAGCAGAGTTCAAACGTTCGTGCCTTACTCTGCTGTGCTCAGAGAGCACCAGGCACCGGAGATGTTGGATTCAAACGCACTTTTAGGTAGGAAGGGAGGAGAGACAGCAATGAGTGTGTCACCCTTGCAGTGCTCCCTGTGTGCTGAAGGTGCCCAGCAACATCTTTCACTCCTGCCTCTTTGGTTCTGGGAGCAGAGTTCAAACGTTCGTGCTTTACTCTGCTGTGCTCAGCTGGAAATAGGCACCGGAGATATTGAATTCAAATGCACTTTGAGGTAGGGATTGAGGAGAGACAGCAATGTGTGTGTCGCTCTTCAAAGCTCACTGTCTGCTGAAATTGCAATGCAACATCTTTCATTCCTGCCTCTTTTCCGGTAGGAGCAGAGTTTAAACGTTCGTGCTTTACTCTGCTGTGCTCTGAGAGCACCAGGCACCAAAGATGTTGGATTCAAATGCACTTTCAGGTAGAAAGACAGTAGAGACAGCAATGTGTGTGTCACCCTTGCAAAGCTCACTGAGTGCTGAAGACGCCCAGAAACATCATTCGCACCTGGATCTTCTGCTCTGGGAGCAGAGTTCAAACATTCGTTTCCTACGCTGCTCTGCTCAGGCAGCTCCAGACTCCACCGATGTCGGATTCGAATGCCCTTTGAGGTAGGGAAGTAAGGAGTGACAGCAATGTGTGTGTCACCCTTGAAAGCGCACTGTGTGCAGAAGATGCCCAGACACATCTTTCACTCCTGCCTCTTTTCCTGTGGGAGCAGAGTTCACATGTATATGCTTCACTCTGCTGAGCTCAGCCGACGGCAGGAACCGGAGATGTTGGATTCAAATGCACTTTGAGGTAGGAAAGTGAGGAAAAACAGCAATGTGTGTGTCACCCTTGCAAAGCTCACTGGGTGCTGAAGATGGCGAGAGAGATCTTTCACTCCTGGCTCTTTGGCTGTGGGAGCAGAGTTCAAACGTTCGTGCCTTACTCTGCTGTGCTCAGAGAGCACCAGGCACCAAAGATGTTGGATTCAAACGCACTTTTAGGTAGGAAGGGAGGAGAGACAGCAATGAGTGTGTCACCCTTGCAGTGCTCCCTGTGTGCTGAAGGTGCCCAGCAACATCTTTCACTCATGCCTCTTTGGTTCTGGGAGCAGAGTTGAAACGTTCGTGCTTTACTCTGCTGTGCTCAGCTGGAAATAGGCACCGGAGATATTGAATTCAAATGCACTTTGAGGTAGGGATTGAGGAGAGACAGCAATGTGTGTGTCGCTCTTCAAAGCTCACTCTCTGCTGAAATTGCAATGCAACATCTTTCATTCCTGCCTCTTTTCCGGTAGGAGCAGAGTTAAAACGTTCGTGCTTTACTCTGCTGTGCTCTGAGAGCACCAGGCACCAAAGATGTTGGATTCAAATGCACTTTGATGTAGGAAAGTGAGGAGAGACAGCAATGTGTGTGTCACCCTTGCAAAGCTCACTGTGTGCTGAAGATGGCGAGAGAGATCATTCACTCCTGGCTCTTTGGCTGTGGGAGCAGAGTTCAAACGTTCGTGCTTTACTCTGCTGTGCTCAGGGAGCACCAGGCACCAAAGATGTTGGATTCAAACGCACTTTTAGGTAGGAAGGGAGGAGAGACAGCAATGAGTGTGTCACCCTTGCAGTGCTCCCTGTGTGCTGAAGATCCTCAGCAACATCTTTCATTCCTGCCCCTTTTACTGTGGGAGCAGTGTTTAAACGCTCGTGCTTTACTCTGCTGTGCTCAGAGAGCACCAGGCACCAAAGATGTTGGATTCAAACGCACTTTCAGGTAGAAAGACAGTAGAGACAGCAATGTGTGTGTCACCCTTGCAAAGCTCACTGAGTGCTGAAGACGCCCAGAAACATCATTCGCACCTGGATCTTCTGCTCTGGGAGCAGAGTTCAAACATTCGTTTCCTACGCTGCTCTGCTCAGGCAGCTCCAGACTCCACCGATGTCGGATTCGAATGCACTTTGAGGTAGGGAAGTAAGGAGTGACAGCAATGTGTGTGTCACCCTTGAAAGCGCACTGTGTGCAGAAGATGCCCAGACACATCTTTCACTCCTGCCTCGTTTCCTGTGGGAGCAGAGTTCACATGTTTATGCTTCACTCTGCTGAGCTCAGCCGACGGCAGGAACCGGAGATGTTGGATTCAAATGCACTTTGAGGTAGGAAAGTGAGGAAAAACAGCAATGTGTGTGTCACCCTTGCAAAGCTCACTGGGTGCTGAAGATGGCGAGAGAGATCTTTCACTCCTGGCTCTTTGGCTGTGGGAGCAGAGTTCAAACGTTCGTGCCTTACTCTGCTGTGCTCAGAGAGCACCAGGCACCGGAGATGTTGGATTCAAACGCACTTTTAGGTAGGAAGGGAGGAGAGACAGCAATGAGTGTGTCACCCTTGCAGTGCTCCCTGTGTGCTGAAGGTGCCCAGCAACATCTTTCTCTCCTGCCTCTTTGGTTCTGGGAGCAGAGTTCAAACGTTCGTGCTTTACTCTGCTGTGCTCAGCTGGAAATAGGCACCGGAGATATTGAATTCAAATGCACTTTGAGGTAGGGATTGAGGAGAGACAGCAATGTGTGTGTCGCTCTTCAAAGCTCACTGTCTGCTGAAATTGCAATGCAACATCTTTCATTCCTGCCTCTTTTCCGGTAGGAGCAGAGTTTAAACGTTCGTGCTTTACTCTGCTGTGCTCAGAGATGACCAGGCACCAAAGATGTTGGATTCAAATGCACTTTCAGGTAGAAAGACAGTAGAGACAGCAATGTGTGTGTCACCCTTGCAAAGCTCACTGAGTGCTGAAGACGCCCAGAAACATCATTCGCACCTGGATCTTCTGCTCTGGGAGCAGAGTTCAAACATTCGTTTCCTACGCTGCTCTGCTCAGGCAGCTCCAGACTCCACCGATGTCGGATTCGAATGCCCTTTGAGGTAGGGAAGTAAGGAGTGACAGCAATGTGTGTGTCACCCTTGAAAGCGCACTGTGTGCAGAAGATGCCCAGACACATCTTTCACTCCTGCCTCTTTTCCTGTGGGAGCAGAGTTCACATGTATATGCTTCACTCTGCTGAGCTCAGCCGACGGCAGGAACCGGAGATGTTGGATTCAAATGCACTTTGAGGTAGGAAAGTGAGGAAAAACAGCAATGTGTGTGTCACCCTTGCAAAGCTCACTGGGTGCTGAAGATGGCGAGAGAGATCTTTCACTCCTGGCTCTTTGGCTGTGGGAGCAGAGTTCAAACGTTCGTGCCTTACTCTGCTGTGCTCAGAGAGCACCAGGCACCAAAGATGTTGGATTCAAACGCACTTTTAGGTAGGAAGGGAGGAGAGACAGCAATGAGTGTGTCACCCTTGCAGTGCTCCCTGTGTGCTGAAGGTGCCCAGCAACATCTTTCACTCATGCCTCTTTGGTTCTGGGAGCAGAGTTGAAACGTTCGTGCTTTACTATGCTGTGCTCAGCTGGAAATAGGCACCGGAGATATTGAATTCAAATGCACTTTGAGGTAGGGATTGAGGAGAGACAGCAATGTGTGTGTCGCTCTTCAAAGCTCACTCTCTGCTGAAATTGCAATGCAACATATTTCATTCCTGCCTCTTTTCCGGTAGGAGCAGAGTTAAAACGTTCGTGCTTTACTCTGCTGTGCTCTGAGAGCACCAGGCACCAAAGATGTTGGATTCAAATGCACTTTGAGGTAGGAAAGTGAGGAGAGACAGCAATGTGTGTGTCACCCTTGCAAAGCTCACTGTGTGCTGAAGATGGCGAGAGAGATCATTCACTCCTGGCTCTTTGGCTGTGGGAGCAGAGTTCAAACGTTCGTGCTTTACTCTGCTGTGCTCAGGGAGCACCAGGCACCAAAGATGTTGGATTCAAACGCACTTTTAGGTAGGAAGGGAGGAGAGACAGCAATGAGTGTGTCACCCTTGCAGTGCTCCCTGTGTGCTGAAGATCCTCAGCAACATCTTTCATTCCTGCCCCTTTTACTGTGGGAGCAGTGTTTAAACGCTCGTGCTTTACTCTGCTGTGCTCAGAGAGCACCAGGCACCAAAGATGTTGGATTCAAACGCACTTTCAGGTAGAAAGACAGTAGAGACAGCAATGTGTGTGTCACCCTTGCAAAGCTCACTGAGTGCTGAAGACGCCCAGAAACATCATTCGCACCTGGATCTTCTGCTCTGGGAGCAGAGTTCAAACATTCGTTTCCTACGCTGCTCTGCTCAGGCAGCTCCAGACTCCACCGATGTCGGATTCGAATGCACTTTGAGGTAGGGAAGTAAGGAGTGACAGCAATGTGTGTGTCACCCTTGAAAGCGCACTGTGTGCAGAAGATGCCCAGACACATCTTTCACTCCTGCCTCTTTTCCTGTGGGAGCAGAGTTCACATGTTTATGCTTCACTCTGCTGAGCTCAGCCGACGGCAGGAACCGGAGATGTTGGATTCAAATGCACTTTAAGGTAGGAAAGTGAGGAAAAACAGCAATGTGTGTGTCACCCTTGCAAAGCTCACTGGGTGCTGAAGATGGCGAGAGAGATCTTTCACTCCTGGCTCTTTGGCTGTGGGAGCAGAGTTCAAACGTTCGTGCCTTACTCTGCTGTGCTCAGAGAGCACCAGGCACCAAAAATGTTGGATTCAAACGCACTTTTAGGTAGGAAGGGAGGAGAGACAGCAATGAGTGTGTCACCCTTGCAGTGCTCCCTGTGTGCTGAAGGTGCCCAGCAACATCTTTCACTCCTGCCTCTTTGGTTCTGGGAGCAGAGTTGAAACGTTCGTGCTTTACTCTGCTGTGCTCAGCTGGAAATAGGCACCGGAGATATTGAATTCAAATGCACTTTGAGGTAGGGATTGAGGAGAGACAGCAATGTGTGTGTCGCTCTTCAAAGCTCACTGTCTGCTGAAATTGCAATGCAACATCTTTCATTCCTGCCTCTTTTCCGGTAGGAGCAGAGTTTAAACGTTCGTGCTTTACTCTGCTGTGCTCTGAGAGCACCAGGCACCAAAGATGTTGGATTCAAATGCACTTTCAGGTAGAAAGACAGTAGAGACAGCAATGTGTGTGTCACCCTTGCAAAGCTCACTGAGTGCTGAAGACGCCCAGAAACATCATTCGCACCTGGATCTTCTGCTCTGGGAGCAGAGTTCAAACATTCGTTTCCTACGCTGCTCTGCTCAGGCAGCTCCAGACTCCACCGATGTCGGATTCGAATGCACTTTGAGGTAGGGAAGTAAGGAGTGACAGCAATGTGTGTGTCACCCTTGAAAGCGCACTGTGTGCAGAAGATGCCCAGACACATCTTTCACTCCTGCCTCGTTTCCTGTGGGAGCAGAGTTCACATGTTTATGCTTCACTCTGCTGAGCTCAGCCGACGGCAGGAACCGGAGATGTTGGATTCAAATGCACTTTAAGGTAGGAAAGTGAGGAAAAACAGCAATGTGTGTGTCACCCTTGCAAAGCTCACTGGGTGCTGAAGATGGCGAGAGAGATCTTTCACTCCTGGCTCTTTGGCTGTGGGAGCAGAGTTCAAACGTTCGTGCTTTACTCTGCTGTGCTCAGAGAGCACCAGGCACCGGAGATGTTGGATTCAAACGCACTTTTAGGTAGGAAGGGAGGAGAGACAGCAATGAGTGTGTCACCCTTACAGTGCTCCCTGTGTGCTGAAGATCCTCAGCAACATCTTTCACTCCTGCCTCTTTGGCTCTGGGAGCAGAGTTCAAACGTTCCTGCTTTACTCAGCTGTGCTCAGAGATGACCAGGCACCAGAGATGATTCAAATGCACTTTGTGGTAGGAAAATGAGGAGAGACAGCAATGTGTGTGTCACCCTTGCAAAGCTCACTGAGTGCTGAAGACGCCCAGAAACATCATTCGCACCTGGATCTTCTGCTCTGGGAGCAGAGTTCAAACATTCGTTTCCTACGCTGCTCTGCTCAGGCAGCTCCAGACTCCACCGATGTCGGATTCGAATGCACTTTGAGGTAGGGAAGTAAGGAGTGACAGCAATGTGTGTGTCACCCTTGAAAGCGCACTGTGTGCAGAAGATGCCCAGACACATCTTTCACTCCTGCCTCTTTTCCTGTGGGAGCAGAGTTCACATGTTTATGCTTCACTCTGCTGAGCTCAGCCGACGGCAGGAACCGGAGATGTTGGATTCAAATGCACTTTAAGGCAGGAAAGTGAGGAAAAACAGCAATGTGTGTGTCACCCTTGCAAAGCTCACTGGGTGCTGAAGATGGCGAGAGAGATCTTTCACTCCTGGCTCTTTGGCTGTGGGAGCAGAGTTCAAACGTTCGTGCCTTACTCTGCTGTGCTCAGAGAGCACCAGGCACCAAAAATGTTGGATTCAAACGCACTTTTAGGTAGGAAGGGAGGAGAGACAGCAATGAGTGTGTCACCCTTGCAGTGCTCCCTGTGTGCTGAAGGTGCCCAGCAACATCTTTCACTCCTGCCTCTTTGGTTCTGGGAGCAGAGTTGAAACGTTCGTGCTTTACTCTGCTGTGCTCAGCTGGAAATAGGCACCGGAGATATTGAATTCAAATGCACTTTGAGGTAGGGATTGAGGAGAGACAGCAATGTGTGTGTCGCTCTTCAAAGCTCACTGTCTGCTGAAATTGCAATGCAACATCTTTCATTCCTGCCTCTTTTCCGGTAGGAGCAGAGTTTAAACGTTCGTGCTTTACTCTGCTGTGCTCTGAGAGCACCAGGCACCAAAGATGTTGGATTCAAATGCACTTTCAGGTAGAAAGACAGTAGAGACAGCAATGTGTGTGTCACCCTTGCAAAGCTCACTGAGTGCTGAAGACGCCCAGAAACATCATTCGCACCTGGATCTTCTGCTCTGGGAGCAGAGTTCAAACATTCGTTTCCTACGCTGCTCTGCTCAGGCAGCTCCAGACTCCACCGATGTCGGATTCGAATGCACTTTGAGGTAGGGAAGTAAGGAGTGACAGCAATGTGTGTGTCACCCTTGAAAGCGCACTGTGTGCAGAAGATGCCCAGACACATCTTTCACTCCTGCCTCTTTTCCTGTGGGAGCAGAGTTCACATGTATATGCTTCACTCTGCTGAGCTCAGCCGACGGCAGGAACCGGAGATGTTGGATTCAAATGCACTTTGAGGTAGGAAAGTGAGGAAAAACAGCAATGTGTGTGTCACCCTTGCAAAGCTCACTGGGTGCTGAAGATGGCGAGAGAGATCTTTCACTCCTGGCTCTTTGGCTGTGGGAGCAGAGTTCAAACGTTCGTGCCTTACTCTGCTGTGCTCAGAGAGCACCAGGCACCAAAGATGTTGGATTCAAACGCACTTTTAGGTAGGAAGGGAGGAGAGACAGCAATGAGTGTGTCACCCTTGCAGTGCTCCCTGTGTGCTGAAGGTGCCCAGCAACATCTTTCACTCCTGCCTCTTTGGTTCTGGGAGCAGAGTTGAAACGTTCGTGCTTTACTCTGCTGTGCTCAGCTGGAAATAGGCACCGGAGATATTGAATTCAAATGCACTTTGAGGTAGGGATTGAGGAGAGACAGCAATGTGTGTGTCGCTCTTCAAAGCTCACTCTCTGCTGAAATTGCAATGCAACATCTTTCATTCCTGCCTCTTTTCCGGTAGGAGCAGAGTTAAAACGTTCGTGCTTTACTCTGCTGTGCTCTGAGAGCACCAGGCACCAAAGATGTTGGATTCAAATGCACTTTGAGGTAGGAAAGTGAGGAGAGACAGCAATGTGTGTGTCACCCTTGCAAAGCTCACTGTGTGCTGAAGATGGCGAGAGAGATCATTCACTCCTGGCTCTTTGGCTGTGGGAGCAGAGTTCAAACGTTCGTGCTTTACTCTGCTGTGCTCAGGGAGCAACAGGCACCAAAGATGTTGGATTCAAACGCACTTTTAGGTAGGAAGGGAGGAGAGACAGCAATGAGTGTGTCACCCTTGCAGTGCTCCCTGTGTGCTGAAGATCCTCAGCAACATCTTTCATTCCTGCCCCTTTTACTGTGGGAGCAGTGTTTAAACGCTCGTGCTTTACTCTGCTGTGCTCAGAGAGCACCAGGCACCAAAGATGTTGGATTCAAACGCACTTTCAGGTAGAAAGACAGTAGAGACAGCAATGTGTGTGTCACCCTTGCAAAGCTCACTGAGTGCTGAAGACGCCCAGAAACATCATTCGCACCTGGATCTTCTGCTCTGGGAGCAGAGTTCAAACATTCGTTTCCTACGCTGCTCTGCTCAGGCAGCTCCAGACTCCACCGATATCGGATTCGAATGCACTTTGAGGTAGGGAAGTAAGGAGTGACAGCAATGTGTGTGTCACCCTTGAAAGCGCACTGTGTGCAGAAGATGCCCAGACACATCTTTCACTCCTGCCTCTTTTCCTGTGGGAGCAGAGTTCACATGTTTATGCTTCACTCTGCTGAGCTCAGCCGACGGCAGGAACCGGAGATGTTGGATTCAAATGCACTTTAAGGTAGGAAAGTGAGGAAAAACAGCAATGTGTGTGTCACCCTTGCAAAGCTCACTGGGTGCTGAAGATGGCGAGAGAGATCTTTCACTCCTGGCTCTTTGGCTGTGGGAGCAGAGTTCAAACGTTCGTGCCTTACTCTGCTGCGCTCAGAGAGCACCAGGCACCAAAGATGTTGGATTCAATCGCACTTTTAGGTAGGAAGGGAGGAGAGACAGCAATGAGTGTGTCACCCTTGCAGTGCTCCCTGTGTGCTGAAGGTGCCCAGCAACATCTTTCACTCCTGCCTCTTTGGTTCTGGGAGCAGAGTTGAAACGTTCGTGCTTTACTCTGCTGTGCTCAGCTGGAAATAGGCACCGGAGATATTGAATTCAAATGCACTTTGAGGTAGGGATTGAGGAGAGACAGCAATGTGTGTGTCGCTCTTCAAAGCTCACTGTCTGCTGAAATTGCAATGCAACATCTTTCATTCCTGCCTCTTTCCCGGTAGGAGCAGAGTTTAAACGTTCGTGCTTTACTCTGCTGTGCTCTGAGAGCACCAGGCACCAAAGATGTTGGATTCAAATGCACTTTCAGGTAGAAAGACAGTAGAGACAGCAATGTGTGTGTCACCCTTGCAAAGCTCACTGAGTGCTGAAGACGCCCAGAAATATCATTCGCACCTGGATCTTCTGCTCTGGGAGCAGAGTTCAAACATTCGTTTCCTACGCTGCTCTGCTCAGGCAGCTCCAGACTCCACGGATGTCGGATTCGAATGCACTTTGAGGTAGGGAAGTAAGGAGTGACAGCAATGTGTGTGTCACCCTTGAAAGCGCACTGTGTGCAGAAGATGCCCAGACACATCTTTCACTCCTGCCTCTTTTCCTGTGGGAGCAGAGTTCACATGTTTATGCTTCACTCTGCTGAGCTCAGCCGACGGCAGGAACCGGAGATGTTGGATTCAAATGCACTTTAAGGTAGGAAAGTGAGGAAAAACAGCAATGTGTGTGTCACCCTTGCAAAGCTCACTGGGTGCTGAAGATGGCGAGAGAGATCTTTCACTCCTGGCTCTTTGGCTGTGGGAGCAGAGTTCAAACGTTCGTGCTTTACTCTGCTGTGCTCAGAGAGCACCAGGCACCGGAGATGTTGGATTCAAACGCACTTTTAGGTAGGAAGGGAGGAGAGACAGCAATGAGTGTGTCACCCTTGCAGTGCTCCCTGTGTGCTGAAGATCCTCAGCAACATCTTTCACTCCTGCCTCTTTGGCTCTGGGAGCAGAGTTCAAACGTTCCTGCTTTACTCAGCTGTGCTCAGAGATGACCAGGCACCAGAGATGATTCAAATGCACTTTGTGGTAGGAAAATGAGGAGAGACAGCAATGTGTGTGTCACCCTTGCAAAGCTCACTGAGTGCTGAAGACGCCCAGAAACATCATTCGCACCTGGATCTTCTGCTCTGGGAGCAGAGTTCAAACATTCGTTTCCTACGCTGCTCTGCTCAGGCAGCTCCAGACTCCACCGATGTCGGATTCGAATGCACTTTGAGGTAGGGAAGTAAGGAGTGACAGCAATGTGTGTGTCACCCTTGAAAGCGCACTGTGTGCAGAAGATGCCCAGACACATCTTTCACTCCTGCCTCTTTTCCTGTGGGAGCAGAGTTCACATGTTTATGCTTCACTCTGCTGAGCTCAGCCGACGGCAGGAACCGGAGATGTTGGATTCAAATGCACTTTAAGGTAGGAAAGTGAGGAAAAACAGCAATGTGTGTGTCACCCTTGCAAAGCTCACTGGGTGCTGAAGATGACGAGAGAGATCTTTCACTCCTGGCTCTTTGGCTGTGGGAGCAGAGTTCAAACGTTCGTGCCTTACTCTGCTGTGCTCAGAGAGCACCAGGCACCAAAAATGTTGGATTCAAACGCACTTTTAGGTAGGAAGGGAGGAGAGACAGCAATGAGTGTGTCACCCTTGCAGTGCTCCCTGTGTGCTGAAGGTGCCCAGCAACATCTTTCACTCCTGCCTCTTTGGTTCTGGGAGCAGAGTTGAAACGTTCGTGCTTTACTCTGCTGTGCTCAGCTGGAAATAGGCACCGGAGATATTGAATTCAAATGCACTTTGAGGTAGGGATTGAGGAGAGACAGCAATGTGTGTGTCGCTCTTCAAAGCTCACTGTCTGCTGAAATTGCAATGCAACATCTTTCATTCCTGCCTCTTTTCCGGTAGGAGCAGAGTTTAAACGTTCGTGCTTTACTCTGCTGTGCTCTGAGAGCACCAGGCACCAAAGATGTTGGATTCAAATGCACTTTCAGGTAGAAAGACAGTAGAGACAGCAATGTGTGTGTCACCCTTGCAAAGCTCACTGAGTGCTGAAGACGCCCAGAAACATCATTCGCACCTGGATCTTCTGCTCTGGGAGCAGAGTTCAAACATTCGTTTCCTACGCTGCTCTGCTCAGGCAGCTCCAGACTCCACCGATGTCGGATTCGAATGCACTTTGAGGTAGGGAAGTAAGGAGTGACAGCAATGTGTGTGTCACCCTTGAAAGCGCACTGTGTGCAGAAGATGCCCAGACACATCTTTCACTCCTGCCTCTTTTCCTGTGGGAGCAGAGTTCACATGTATATGCTTCACTCTGCTGAGCTCAGCCGACGGCAGGAACCGGAGATGTTGGATTCAAATGCACTTTGAGGTAGGAAAGTGAGGAAAAACAGCAATGTGTGTGTCACCCTTGCAAAGCTCACTGGGTGCTGAAGATGGCGAGAGAGATCTTTCACTCCTGGCTCTTTGGCTGTGGGAGCAGAGTTCAAACGTTCGTGCCTTACTCTGCTGTGCTCAGAGAGCACCAGGCACCAAAGATGTTGGATTCAAACGCACTTTTAGGTAGGAAGGGAGGAGAGACAGCAATGAGTGTGTCACCCTTGCAGTGCTCCCTGTGTGCTGAAGGTGCCCAGCAACATCTTTCACTCATGCCTCTTTGGTTCTGGGAGCAGAGTTGAAACGTTCGTGCTTTACTCTGCTGTGCTCAGCTGGAAATAGGCACCGGAGATATTGAATTCAAATGCACTTTGAGGTAGGGATTGAGGAGAGACAGCAATGTGTGTGTCGCTCTTCAAAGCTCACTCTCTGCTGAAATTGCAATGCAACATCTTTCATTCCTGCCTCTTTTCCGGTAGGAGCAGAGTTAAAACGTTCGTGCTTTACTCTGCTGTGCTCTGAGAGCACCAGGCACCAAAGATGTTGGATTCAAATGCACTTTGAGGTAGGAAAGTGAGGAGAGACAGCAATGTGTGTGTCACCCTTGCAAAGCTCACTGTGTGCTGAAGATGGCGAGAGAGATCATTCACTCCTGGCTCTTTGGCTGTGGGAGCAGAGTTCAAACGTTCGTGCTTTACTCTGCTGTGCTCAGGGAGCAACAGGCACCAAAGATGTTGGATTCAAACGCACTTTTAGGTAGGAAGGGAGGAGAGACAGCAATGAGTGTGTCACCCTTGCAGTGCTCCCTGTGTGCTGAAGATCCTCAGCAACATCTTTCATTCCTGCCCCTTTTACTGTGGGAGCAGTGTTTAAACGCTCGTGCTTTACTCTGCTGTGCTCAGAGAGCACCAGGCACCAAAGATGTTGGATTCAAACGCACTTTCAGGTAGAAAGACAGTAGAGACAGCAATGTGTGTGTCACCCTTGCAAAGCTCACTGAGTGCTGAAGACGCCCAGAAACATCATTCGCACCTGGATCTTCTGCTCTGGGAGCAGAGTTCAAACATTCGTTTCCTACGCTGCTCTGCTCAGGCAGCTCCAGACTCCACCGATATCGGATTCGAATGCACTTTGAGGTAGGGAAGTAAGGAGTGACAGCAATGTGTGTGTCACCCTTGAAAGCGCACTGTGTGCAGAAGATGCCCAGACACATCTTTCACTCCTGCCTCTTTTCCTGTGGGAGCAGAGTTCACATGTTTATGCTTCACTCTGCTGAGCTCAGCCGACGGCAGGAACCGGAGATGTTGGATTCAAATGCACTTTAAGGTAGGAAAGTGAGGAAAAACAGCAATGTGTGTGTCACCCTTGCAAAGCTCACTGGGTGCTGAAGATGGCGAGAGAGATCTTTCACTCCTGGCTCTTTGGCTGTGGGAGCAGAGTTCAAACGTTCGTGCCTTACTCTGCTGCGCTCAGAGAGCACCAGGCACCAAAGATGTTGGATTCAATCGCACTTTTAGGTAGGAAGGGAGGAGAGACAGCAATGAGTGTGTCACCCTTGCAGTGCTCCCTGTGTGCTGAAGGTGCCCAGCAACATCTTTCACTCCTGCCTCTTTGGTTCTGGGAGCAGAGTTGAAACGTTCGTGCTTTACTCTGCTGTGCTCAGCTGGAAATAGGCACCGGAGATATTGAATTCAAATGCACTTTGAGGTAGGGATTGAGGAGAGACAGCAATGTGTGTGTCGCTCTTCAAAGCTCACTGTCTGCTGAAATTGCAATGCAACATCTTTCATTCCTGCCTCTTTCCCGGTAGGAGCAGAGTTTAAACGTTCGTGCTTTACTCTGCTGTGCTCTGAGAGCACCAGGCACCAAAGATGTTGGATTCAAATGCACTTTCAGGTAGAAAGACAGTAGAGACAGCAATGTGTGTGTCACCCTTGCAAAGCTCACTGAGTGCTGAAGACGCCCAGAAACATCATTCGCACCTGGATCTTCTGCTCTGGGAGCAGAGTTCAAACATTCGTTTCCTACGCTGCTCTGCTCAGGCAGCTCCAGACTCCACCGATGTCGGATTCGAATGCACTTTGAGGTAGGGAAGTAAGGAGTGACAGCAATGTGTGTGTCACCCTTGAAAGCGCACTGTGTGCAGAAGATGCCCAGACACATCTTTCACTCCTGCCTCTTTTCCTGTGGGAGCAGAGTTCACATGTTTATGCTTCACTCTGCTGAGCTCAGCCGACGGCAGGAACCGGAGATGTTGGATTCAAATGCACTTTAAGGTAGGAAAGTGAGGAAAAACAGCAATGTGTGTGTCACCCTTGCAAAGCTCACTGGGTGCTGAAGATGGCGAGAGAGATCTTTCACTCCTGGCTCTTTGGCTGTGGGAGCAGAGTTCAAACGTTCGTGCTTTACTCTGCTGTGCTCAGAGAGCACCAGGCACCGGAGATGTTGGATTCAAACGCACTTTTAGGTAGGAAGGGAGGAGAGACAGCAATGAGTGTGTCACCCTTGCAGTGCTCCCTGTGTGCTGAAGATCCTCAGCAACATCTTTCACTCCTGCCTCTTTGGCTCTGGGAGCAGAGTTCAAACGTTCCTGCTTTACTCAGCTGTGCTCAGAGATGACCAGGCACCAGAGATGATTCAAATGCACTTTGTGGTAGGAAAATGAGGAGAGACAGCAATGTGTGTGTCACCCTTGCAAAGCTCACTGAGTGCTGAAGACGCCCAGAAACATCATTCGCACCTGGATCTTCTGCTCTGGGAGCAGAGTTCAAACATTCGTTTCCTACGCTGCTCTGCTCAGGCAGCTCCAGACTCCACCGATGTCGGATTCGAATGCACTTTGAGGTAGGGAAGTAAGGAGTGACAGCAATGTGTGTGTCACCCTTGAAAGCGCACTGTGTGCAGAAGATGCCCAGACACATCTTTCACTCCTGCCTCTTTTCCTGTGGGAGCAGAGTTCACATGTTTATGCTTCACTCTGCTGAGCTCAGCCGACGGCAGGAACCGGAGATGTTGGATTCAAATGCACTTTAAGGTAGGAAAGTGAGGAAAAACAGCAATGTGTGTGTCACCCTTGCAAAGCTCACTGGGTGCTGAAGATGACGAGAGAGATCTTTCACTCCTGGCTCTTTGGCTGTGGGAGCAGAGTTCAAACGTTCGTGCCTTACTCTGCTGTGCTCAGAGAGCACCAGGCACCAAAAATGTTGGATTCAAACGCACTTTTAGGTAGGAAGGGAGGAGAGACAGCAATGAGTGTGTCACCCTTGCAGTGCTCCCTGTGTGCTGAAGGTGCCCAGCAACATCTTTCACTCCTGCCTCTTTGGTTCTGGGAGCAGAGTTGAAACGTTCGTGCTTTACTCTGCTGTGCTCAGCTGGAAATAGGCACCGGAGATATTGAATTCAAATGCACTTTGAGGTAGGGATTGAGGAGAGACAGCAATGTGTGTGTCGCTCTTCAAAGCTCACTGTCTGCTGAAATTGCAATGCAACATCTTTCATTCCTGCCTCTTTTCCGGTAGGAGCAGAGTTTAAACGTTCGTGCTTTACTCTGCTGTGCTCTGAGAGCACCAGGCACCAAAGATGTTGGATTCAAATGCACTTTCAGGTAGAAAGACAGTAGAGACAGCAATGTGTGTGTCACCCTTGCAAAGCTCACTGAGTGCTGAAGACGCCCAGAAACATCATTCGCACCTGGATCTTCTGCTCTGGGAGCAGAGTTCAAACATTCGTTTCCTACGCTGCTCTGCTCAGGCAGCTCCAGACTCCACCGATGTCGGATTCGAATGCACTTTGAGGTAGGGAAGTAAGGAGTGACAGCAATGTGTGTGTCACCCTTGAAAGCGCACTGTGTGCAGAAGATGCCCAGACACATCTTTCACTCCTGCCTCGTTTCCTGTGGGAGCAGAGTTCACATGTTTATGCTTCACTCTGCTGAGCTCAGCCGACGGCAGGAACCGGAGATGTTGGATTCAAATGCACTTTAAGGTAGGAAAGTGAGGAAAAACAGCAATGTGTGTGTCACCCTTGCAAAGCTCACTGGGTGCTGAAGATGGCGAGAGAGATCTTTCACTCCTGGCTCTTTGGCTGTGGGAGCAGAGTTCAAACGTTCGTGCTTTACTCTGCTGTGCTCAGAGAGCACCAGGCACCGGAGATGTTGGATTCAAACGCACTTTTAGGTAGGAAGGGAGGAGAGACAGCAATGAGTGTGTCACCCTTGCAGTGCTCCCTGTGTGCTGAAGATCCTCAGCAACATCTTTCACTCCTGCCTCTTTGGCTCTGGGAGCAGAGTTCAAACGTTCCTGCTTTACTCAGCTGTGCTCAGAGATGACCAGGCACCAGAGATGATTCAAATGCACTTTGTGGTAGGAAAATGAGGAGAGACAGCAATGTGTGTGTCACCCTTGCAAAGCTCACTGAGTGCTGAAGACGCCCAGAAACATCATTCGCACCTGGATCTTCTGCTCTGGGAGCAGAGTTCAAACATTCGTTTCCTACGCTGCTCTGCTCAGGCAGCTCCAGACTCCACCGATGTCGGATTCGAATGCACTTTGAGGTAGGGAAGTAAGGAGTGACAGCAATGTGTGTGTCACCCTTGAAAGCGCACTGTGTGCAGAAGATGCCCAGACACATCTTTCACTCCTGCCTCTTTTCCTGTGGGAGCAGAGTTCACATGTTTATGCTTCACTCTGCTGAGCTCAGCCGACGGCAGGAACCGGAGATGTTGGATTCAAATGCACTTTAAGGTAGGAAAGTGAGGAAAAACAGCAATGTGTGTGTCACCCTTGCAAAGCTCACTGGGTGCTGAAGATGACGAGAGAGATCTTTCACTCCTGGCTCTTTGGCTGTGGGAGCAGAGTTCAAACGTTCGTGCCTTACTCTGCTGTGCTCAGAGAGCACCAGGCACCAAAAATGTTGGATTCAAACGCACTTTTAGGTAGGAAGGGAGGAGAGACAGCAATGAGTGTGTCACCCTTGCAGTGCTCCCTGTGTGCTGAAGGTGCCCAGCAACATCTTTCACTCCTGCCTCTTTGGTTCTGGGAGCAGAGTTGAAACGTTCGTGCTTTACTCTGCTGTGCTCAGCTGGAAATAGGCACCGGAGATATTGAATTCAAATGCACTTTGAGGTAGGGATTGAGGAGAGACAGCAATGTGTGTGTCGCTCTTCAAAGCTCACTGTCTGCTGAAATTGCAATGCAACATCTTTCATTCCTGCCTCTTTTCCGGTAGGAGCAGAGTTTAAACGTTCGTGCTTTACTCTGCTGTGCTCTGAGAGCACCAGGCACCAAAGATGTTGGATTCAAATGCACTTTCAGGTAGAAAGACAGTAGAGACAGCAATGTGTGTGTCACCCTTGCAAAGCTCACTGAGTGCTGAAGACGCCCAGAAACATCATTCGCACCTGGATCTTCTGCTCTGGGAGCAGAGTTCAAACATTCGTTTCCTACGCTGCTCTGCTCAGGCAGCTCCAGACTCCACCGATGTCGGATTCGAATGCACTTTGAGGTAGGGAAGTAAGGAGTGACAGCAATGTGTGTGTCACCCTTGAAAGCGCACTGTGTGCAGAAGATGCCCAGACACATCTTTCACTCCTGCCTCGTTTCCTGTGGGAGCAGAGTTCACATGTTTATGCTTCACTCTGCTGAGCTCAGCCGACGGCAGGAACCGGAGATGTTGGATTCAAATGCACTTTAAGGTAGGAAAGTGAGGAAAAACAGCAATGTGTGTGTCACCCTTGCAAAGCTCACTGGGTGCTGAAGATGGCGAGAGAGATCTTTCACTCCTGGCTCTTTGGCTGTGGGAGCAGAGTTCAAACGTTCGTGCTTTACTCTGCTGTGCTCAGAGAGCACCAGGCACCGGAGATGTTGGATTCAAACGCACTTTTAGGTAGGAAGGGAGGAGAGACAGCAATGAGTGTGTCACCCTTACAGTGCTCCCTGTGTGCTGAAGATCCTCAGCAACATCTTTCACTCCTGCCTCTTTGGCTCTGGGAGCAGAGTTCAAACGTTCCTGCTTTACTCAGCTGTGCTCAGAGATGACCAGGCACCAGAGATGATTCAAATGCACTTTGTGGTAGGAAAATGAGGAGAGACAGCAATGTGTGTGTCACCCTTGCAAAGCTCACTGAGTGCTGAAGACGCCCAGAAACATCATTCGCACCTGGATCTTCTGCTCTGGGAGCAGAGTTCAAACATTCGTTTCCTACGCTGCTCTGCTCAGGCAGCTCCAGACTCCACCGATGTCGGATTCGAATGCACTTTGAGGTAGGGAAGTAAGGAGTGACAGCAATGTGTGTGTCACCCTTGAAAGCGCACTGTGTGCAGAAGATGCCCAGACACATCTTTCACTCCTGCCTCTTTTCCTGTGGGAGCAGAGTTCACATGTTTATGCTTCACTCTGCTGAGCTCAGCCGACGGCAGGAACCGGAGATGTTGGATTCAAATGCACTTTGAGGTAGGAAAGTGAGGAAAAACAGCAATGTGTGTGTCACCCTTGCAAAGCTCACTGTGTGCTGAAGATGGCGAGAGAGATCTTTCACTCCTGGCTCTTTGGCTGTGGGAGCAGAGTTCAAACGTTCGTGCCTTACTCTGCTGTGCTCAGAGAGCACCAGGCACCGGAGATGTTGGATTCAAACGCACTTTTAGGTAGGAAGGGAGGAGAGACAGCAATGAGTGTGTCACCCTTGCAGTGCTCCCTGTGTGCTGAAGGTGCCCAGCAACATCTTTCACTCCTGCCTCTTTGGTTCTGGGAGCAGAGTTCAAACGTTCGTGCTTTACTCTGCTGTGCTCAGCTGGAAATAGGCACCGGAGATATTGAATTCAAATGCACTTTGAGGTAGGGATTGAGGAGAGACAGCAATGTGTGTGTCGCTCTTCAAAGCTCACTGTCTGCTGAAATTGCAATGCAACATCTTTCATTCCTGCCTCTTTTCCGGTAGGAGCAGAGTTTAAACGTTCGTGCTTTACTCTGCTGTGCTCTGAGAGCACCAGGCACCAAAGATGTTGGATTCAAATGCACTTTCAGGTAGAAAGACAGTAGAGACAGCAATGTGTGTGTCACCCTTGCAAAGCTCACTGAGTGCTGAAGACGCCCAGAAACATCATTCGCACCTGGATCTTCTGCTCTGGGAGCAGAGTTCAAACATTCGTTTCCTACGCTGCTCTGCTCAGGCAGCTCCAGACTCCACCGATGTCGGATTCGAATGCCCTTTGAGGTAGGGAAGTAAGGAGTGACAGCAATGTGTGTGTCACCCTTGAAAGCGCACTGTGTGCAGAAGATGCCCAGACACATCTTTCACTCCTGCCTCTTTTCCTGTGGGAGCAGAGTTCACATGTATATGCTTCACTCTGCTGAGCTCAGCCGACGGCAGGAACCGGAGATGTTGGATTCAAATGCACTTTGAGGTAGGAAAGTGAGGAAAAACAGCAATGTGTGTGTCACCCT
This sequence comes from Lathamus discolor, assembly GCF_037157495.1. Lineage (NCBI taxonomy): Eukaryota > Metazoa > Chordata > Aves > Psittaciformes > Psittacidae > Lathamus > Lathamus discolor. Next base: position 23,735,213 of record NC_088890.1, on the reverse strand, counting down.
TGCAAAGCTCACTGGGTGCTGAAGATGGCGAGAGAGATCTTTCACTCCTGGCTCTTTGGCTGTGGGAGCAGAGTTCAAACGTTCGTGCCTTACTCTGCTGTGCTCAGAGAGCACCAGGCACCAAAGATGTTGGATTCAAACGCACTTTTAGGTAGGAAGGGAGGAGAGACAGCAATGAGTGTGTCACCCTTGCAGTGCTCCCTGTGTGCTGAAGGTGCCCAGCAACATCTTTCACTCCTGCCTCTTTGGTTCTGGGAGCAGAGTTGAAACGTTCGTGCTTTACTCTGCTGTGCTCAGCTGGAAATAGGCACCGGAGATATTGAATTCAAATGCACTTTGAGGTAGGGATTGAGGAGAGACAGCAATGTGTGTGTCGCTCTTCAAAGCTCACTGTCTGCTGAAATTGCAATGCAACATCTTTCATTCCTGCCTCTTTTCCGGTAGGAGCAGAGTTAAAACGTTCGTGCTTTACTCTGCTGTGCTCTGAGAGCACCAGGCACCAAAGATGTTGGATTCAAATGCACTTTGAGGTAGGAAAGTGAGGAGAGACAGCAATGTGTGTGTCACCCTTGCAAAGCTCACTGTGTGCTGAAGATGGCGAGAGAGATCATTCACTCCTGGCTCTTTGGCTGTGGGAGCAGAGTTCAAACGTTCGTGCTTTACTCTGCTGTGCTCAGGGAGCACCAGGCACCAAAGATGTTGGATTCAAACGCACTTTTAGGTAGGAAGGGAGGAGAGACAGCAATGAGTGTGTCACCCTTGCAGTGCTCCCTGTGTGCTGAAGATCCTCAGCAACATCTTTCATTCCTGCCCCTTTTACTGTGGGAGCAGTGTTTAAACGCTCGTGCTTTACTCTGCTGTGCTCAGAGAGCACCAGGCACCAAAGATGTTGGATTCAAACGCACTTTCAGGTAGAAAGACAGTAGAGACAGCAATGTGTGTGTCACCCTTGCAAAGCTCACTGAGTGCTGAAGACGCCCAGAAACATCATTCGCACCTGGATCTTCTGCTCTGGGAGCAGAGTTCAAACATTCGTTTCCTACGCTGCTCTGCTCAGGCAGCTCCAGACTCCACCGATGTCGGATTCGAATGCACTTTGAGGTAGGGAAGTAAGGAGTGACAGCAATGTGTGTGTCACCCTTGAAAGCGCACTGTGTGCAGAAGATGCCCAGACACATCTTTCACTCCTGCCTCGTTTCCTGTGGGAGCAGAGTTCACATGTTTATGCTTCACTCTGCTGAGCTCAGCCGACGGCAGGAACCGGAGATGTTGGATTCAAATGCACTTTGAGGTAGGAAAGTGAGGAAAAACAGCAATGTGTGTGTCACCCTTGCAAAGCTCACTGGGTGCTGAAGATGGCGAGAGAGATCTTTCACTCCTGGCTCTTTGGCTGTGGGAGCAGAGTTCAAACGTTCGTGCCTTACTCTGCTGTGCTCAGAGAGCACCAGGCACCGGAGATGTTGGATTCAAACGCACTTTTAGGTAGGAAGGGAGGAGAGACAGCAATGAGTGTGTCACCCTTGCAGTGCTCCCTGTGTGCTGAAGGTGCCCAGCAACATCTTTCACTCCTGCCTCTTTGGTTCTGGGAGCAGAGTTGAAACGTTCGTGCTTTACTCTGCTGTGCTCAGCTGGAAATAGGCACCGGAGATATTGAATTCAAATGCACTTTGAGGTAGGGATTGAGGAGAGACAGCAATGTGTGTGTCGCTCTTCAAAGCTCACTGTCTGCTGAAATTGCAATGCAACATCTTTCATTCCTGCCTCTTTTCCGGTAGGAGCAGAGTTTAAACGTTCGTGCTTTACTCTGCTGTGCTCTGAGAGCACCAGGCACCAAAGATGTTGGATTCAAATGCACTTTCAGGTAGAAAGACAGTAGAGACAGCAATGTGTGTGTCACCCTTGCAAAGCTCACTGAGTGCTGAAGACGCCCAGAAACATCATTCGCACCTGGATCTTCTGCTCTGGGAGCAGAGTTCAAACATTCGTTTCCTACGCTGCTCTGCTCAGGCAGCTCCAGACTCCACCGATGTCGGATTCGAATGCCCTTTGAGGTAGGGAAGTAAGGAGTGACAGCAATGTGTGTGTCACCCTTGAAAGCGTACTGTGTGCAGAAGATGCCCAGACACATCTTTCACTCCTGCCTCTTTTCCTGTGGGAGCAGAGTTCACATGTATATGCTTCACTCTGCTGAGCTCAGCCGACGGCAGGAACCGGAGATGTTGGATTCAAATGCACTTTGAGGTAGGAAAGTGAGGAAAAACAGCAATGTGTGTGTCACCCTTGCAAAGCTCACTGGGTGCTGAAGATGGCGAGAGAGATCTTTCACTCCTGGCTCTTTGGCTGTGGGAGCAGAGTTCAAACGTTCGTGCCTTACTCTGCTGTGCTCAGAGAGCACCAGGCACCAAAGATGTTGGATTCAAACGCACTTTTAGGTAGGAAGGGAGGAGAGACAGCAATGAGTGTGTCACCCTTGCAGTGCTCCCTGTGTGCTGAAGGTGCCCAGCAACATCTTTCACTCCTGCCTCTTTGGTTCTGGGAGCAGAGTTGAAACGTTCGTGCTTTACTCTGCTGTGCTCAGCTGGAAATAGGCACCGGAGATATTGAATTCAAATGCACTTTGAGGTAGGGATTGAGGAGAGACAGCAATGTGTGTGTCGCTCTTCAAAGCTCACTCTCTGCTGAAATTGCAATGCAACATCTTTCATTCCTGCCTCTTTTCCGGTAGGAGCAGAGTTAAAACGTTCGTGCTTTACTCTGCTGTGCTCTGAGAGCACCAGGCACCAAAGATGTTGGATTCAAATGCACTTTGAGGTAGGAAAGTGAGGAGAGACAGCAATGTGTGTGTCACCCTTGCAAAGCTCACTGTGTGCTGAAGATGGCGAGAGAGATCATTCACTCCTGGCTCTTTGGCTGTGGGAGCAGAGTTCAAACGTTCGTGCTTTACTCTGCTGTGCTCAGGGAGCACCAGGCACCAAAGATGTTGGATTCAAACGCACTTTTAGGTAGGAAGGGAGGAGAGACAGCAATGAGTGTGTCACCCTTGCAGTGCTCCCTGTGTGCTGAAGATCCTCAGCAACATCTTTCATTCCTGCCCCTTTTACTGTGGGAGCAGTGTTTAAACGCTCGTGCTTTACTCTGCTGTGCTCAGAGAGCACCAGGCACCAAAGATGTTGGATTCAAACGCACTTTCAGGTAGAAAGACAGTAGAGACAGCAATGTGTGTGTCACCCTTGCAAAGCTCACTGAGTGCTGAAGACGCCCAGAAACATCATTCGCACCTGGATCTTCTGCTCTGGGAGCAGAGTTCAAACATTCGTTTCCTACGCTGCTCTGCTCAGGCAGCTCCAGACTCCACCGATGTCGGATTCGAATGCACTTTGAGGTAGGGAAGTAAGGAGTGACAGCAATGTGTGTGTCACCCTTGAAAGCGCACTGTGTGCAGAAGATGCCCAGACACATCTTTCACTCCTGCCTCGTTTCCTGTGGGAGCAGAGTTCACATGTTTATGCTTCACTCTGCTGAGCTCAGCCGACGGCAGGAACCGGAGATGTTGGATTCAAATGCACTTTGAGGTAGGAAAGTGAGGAAAAACAGCAATGTGTGTGTCACCCTTGCAAAGCTCACTGGGTGCTGAAGATGGCGAGAGAGATCTTTCACTCCTGGCTCTTTGGCTGTGGGAGCAGAGTTCAAACGTTCGTGCCTTACTCTGCTGTGCTCAGAGAGCACCAGGCACCGGAGATGTTGGATTCAAACGCACTTTTAGGTAGGAAGGGAGGAGAGACAGCAATGAGTGTGTCACCCTTGCAGTGCTCCCTGTGTGCTGAAGGTGCCCAGCAACATCTTTCACTCCTGCCTCTTTGGTTCTGGGAGCAGAGTTGAAACGTTCGTGCTTTACTCTGCTGTGCTCAGCTGGAAATAGGCACCGGAGATATTGAATTCAAATGCACTTTGAGGTAGGGATTGAGGAGAGACAGCAATGTGTGTGTCGCTCTTCAAAGCTCACTGTCTGCTGAAATTGCAATGCAACATCTTTCATTCCTGCCTCTTTTCCGGTAGGAGCAGAGTTTAAACGTTCGTGCTTTACTCTGCTGTGCTCTGAGAGCACCAGGCACCAAAGATGTTGGATTCAAATGCACTTTCAGGTAGAAAGACAGTAGAGACAGCAATGTGTGTGTCACCCTTGCAAAGCTCACTGAGTGCTGAAGACGCCCAGAAACATCATTCGCACCTGGATCTTCTGCTCTGGGAGCAGAGTTCAAACATTCGTTTCCTACGCTGCTCTGCTCAGGCAGCTCCAGACTCCACCGATGTCGGATTCGAATGCCCTTTGAGGTAGGGAAGTAAGGAGTGACAGCAATGTGTGTGTCACCCTTGAAAGCGCACTGTGTGCAGAAGATGCCCAGACACATCTTTCACTCCTGCCTCTTTTCCTGTGGGAGCAGAGTTCACATGTATATGCTTCACTCTGCTGAGCTCAGCCGACGGCAGGAACCGGAGATGTTGGATTCAAATGCACTTTGAGGTAGGAAAGTGAGGAAAAACAGCAATGTGTGTGTCACCCTTGCAAAGCTCACTGGGTGCTGAAGATGGCGAGAGAGATCTTTCACTCCTGGCTCTTTGGCTGTGGGAGCAGAGTTCAAACGTTCGTGCCTTACTCTGCTGTGCTCAGAGAGCACCAGGCACCAAAGATGTTGGATTCAAACGCACTTTTAGGTAGGAAGGGAGGAGAGACAGCAATGAGTGTGTCACCCTTGCAGTGCTCCCTGTGTGCTGAAGGTGCCCAGCAACATCTTTCACTCATGCCTCTTTGGTTCTGGGAGCAGAGTTGAAACGTTCGTGCTTTACTCTGCTGTGCTCAGCTGGAAATAGGCACCGGAGATATTGAATTCAAATGCACTTTGAGGTAGGGATTGAGGAGAGACAGCAATGTGTGTGTCGCTCTTCAAAGCTCACTCTCTGCTGAAATTGCAATGCAACATCTTTCATTCCTGCCTCTTTTCCGGTAGGAGCAGAGTTAAAACGTTCGTGCTTTACTCTGCTGTGCTCTGAGAGCACCAGGCACCAAAGATGTTGGATTCAAATGCACTTTGAGGTAGGAAAGTGAGGAGAGACAGCAATGTGTGTGTCACCCTTGCAAAGCTCACTGTGTGCTGAAGATGGCGAGAGAGATCATTCACTCCTGGCTCTTTGGCTGTGGGAGCAGAGTTCAAACGTTCGTGCTTTACTCTGCTGTGCTCAGGGAGCACCAGGCACCAAAGATGTTGGATTCAAACGCACTTTTAGGTAGGAAGGGAGGAGAGACAGCAATGAGTGTGTCACCCTTGCAGTGCTCCCTGTGTGCTGAAGATCCTCAGCAACATCTTTCATTCCTGCCCCTTTTACTGTGGGAGCAGTGTTTAAACGCTCGTGCTTTACTCTGCTGTGCTCAGAGAGCACCAGGCACCAAAGATGTTGGATTCAAACGCACTTTCAGGTAGAAAGACAGTAGAGACAGCAATGTGTGTGTCACCCTTGCAAAGCTCACTGAGTGCTGAAGACGCCCAGAAACATCATTCGCACCTGGATCTTCTGCTCTGGGAGCAGAGTTCAAACATTCGTTTCCTACGCTGCTCTGCTCAGGCAGCTCCAGACTCCACCGATGTCGGATTCGAATGCACTTTGAGGTAGGGAAGTAAGGAGTGACAGCAATGTGTGTGTCACCCTTGAAAGCGCACTGTGTGCAGAAGATGCCCAGACACATCTTTCACTCCTGCCTCGTTTCCTGTGGGAGCAGAGTTCACATGTTTATGCTTCACTCTGCTGAGCTCAGCCGACGGCAGGAACCGGAGATGTTGGATTCAAATGCACTTTAAGGTAGGAAAGTGAGGAAAAACAGCAATGTGTGTGTCACCCTTGCAAAGCTCACTGGGTGCTGAAGATGGCGAGAGAGATCTTTCACTCCTGGCTCTTTGGCTGTGGGAGCAGAGTTCAAACGTTCGTGCCTTACTCTGCTGCGCTCAGAGAGCACCAGGCACCAAAGATGTTGGATTCAATCGCACTTTTAGGTAGGAAGGGAGGAGAGACAGCAATGAGTGTGTCACCCTTGCAGTGCTCCCTGTGTGCTGAAGGTGCCCAGCAACATCTTTCACTCATGCCTCTTTGGTTCTGGGAGCAGAGTTGAAACGTTCGTGCTTTACTCTGCTGTGCTCAGCTGGAAATAGGCACCGGAGATATTGAATTCAAATGCACTTTGAGGTAGGGATTGAGGAGAGACAGCAATGTGTGTGTCGCTCTTCAAAGCTCACTGTCTGCTGAAATTGCAATGCAACATCTTTCATTCCTGCCTCTTTCCCGCTAGGAGCAGAGTTTAAACGTTCGTGCTTTACTCTGCTGTGCTCTGAGAGCACCAGGCACCAAAGATGTTGGATTCAAATGCACTTTCAGGTAGAAAGACAGTAGAGACAGCAATGTGTGTGTCACCCTTGCAAAGCTCACTGAGTGCTGAAGACGCCCAGAAACATCATTCGCACCTGGATCTTCTGCTCTGGGAGCAGAGTTCAAACATTCGTTTCCTACGCTGCTCTGCTCAGGCAGCTAAAGACTCAACGGATGTCGGATTCGAATGCACTTTGAGGTAGGGAAGTAAGGAGTGACAGCAATGTGTGTGTCACCCTTGAAAGCGCACTGTGTGCAGAAGATGCCCAGACACATCTTTCACTCCTGCCTCGTTTCCTGTGGGAGCAGAGTTCACATGTTTATGCTTCACTCTGCTGAGCTCAGCCGACGGCAGGAACCGGAGATGTTGGATTCAAATGCACTTTAAGGTAGGAAAGTGAGGAAAAACAGCAATGTGTGTGTCACCCTTGCAAAGCTCACTGGGTGCTGAAGATGGCGAGAGAGATCTTTCACTCCTGGCTCTTTGGCTGTGGGAGCAGAGTTCAAACGTTCGTGCTTTACTCTGCTGTGCTCAGAGAGCACCAGGCACCGGAGATGTTGGATTCAAACGCACTTTTAGGTAGGAAGGGAGGAGAGACAGCAATGAGTGTGTCACCCTTACAGTGCTCCCTGTGTGCTGAAGATCCTCAGCAACATCTTTCACTCCTGCCTCTTTGGCTCTGGGAGCAGAGTTCAAACGTTCCTGCTTTACTCAGCTGTGCTCAGAGATGACCAGGCACCAGAGATGATTCAAATGCACTTTGTGGTAGGAAAATGAGGAGAGACAGCAATGTGTGTGTCACCCTTGCAAAGCTCACTGAGTGCTGAAGACGCCCAGAAACATCATTCGCACCTGGATCTTCTGCTCTGGGAGCAGAGTTCAAACATTCGTTTCCTACGCTGCTCTGCTCAGGCAGCTCCAGACTCCACCGATGTCGGATTCGAATGCACTTTGAGGTAGGGAAGTAAGGAGTGACAGCAATGTGTGTGTCACCCTTGAAAGCGCACTGTGTGCAGAAGATGCCCAGACACATCTTTCACTCCTGCCTCTTTTCCTGTGGGAGCAGAGTTCACATGTTTATGCTTCACTCTGCTGAGCTCAGCCGACGGCAGGAACCGGAGATGTTGGATTCAAATGCACTTTAAGGCAGGAAAGTGAGGAAAAACAGCAATGTGTGTGTCACCCTTGCAAAGCTCACTGGGTGCTGAAGATGGCGAGAGAGATCTTTCACTCCTGGCTCTTTGGCTGTGGGAGCAGAGTTCAAACGTTCGTGCCTTACTCTGCTGTGCTCAGAGAGCACCAGGCACCAAAAATGTTGGATTCAAACGCACTTTTAGGTAGGAAGGGAGGAGAGACAGCAATGAGTGTGTCACCCTTGCAGTGCTCCCTGTGTGCTGAAGGTGCCCAGCAACATCTTTCACTCATGCCTCTTTGGTTCTGGGAGCAGAGTTGAAACGTTCGTGCTTTACTCTGCTGTGCTCAGCTAGAAATAGGCACCGGAGATATTGAATTCAAATGCACTTTGAGGTAGGGATTGAGGAGAGACAGCAATGTGTGTGTCGCTCTTCAAAGCTCACTCTCTGCTGAAATTGCAATGCAACATCTTTCATTCCTGCCTCTTTTCCGGTAGGAGCAGAGTTAAAACGTTCGTGCTTTACTCTGCTGTGCTCTGAGAGCACCAGGCACCAAAGATGTTGGATTCAAATGCACTTTGAGGTAGGAAAGTGAGGAGAGACAGCAATGTGTGTGTCACCCTTGCAAAGCTCACTGTGTGCTGAAGATGGCGAGAGAGATCATTCACTCCTGGCTCTTTGGCTGTGGGAGCAGAGTTCAAACGTTCGTGCTTTACTCTGCTGTGCTCAGGGAGCACCAGGCACCAAAGATGTTGGATTCAAATGCACTTTTAGGTAGGAAGGGAGGAGAGACAGCAATGAGTGTGTCACCCTTGCAGTGCTCCCTGTGTGCTGAAGATCCTCAGCAACATCTTTCATTCCTGCCCCTTTTACTGTGGGAGCAGTGTTTAAACGCTCGTGCTTTACTCTGCTGTGCTCAGAGAGCACCAGGCACCAAAGATGTTGGATTCAAACGCACTTTCAGGTAGAAAGACAGTAGAGACAGCAATGTGTGTGTCACCCTTGCAAAGCTCACTGAGTGCTGAAGACGCCCAGAAACATCATTCGCACCTGGATCTTCTGCTCTGGGAGCAGAGTTCAAACATTCGTTTCCTACGCTGCTCTGCTCAGGCAGCTCCAGACTCCACCGATATCGGATTCGAATGCACTTTGAGGTAGGGAAGTAAGGAGTGACAGCAATGTGTGTGTCACCCTTGAAAGCGCACTGTGTGCAGAAGATGCCCAGACACATCTTTCACTCCTGCCTCTTTTCCTGTGGGAGCAGAGTTCACATGTTTATGCTTCACTCTGCTGAGCTCAGCCGACGGCAGGAACCGGAGATGTTGGATTCAAATGCACTTTAAGGTAGGAAAGTGAGGAAAAACAGCAATGTGTGTGTCACCCTTGCAAAGCTCACTGGGTGCTGAAGATGGCGAGAGAGATCTTTCACTCCTGGCTCTTTGGCTGTGGGAGCAGAGTTCAAACGTTCGTGCCTTACTCTGCTGCGCTCAGAGAGCACCAGGCACCAAAGATGTTGGATTCAATCGCACTTTTAGGTAGGAAGGGAGGAGAGACAGCAATGAGTGTGTCACCCTTGCAGTGCTCCCTGTGTGCTGAAGGTGCCCAGCAACATCTTTCACTCCTGCCTCTTTGGTTCTGGGAGCAGAGTTGAAACGTTCGTGCTTTACTCTGCTGTGCTCAGCTGGAAATAGGCACCGGAGATATTGAATTCAAATGCACTTTGAGGTAGGGATTGAGGAGAGACAGCAATGTGTGTGTCGCTCTTCAAAGCTCACTCTCTGCTGAAATTGCAATGCAACATCTTTCATTCCTGCCTCTTTCCCGGTAGGAGCAGAGTTTAAACGTTCGTGCTTTACTCTGCTGTGCTCTGAGAGCACCAGGCACCAAAGATGTTGGATTCAAATGCACTTTCAGGTAGAAAGACAGTAGAGACAGCAATGTGTGTGTCACCCTTGCAAAGCTCACTGAGTGCTGAAGACGCCCAGAAACATCATTCGCACCTGGATCTTCTGCTCTGGGAGCAGAGTTCAAACATTCGTTTCCTACGCTGCTCTGCTCAGGCAGCTCCAGACTCCACGGATGTCGGATTCGAATGCACTTTGAGGTAGGGAAGTAAGGAGTGACAGCAATGTGTGTGTCACCCTTGAAAGCGCACTGTGTGCAGAAGATGCCCAGACACATCTTTCACTCCTGCCTCTTTTCCTGTGGGAGCAGAGTTCACATGTTTATGCTTCACTCTGCTGAGCTCAGCCGACGGCAGGAACCGGAGATGTTGGATTCAAATGCACTTTAAGGTAGGAAAGTGAGGAAAAACAGCAATGTGTGTGTCACCCTTGCAAAGCTCACTGGGTGCTGAAGATGGCGAGAGAGATCTTTCACTCCTGGCTCTTTGGCTGTGGGAGCAGAGTTCAAACGTTCGTGCTTTACTCTGCTGTGCTCAGAGAGCACCAGGCACCGGAGATGTTGGATTCAAACGCACTTTTAGGTAGGAAGGGAGGAGAGACAGCAATGAGTGTGTCACCCTTGCAGTGCTCCCTGTGTGCTGAAGATCCTCAGCAACATCTTTCACTCCTGCCTCTTTGGCTCTGGGAGCAGAGTTCAAACGTTCCTGCTTTACTCAGCTGTGCTCAGAGATGACCAGGCACCAGAGATGATTCAAATGCACTTTGTGGTAGGAAAATGAGGAGAGACAGCAATGTGTGTGTCACCCTTGCAAAGCTCACTGAGTGCTGAAGACGCCCAGAAACATCATTCGCACCTGGATCTTCTGCTCTGGGAGCAGAGTTCAAACATTCGTTTCCTACGCTGCTCTGCTCAGGCAGCTCCAGACTCCACCGATGTCGGATTCGAATGCACTTTGAGGTAGGGAAGTAAGGAGTGACAGCAATGTGTGTGTCACCCTTGAAAGCGCACTGTGTGCAGAAGATGCCCAGACACATCTTTCACTCCTGCCTCTTTTCCTGTGGGAGCAGAGTTCACATGTTTATGCTTCACTCTGCTGAGCTCAGCCGACGGCAGGAACCGGAGATGTTGGATTCAAATGCACTTTAAGGTAGGAAAGTGAGGAAAAACAGCAATGTGTGTGTCACCCTTGCAAAGCTCACTGGGTGCTGAAGATGACGAGAGAGATCTTTCACTCCTGGCTCTTTGGCTGTGGGAGCAGAGTTCAAACGTTCGTGCCTTACTCTGCTGTGCTCAGAGAGCACCAGGCACCAAAAATGTTGGATTCAAACGCACTTTTAGGTAGGAAGGGAGGAGAGACAGCAATGAGTGTGTCACCCTTGCAGTGCTCCCTGTGTGCTGAAGGTGCCCAGCAACATCTTTCACTCCTGCCTCTTTGGTCCTGGGAGCAGAGTTGAAACGTTCGTGCTTTACTCTGCTGTGCTCAGCTGGAAATAGGCACCGGAGATATTGAATTCAAATGCACTTTGAGGTAGGGATTGAGGAGAGACAGCAATGTGTGTGTCGCTCTTCAAAGCTCACTGTCTGCTGAAATTGCAATGCAACATCTTTCATTCCTGCCTCTTTCCCGGTAGGAGCAGAGTTTAAACGTTCGTGCTTTACTCTGCTGTGCTCTGAGAGCACCAGGCACCAAAGATGTTGGATTCAAATGCACTTTCAGGTAGAAAGACAGTAGAGACAGCAATGTGTGTGTCACCCTTGCAAAGCTCACTGAGTGCTGAAGACGCCCAGAAACATCATTCGCACCTGGATCTTCTGCTCTGGGAGCAGAGTTCAAACATTCGTTTCCTACGCTGCTCTGCTCAGGCAGCTCCAGACTCCACCGATGTCGGATTCGAATGCACTTTGAGGTAGGGAAGTAAGGAGTGACAGCAATGTGTGTGTCACCCTTGAAAGCGCACTGTGTGCAGAAGATGCCCAGACACATCTTTCACTCCTGCCTCGTTTCCTGTGGGAGCAGAGTTCACATGTTTATGCTTCACTCTGCTGAGCTCAGCCGACGGCAGGAACCGGAGATGTTGGATTCAAATGCACTTTAAGGTAGGAAAGTGAGGAAAAACAGCAATGTGTGTGTCACCCTTGCAAAGCTCACTGGGTGCTGAAGATGGCGAGAGAGATCTTTCACTCCTGGCTCTTTGGCTGTGGGAGCAGAGTTCAAACGTTCGTGCTTTACTCTGCTGTGCTCAGAGAGCACCAGGCACCGGAGATGTTGGATTCAAACGCACTTTTAGGTAGGAAGGGAGGAGAGACAGCAATGAGTGTGTCACCCTTACAGTGCTCCCTGTGTGCTGAAGATCCTCAGCAACATCTTTCACTCCTGCCTCTTTGGCTCTGGGAGCAGAGTTCAAACGTTCCTGCTTTACTCAGCTGTGCTCAGAGATGACCAGGCACCAGAGATGATTCAAATGCACTTTGTGGTAGGAAAATGAGGAGAGACAGCAATGTGTGTGTCACCCTTGCAAAGCCCACTGAGTGCTGAAGACGCCCAGAAACATCATTCGCACCTGGATCTTCTGCTCTGGGAGCAGAGTTCAAACATTCGTTTCCTACGCTGCTCTGCTCAGGCAGCTCCAGACTCCACCGATGTCGGATTCGAATGCACTTTGAGGTAGGGAAGTAAGGAGTGACAGCAATGTGTGTGTCACCCTTGAAAGCGCACTGTGTGCAGAAGATGCCCAGACACATCTTTCACTCCTGCCTCTTTTCCTGTGGGAGCAGAGTTCACATGTTTATGCTTCACTCTGCTGAGCTCAGCCGACGGCAGGAACCGGAGATGTTGGATTCAAATGCACTTTAAGGTAGGAAAGTGAGGAAAAACAGCAATGTGTGTGTCACCCTTGCAAAGCTCACTGGGTGCTGAAGATGGCGAGAGAGATCTTTCACTCCTGGCTCTTTGGCTGTGGGAGCAGAGTTCAAACGTTCGTGCTTTACTCTGCTGTGCTCAGAGAGCACCAGGCACCGGAGATGTTGGATTCAAACGCACTTTTAGGTAGGAAGGGAGGAGAGACAGCAATGAGTGTGTCACCCTTGCAGTGCTCCCTGTGTGCTGAAGATCCTCAGCAACATCTTTCATTCCTGCCCCTTTTACTGTGGGAGCAGTGTTTAAACGCTCGTGCTTTACTCTGCTGTGCTCAGAGAGCACCAGGCACCAAAGATGTTGGATTCAAACGCACTTTCAGGTAGAAAGACAGTAGAGACAGCAATGTGTGTGTCACCCTTGCAAAGCTCACTGAGTGCTGAAGACGCCCAGAAACATCATTCGCACCTGGATCTTCTGCTCTGGGAGCAGAGTTCAAACATTCGTTTCCTACGCTGCTCTGCTCAGGCAGCTCCAGACTCCACCGATGTCGGATTCGAATGCACTTTGAGGTAGGGAAGTAAGGAGTGACAGCAATGTGTGTGTCACCCTTGAAAGCGCACTGTGTGCAGAAGATGCCCAGACACATCTTTCACTCCTGCCTCGTTTCCTGTGGGAGCAGAGTTCACATGTTTATGCTTCACTCTGCTGAGCTCAGCCGACGGCAGGAACCGGAGATGTTGGATTCAAATGCACTTTAAGGTAGGAAAGTGAGGAAAAACAGCAATGTGTGTGTCACCCTTGCAAAGCTCACTGGGTGCTGAAGATGGCGAGAGAGATCTTTCACTCCTGGCTCTTTGGCTGTGGGAGCAGAGTTCAAACGTTCGTGCCTTACTCTGCTGCGCTCAGAGAGCACCAGGCACCAAAGATGTTGGATTCAATCGCACTTTTAGGTAGGAAGGGAGGAGAGACAGCAATGAGTGTGTCACCCTTGCAGTGCTCCCTGTGTGCTGAAGGTGCCCAGCAACATCTTTCACTCATGCCTCTTTGGTTCTGGGAGCAGAGTTGAAACGTTCGTGCTTTACTCTGCTGTGCTCAGCTGGAAATAGGCACCGGAGATATTGAATTCAAATGCACTTTGAGGTAGGGATTGAGGAGAGACAGCAATGTGTGTGTCGCTCTTCAAAGCTCACTGTCTGCTGAAATTGCAATGCAACATCTTTCATTCCTGCCTCTTTCCCGGTAGGAGCAGAGTTTAAACGTTCGTGCTTTACTCTGCTGTGCTCTGAGAGCACCAGGCACCAAAGATGTTGGATTCAAATGCACTTTCAGGTAGAAAGACAGTAGAGACAGCAATGTGTGTGTCACCCTTGCAAAGCTCACTGAGTGCTGAAGACGCCCAGAAACATCATTCGCACCTGGATCTTCTGCTCTGGGAGCAGAGTTCAAACATTCGTTTCCTACGCTGCTCTGCTCAGGCAGCTCCAGACTCCACCGATGTCGGATTCGAATGCACTTTGAGGTAGGGAAGTAAGGAGTGACAGCAATGTGTGTGTCACCCTTGAAAGCGCACTGTGTGCAGAAGATGCCCAGACACATCTTTCACTCCTGCCTCGTTTCCTGTGGGAGCAGAGTTCACATGTTTATGCTTCACTCTGCTGAGCTCAGCCGACGGCAGGAACCGGAGATGTTGGATTCAAATGCACTTTAAGGTAGGAAAGTGAGGAAAAACAGCAATGTGTGTGTCACCCTTGCAAAGCTCACTGGGTGCTGAAGATGGCGAGAGAGATCTTTCACTCCTGGCTCTTTGGCTGTGGGAGCAGAGTTCAAACGTTCGTGCTTTACTCTGCTGTGCTCAGAGAGCACCAGGCACCGGAGATGTTGGATTCAAACGCACTTTTAGGTAGGAAGGGAGGAGAGACAGCAATGAGTGTGTCACCCTTACAGTGCTCCCTGTGTGCTGAAGATCCTCAGCAACATCTTTCACTCCTGCCTCTTTGGCTCTGGGAGCAGAGTTCAAACGTTCCTGCTTTACTCAGCTGTGCTCAGAGATGACCAGGCACCAGAGATGATTCAAATGCACTTTGTGGTAGGAAAATGAGGAGAGACAGCAATGTGTGTGTCACCCTTGCAAAGCTCACTGAGTGCTGAAGACGCCCAGAAACATCATTCGCACCTGGATCTTCTGCTCTGGGAGCAGAGTTCAAACATTCGTTTCCTACGCTGCTCTGCTCAGGCAGCTCCAGACTCCACCGATGTCGGATTCGAATGCACTTTGAGGTAGGGAAGTAAGGAGTGACAGCAATGTGTGTGTCACCCTTGAAAGCGCACTGTGTGCAGAAGATGCCCAGACACATCTTTCACTCCTGCCTCTTTTCCTGTGGGAGCAGAGTTCACATGTTTATGCTTCACTCTGCTGAGCTCAGCCGACGGCAGGAACCGGAGATGTTGGATTCAAATGCACTTTAAGGCAGGAAAGTGAGGAAAAACAGCAATGTGTGTGTCACCCTTGCAAAGCTCACTGGGTGCTGAAGATGGCGAGAGAGATCTTTCACTCCTGGCTCTTTGGCTGTGGGAGCAGAGTTCAAACGTTCGTGCCTTACTCTGCTGTGCTCAGAGAGCACCAGGCACCAAAAATGTTGGATTCAAACGCACTTTTAGGTAGGAAGGGAGGAGAGACAGCAATGAGTGTGTCACCCTTGCAGTGCTCCCTGTGTGCTGAAGGTGCCCAGCAACATCTTTCACTCATGCCTCTTTGGTTCTGGGAGCAGAGTTGAAACGTTCGTGCTTTACTCTGCTGTGCTCAGCTAGAAATAGGCACCGGAGATATTGAATTCAAATGCACTTTGAGGTAGGGATTGAGGAGAGACAGCAATGTGTGTGTCGCTCTTCAAAGCTCACTCTCTGCTGAAATTGCAATGCAACATCTTTCATTCCTGCCTCTTTTCCGGTAGGAGCAGAGTTAAAACGTTCGTGCTTTACTCTGCTGTGCTCTGAGAGCACCAGGCACCAAAGATGTTGGATTCAAATGCACTTTGAGGTAGGAAAGTGAGGAGAGACAGCAATGTGTGTGTCACCCTTGCAAAGCTCACTGTGTGCTGAAGATGGCGAGAGAGATCATTCACTCCTGGCTCTTTGGCTGTGGGAGCAGAGTTCAAACGTTCGTGCTTTACTCTGCTGTGCTCAGGGAGCACCAGGCACCAAAGATGTTGGATTCAAACGCACTTTTAGGTAGGAAGGGAGGAGAGACAGCAATGAGTGTGTCACCCTTGCAGTGCTCCCTGTGTGCTGAAGATCCTCAGCAACATCTTTCATTCCTGCCCCTTTTACTGTGGGAGCAGTGTTTAAACGCTCGTGCTTTACTCTGCTGTGCTCAGAGAGCACCAGGCACCAAAGATGTTGGATTCAAACGCACTTTCAGGTAGAAAGACAGTAGAGACAGCAATGTGTGTGTCACCCTTGCAAAGCTCACTGAGTGCTGAAGACGCCCAGAAACATCATTCGCACCTGGATCTTCTGCTCTGGGAGCAGAGTTCAAACATTCGTTTCCTACGCTGCTCTGCTCAGGCAGCTCCAGACTCCACCGATATCGGATTCGAATGCACTTTGAGGTAGGGAAGTAAGGAGTGACAGCAATGTGTGTGTCACCCTTGAAAGCGCACTGTGTGCAGAAGATGCCCAGACACATCTTTCACTCCTGCCTCTTTTCCTGTGGGAGCAGAGTTCACATGTTTATGCTTCACTCTGCTGAGCTCAGCCGACGGCAGGAACCGGAGATGTTGGATTCAAATGCACTTTAAGGTAGGAAAGTGAGGAAAAACAGCAATGTGTGTGTCACCCTTGCAAAGCTCACTGGGTGCTGAAGATGGCGAGAGAGATCTTTCACTCCTGGCTCTTTGGCTGTGGGAGCAGAGTTCAAACGTTCGTGCCTTACTCTGCTGCGCTCAGAGAGCACCAGGCACCAAAGATGTTGGATTCAATCGCACTTTTAGGTAGGAAGGGAGGAGAGACAGCAATGAGTGTGTCACCCTTGCAGTGCTCCCTGTGTGCTGAAGGTGCCCAGCAACATCTTTCACTCCTGCCTCTTTGGTTCTGGGAGCAGAGTTGAAACGTTCGTGCTTTACTCTGCTGTGCTCAGCTGGAAATAGGCACCGGAGATATTGAATTCAAATGCACTTTGAGGTAGGGATTGAGGAGAGACAGCAATGTGTGTGTCGCTCTTCAAAGCTCACTGTCTGCTGAAATTGCAATGCAACATCTTTCATTCCTGCCTCTTTCCCGGTAGGAGCAGAGTTTAAACGTTCGTGCTTTACTCTGCTGTGCTCTGAGAGCACCAGGCACCAAAGATGTTGGATTCAAATGCACTTTCAGGTAGAAAGACAGTAGAGACAGCAATGTGTGTGTCACCCTTGCAAAGCTCACTGAGTGCTGAAGACGCCCAGAAACATCATTCGCACCTGGATCTTCTGCTCTGGGAGCAGAGTTCAAACATTCGTTTCCTACGCTGCTCTGCTCAGGCAGCTCCAGACTCCACGGATGTCGGATTCGAATGCACTTTGAGGTAGGGAAGTAAGGAGTGACAGCAATGTGTGTGTCACCCTTGAAAGCGCACTGTGTGCAGAAGATGCCCAGACACATCTTTCACTCCTGCCTCTTTTCCTGTGGGAGCAGAGTTCACATGTTTATGCTTCACTCTGCTGAGCTCAGCCGACGGCAGGAACCGGAGATGTTGGATTCAAATGCACTTTAAGGTAGGAAAGTGAGGAAAAACAGCAATGTGTGTGTCACCCTTGCAAAGCTCACTGGGTGCTGAAGATGGCGAGAGAGATCTTTCACTCCTGGCTCTTTGGCTGTGGGAGCAGAGTTCAAACGTTCGTGCTTTACTCTGCTGTGCTCAGAGAGCACCAGGCACCGGAGATGTTGGATTCAAACGCACTTTTAGGTAGGAAGGGAGGAGAGACAGCAATGAGTGTGTCACCCTTGCAGTGCTCCCTGTGTGCTGAAGATCCTCAGCAACATCTTTCACTCCTGCCTCTTTGGCTCTGGGAGCAGAGTTCAAACGTTCCTGCTTTACTCAGCTGTGCTCAGAGATGACCAGGCACCAGAGATGATTCAAATGCACTTTGTGGTAGGAAAATGAGGAGAGACAGCAATGTGTGTGTCACCCTTGCAAAGCTCACTGAGTGCTGAAGACGCCCAGAAACATCATTCGCACCTGGATCTTCTGCTCTGGGAGCAGAGTTCAAACATTCGTTTCCTACGCTGCTCTGCTCAGGCAGCTCCAGACTCCACCGATGTCGGATTCGAATGCACTTTGAGGTAGGGAAGTAAGGAGTGACAGCAATGTGTGTGTCACCCTTGAAAGCGCACTGTGTGCAGAAGATGCCCAGACACATCTTTCACTCCTGCCTCTTTTCCTGTGGGTGCAGAGTTCACATGTTTATGCTTCACTCTGCTGAGCTCAGCCGACGGCAGGAACCGGAGATGTTGGATTCAAATGCACTTTAAGGTAGGAAAGTGAGGAAAAACAGCAATGTGTGTGTCACCCTTGCAAAGCTCACTGGGTGCTGAAGATGACGAGAGAGATCTTTCACTCCTGGCTCTTTGGCTGTGGGAGCAGAGTTCAAACGTTCGTGCCTTACTCTGCTGTGCTCAGAGAGCACCAGGCACCAAAAATGTTGGATTCAAACGCACTTTTAGGTAGGAAGGGAGGAGAGACAGCAATGAGTGTGTCACCCTTGCAGTGCTCCCTGTGTGCTGAAGGTGCCCAGCAACATCTTTCACTCCTGCCTCTTTGGCTCTGGGAGCAGAGTTGAAACGTTCGTGCTTTACTCTGCTGTGCTCAGCTGGAAATAGGCACCGGAGATATTGAATTCAAATGCACTTTGAGGTAGGGATTGAGGAGAGACAGCAATGTGTGTGTCGCTCTTCAAAGCTCACTGTCTGCTGAAATTGCAATGCAACATCTTTCATTCCTGCCTCTTTTCCGGTAGGAGCAGAGTTTAAACGTTCGTGCTTTACTCTGCTGTGCTCTGAGAGCACCAGGCACCAAAGATGTTGGATTCAAATGCACTTTCAGGTAGAAAGACAGTAGAGACAGCAATGTGTGTGTCACCCTTGCAAAGCTCACTGAGTGCTGAAGACGCCCAGAAACATCATTCGCACCTGGATCTTCTGCTCTGGGAGCAGAGTTCAAACATTCGTTTCCTACGCTGCTCTGCTCAGGCAGCTCCAGACTCCACCGATGTCGGATTCGAATGCACTTTGAGGTAGGGAAGTAAGGAGTGACAGCAATGTGTGTGTCACCCTTGAAAGCGCACTGTGTGCAGAAGATGCCCAGACACATCTTTCACTCCTGCCTCGTTTCCTGTGGGAGCAGAGTTCACATGTTTATGCTTCACTCTGCTGAGCTCAGCCGACGGCAGGAACCGGAGATGTTGGATTCAAATGCACTTTAAGGTAGGAAAGTGAGGAAAAACAGCAATGTGTGTGTCACCCTTGCAAAGCTCACTGGGTGCTGAAGATGGCGAGAGAGATCTTTCACTCCTGGCTCTTTGGCTGTGGGAGCAGAGTTCAAACGTTCGTGCTTTACTCTGCTGTGCTCAGAGAGCACCAGGCACCGGAGATGTTGGATTCAAACGCACTTTTAGGTAGGAAGGGAGGAGAGACAGCAATGAGTGTGTCACCCTTACAGTGCTCCCTGTGTGCTGAAGATCCTCAGCAACATCTTTCACTCCTGCCTCTTTGGCTCTGGGAGCAGAGTTCAAACGTTCCTGCTTTACTCAGCTGTGCTCAGAGATGACCAGGCACCAGAGATGATTCAAATGCACTTTGTGGTAGGAAAATGAGGAGAGACAGCAATGTGTGTGTCACCCTTGCAAAGCTCACTGAGTGCTGAAGACGCCCAGAAACATCATTCGCACCTGGATCTTCTGCTCTGGGAGCAGAGTTCAAACATTCGTTTCCTACGCTGCTCTGCTCAGGCAGCTCCAGACTCCACCGATGTCGGATTCGAATGCACTTTGAGGTAGGGAAGTAAGGAGTGACAGCAATGTGTGTGTCACCCTTGAAAGCGCACTGTGTGCAGAAGATGCCCAGACACATCTTTCACTCCTGCCTCTTTTCCTGTGGGAGCAGAGTTCACATGTTTATGCTTCACTCTGCTGAGCTCAGCCGACGGCAGGAACCGGAGATGTTGGATTCAAATGCACTTTAAGGTAGGAAAGTGAGGAAAAACAGCAATGTGTGTGTCACCCTTGCAAAGCTCACTGGGTGCTGAAGATGGCGAGAGAGATCTTTCACTCCTGGCTCTTTGGCTGTGGGAGCAGAGTTCAAACGTTCGTGCTTTACTCTGCTGTGCTCAGAGAGCACCAGGCACCGGAGATGTTGGATTCAAACGCACTTTTAGGTAGGAAGGGAGGAGAGACAGCAATGAGTGTGTCACCCTTGCAGTGCTCCCTGTGTGCTGAAGGTGCCCAGCAACATCTTTCACTCCTGCCTCTTTGGTTCTGGGAGCAGAGTTGAAACGTTCGTGCTTTACTCTGCTGTGCTCAGCTGGAAATAGGCACCGGAGATATTGAATTCAAATGCACTTTGAGGTAGGGATTGAGGAGAGACAGCAATGTGTGTGTCGCTCTTCAAAGCTCACTGTCTGCTGAAATTGCAATGCAACATCTTTCATTCCTGCCTCTTTTCCGGTAGGAGCAGAGTTTAAACGTTCGTGCTTTACTCTGCTGTGCTCTGAGAGCACCAGGCACCAAAGATGTTGGATTCAAATGCACTTTCAGGTAGAAAGACAGTAGAGACAGCAATGTGTGTGTCACCCTTGCAAAGCTCACTGAGTGCTGAAGACGCCCAGAAACATCATTCGCACCTGGATCTTCTGCTCTGGGAGCAGAGTTCAAACATTCGTTTCCTACGCTGCTCTGCTCAGGCAGCTCCAGACTCCACCGATGTCGGATTCGAATGCACTTTGAGGTAGGGAAGTAAGGAGTGACAGCAATGTGTGTGTCACCCTTGAAAGCGCACTGTGTGCAGAAGATGCCCAGACACATCTTTCACTCCTGCCTCGTTTCCTGTGGGAGCAGAGTTCACATGTTTATGCTTCACTCTGCTGAGCTCAGCCGACGGCAGGAACCGGAGATGTTGGATTCAAATGCACTTTAAGGTAGGAAAGTGAGGAAAAACAGCAATGTGTGTGTCACCCTTGCAAAGCTCACTGGGTGCTGAAGATGGCGAGAGAGATCTTTCACTCCTGGCTCTTTGGCTGTGGGAGCAGAGTTCAAACGTTCGTGCTTTACTCTGCTGTGCTCAGAGAGCACCAGGCACCGGAGATGTTGGATTCAAACGCACTTTTAGGTAGGAAGGGAGGAGAGACAGCAATGAGTGTGTCACCCTTGCAGTGCTCCCTGTGTGCTGAAGGTGCCCAGCAACATCTTTCACTCCTGCCTCTTTGGTTCTGGGAGCAGAGTTCAAACGTTCGTGCTTTACTCTGCTGTGCTCAGAGAGCACCAGGCACCGGAGATGTTGGATTCAAACGCACTTTTAGGTAGGAAGGGAGGAGAGACAGCAATGAGTGTGTCACCCTTGCAGTGCTCCCTGTGTGCTGAAGGTGCCCAGCAACATCTTTCACTCCTGCCTCTTTGGTTCTGGGAGCAGAGTTCAAACGTTCGTGCTTTACTCTGCTGTGCTCAGCTGGAAATAGGCACCGGAGATATTGAATTCAAATGCACTTTGAGGTAGGGATTGAGGAGAGACAGCAATGTGTGTGTCGCTCTTCAAAGCTCACTCTCTGCTGAAATTGCAATGCAACATCTTTCATTCCTGCCTCTTTTCCGGTAGGAGCAGAGTTTAAACGTTCGTGCTTTACTCTGCTGTGCTCAGAGAGCACCAGGCACCAAAGATGTTGGATTCAAATGCACTTTCAGGTAGAAAGACAGTAGAGACAGCAATGTGTGTGTCACCCTTGCAAAGCTCACTGAGTGCTGAAGACGCCCAGAAACATCATTCGCACCTGGATCTTCTGCTCTGGGAGCAGAGTTCAAACATTCGTTTCCTACGCTGCTCTGCTCAGGCAGCTCCAGACTCCACCGATGTCGGATTCGAATGCACTTTGAGGTAGGGAAGTAAGGAGTGACAGCAATGTGTGTGTCACCCTTGAAAGCGCACTGTGTGCAGAAGATGCCCAGACACATCTTTCACTCCTGCCTCTTTTCCTGTGGGAGCAGAGTTCACATGTATATGCTTCACTCTGCTGAGCTCAGCCGACGGCAGGAACCGGAGATGTTGGATTCAAATGCACTTTGAGGTAGGAAAGTGAGGAAAAACAGCAATGTGTGTGTCACCCTTGCAAAGCTCACTGGGTGCTGAAGATGGCGAGAGAGATCTTTCACTCCTGGCTCTTTGGCTGTGGGAGCAGAGTTCAAACGTTCGTGCCTTACTCTGCTGTGCTCAGAGAGCACCAGGCACCAAAGATGTTGGATTCAAACGCACTTTTAGGTAGGAAGGGAGGAGAGACAGCAATGAGTGTGTCACCCTTGCAGTGCTCCCTGTGTGCTGAAGGTGCCCAGCAACATCTTTCACTCATGCCTCTTTGGTTCTGGGAGCAGAGTTGAAACGTTCGTGCTTTACTCTGCTGTGCTCAGCTGGAAATAGGCACCGGAGATATTGAATTCAAATGCACTTTGAGGTAGGGATTGAGGAGAGACAGCAATGTGTGTGTCGCTCTTCAAAGCTCACTCTCTGCTGAAATTGCAATGCAACATCTTTCATTCCTGCCTCTTTTCCGGTAGGAGCAGAGTTAAAACGTTCGTGCTTTACTCTGCTGTGCTCTGAGAGCACCAGGCACCAAAGATGTTGGATTCAAATGCACTTTGAGGTAGGAAAGTGAGGAGAGACAGCAATGTGTGTGTCACCCTTGCAAAGCTCACTGTGTGCTGAAGATGGCGAGAGAGATCATTCACTCCTGGCTCTTTGGCTGTGGGAGCAGAGTTCAAACGTTCGTGCTTTACTCTGCTGTGCTCAGGGAGCACCAGGCACCAAAGATGTTGGATTCAAACGCACTTTTAGGTAGGAAGGGAGGAGAGACAGCAATGAGTGTGTCACCCTTGCAGTGCTCCCTGTGTGCTGAAGATCCTCAGCAACATCTTTCACTCCTGCCTCTTTGGCTCTGGGAGCAGAGTTCAAACGTTCCTGCTTTACTCAGCTGTGCTCAGAGATGACCAGGCACCAGAGATGATTCAAATGCACTTTGTGGTAGGAAAATGAGGAGAGACAGCAATGTGTGTGTCACCCTTGCAAAGCTCACTGAGTGCTGAAGACGCCCAGAAACATCATTCGCACCTGGATCTTCTGCTCTGGGAGCAGAGTTCAAACATTCGTTTCCTACGCTGCTCTGCTCAGGCAGCTCCAGACTCCACCGATGTCGGATTCGAATGCACTTTGAGGTAGGGAAGTAAGGAGTGACAGCAATGTGTGTGTCACCCTTGAAAGCGCACTGTGTGCAGAAGATGCCCAGACACATCTTTCACTCCTGCCTCTTTTCCTGTGGGAGCAGAGTTCACATGTTTATGCTTCACTCTGCTGAGCTCAGCCGACGGCAGGAACCGGAGATGTTGGATTCAAATGCACTTTAAGGTAGGAAAGTGAGGAAAAACAGCAATGTGTGTGTCACCCTTGCAAAGCTCACTGGGTGCTGAAGATGGCGAGAGAGATCTTTCACTCCTGGCTCTTTGGCTGTGGGAGCAGAGTTCAAACGTTCGTGCCTTACTCTGCTGTGCTCAGAGAGCACCAGGCACCAAAGATGTTGGATTCAAACGCACTTTTAGGTAGGAAGGGAGGAGAGACAGCAATGAGTGTGTCACCCTTGCAGTGCTCCCTGTGTGCTGAAGGTGCCCAGCAACATCTTTCACTCATGCCTCTTTGGTTCTGGGAGCAGAGTTGAAACGTTCGTGCTTTACTCTGCTGTGCTCAGCTGGAAATAGGCACCGGAGATATTGAATTCAAATGCACTTTGAGGTAGGGATTGAGGAGAGACAGCAATGTGTGTGTCGCTCTTCAAAGCTCACTCTCTGCTGAAATTGCAATGCAACATCTTTCATTCCTGCCTCTTTTCCGGTAGGAGCAGAGTTAAAACGTTCGTGCTTTACTCTGCTGTGCTCTGAGAGCACCAGGCACCAAAGATGTTGGATTCAAATGCACTTTGAGGTAGGAAAGTGAGGAGAGACAGCAATGTGTGTGTCACCCTTGCAAAGCTCACTGTGTGCTGAAGATGGCGAGAGAGATCATTCACTCCTGGCTCTTTGGCTGTGGGAGCAGAGTTCAAACGTTCGTGCTTTACTCTGCTGTGCTCAGGGAGCACCAGGCACCAAAGATGTTGGATTCAAACGCACTTTTAGGTAGGAAGGGAGGAGAGACAGCAATGAGTGTGTCACCCTTGCAGTGCTCCCTGTGTGCTGAAGATCCTCAGCAACATCTTTCACTCCTGCCTCTTTGGCTCTGGGAGCAGAGTTCAAACGTTCCTGCTTTACTCAGCTGTGCTCAGAGATGACCAGGCACCAGAGATGATTCAAATGCACTTTGTGGTAGGAAAATGAGGAGAGACAGCAATGTGTGTGTCACCCTTGCAAAGCTCACTGAGTGCTGAAGACGCCCAGAAACATCATTCGCACCTGGATCTTCTGCTCTGGGAGCAGAGTTCAAACATTCGTTTCCTACGCTGCTCTGCTCAGGCAGCTCCAGACTCCACCGATGTCGGATTCGAATGCACTTTGAGGTAGGGAAGTAAGGAGTGACAGCAATGTGTGTGTCACCCTTGAAAGCGCACTGTGTGCAGAAGATGCCCAGACACATCTTTCACTCCTGCCTCTTTTCCTGTGGGAGCAGAGTTCACATGTTTATGCTTCACTCTGCTGAGCTCAGCCGACGGCAGGAACCGGAGATGTTGGATTCAAATGCACTTTAAGGTAGGAAAGTGAGGAAAAACAGCAATGTGTGTGTCACCCTTGCAAAGCTCACTGGGTGCTGAAGATGGCGAGAGAGATCTTTCACTCCTGGCTCTTTGGCTGTGGGAGCAGAGTTCAAACGTTCGTGCTTTACTCTGCTGTGCTCAGAGAGCACCAGGCACCGGAGATGTTGGATTCAAACGCACTTTTAGGTAGGAAGGGAGGAGAGACAGCAATGAGTGTGTCACCCTTACAGTGCTCCCTGTGTGCTGAAGATCCTCAGCAACATCTTTCACTCCTGCCTCTTTGGCTCTGGGAGCAGAGTTCAAACGTTCCTGCTTTACTCAGCTGTGCTCAGAGATGACCAGGCACCAGAGATGATTCAAATGCACTTTGTGGTAGGAAAATGAGGAGAGACAGCAATGTGTGTGTCACCCTTGCAAAGCTCACTGAGTGCTGAAGACGCCCAGAAACATCATTCGCACCTGGATCTTCTGCTCTGGGAGCAGAGTTCAAACATTCGTTTCCTACGCTGCTCTGCTCAGGCAGCTCCAGACTCCACCGATGTCGGATTCGAATGCACTTTGAGGTAGGGAAGTAAGGAGTGACAGCAATGTGTGTGTCACCCTTGAAAGCGCACTGTGTGCAGAAGATGCCCAGACACATCTTTCACTCCTGCCTCTTTTCCTGTGGGAGCAGAGTTCACATGTTTATGCTTCACTCTGCTGAGCTCAGCCGACGGCAGGAACCGGAGATGTTGGATTCAAATGCACTTTAAGGTAGGAAAGTGAGGAAAAACAGCAATGTGTGTGTCACCCTTGCAAAGCTCACTGGGTGCTGAAGATGGCGAGAGAGATCTTTCACTCCTGGCTCTTTGGCTGTGGGAGCAGAGTTCAAACGTTCGTGCCTTACTCTGCTGCGCTCAGAGAGCACCAGGCACCAAAGATGTTGGATTCAATCGCACTTTTAGGTAGGAAGGGAGGAGAGACAGCAATGAGTGTGTCACCCTTGCAGTGCTCCCTGTGTGCTGAAGGTGCCCAGCAACATCTTTCACTCCTGCCTCTTTGGTTCTGGGACCAGAGTTGAAACGTTCGTGCTTTACTCTGCTGTGCTCAGCTGGAAATAGGCACCGGAGATATTGAATTCAAATGCACTTTGAGGTAGGGATTGAGGAGAGACAGCAATGTGTGTGTCGCTCTTCAAAGCTCACTGTCTGCTGAAATTGCAATGCAACATCTTTCATTCCTGCCTCTTTCCCGGTAGGAGCAGAGTTTAAACGTTCGTGCTTTACTCTGCTGTGCTCTGAGAGCACCAGGCACCAAAGATGTTGGATTCAAATGCACTTTCAGGTAGAAAGACAGTAGAGACAGCAATGTGTGTGTCACCCTTGCAAAGCTCACTGAGTGCTGAAGACGCCCAGAAACATCATTCGCACCTGGATCTTCTGCTCTGGGAGCAGAGTTCAAACATTCGTTTCCTACGCTGCTCTGCTCAGGCAGCTCCAGACTCCACCGATGTCGGATTCGAATGCACTTTGAGGTAGGGAAGTAAGGAGTGACAGCAATGTGTGTGTCACCCTTGAAAGCGCACTGTGTGCAGAAGATGCCCAGACACATCTTTCACTCCTGCCTCTTTTCCTGTGGGAGCAGAGTTCACATGTTTATGCTTCACTCTGCTGAGCTCAGCCGACGGCAGGAACCGGAGATGTTGGATTCAAATGCACTTTAAGGTAGGAAAGTGAGGAAAAACAGCAATGTGTGTGTCACCCTTGCAAAGCTCACTGGGTGCTGAAGATGGCGAGAGAGATCTTTCACTCCTGGCTCTTTGGCTGTGGGAGCAGAGTTCAAACGTTCGTGCTTTACTCTGCTGTGCTCAGAGAGCACCAGGCACCGGAGATGTTGGATTCAAACGCACTTTTAGGTAGGAAGGGAGGAGAGACAGCAATGAGTGTGTCACCCTTGCAGTGCTCCCTGTGTGCTGAAGATCCTCAGCAACATCTTTCACTCCTGCCTCTTTGGCTCTGGGAGCAGAGTTCAAACGTTCCTGCTTTACTCAGCTGTGCTCAGAGATGACCAGGCACCAGAGATGATTCAAATGCACTTTGTGGTAGGAAAATGAGGAGAGACAGCAATGTGTGTGTCACCCTTGCAAAGCTCACTGAGTGCTGAAGACGCCCAGAAACATCATTCGCACCTGGATCTTCTGCTCTGGGAGCAGAGTTCAAACATTCGTTTCCTACGCTGCTCTGCTCAGGCAGCTCCAGACTCCACCGATGTCGGATTCGAATGCACTTTGAGGTAGGGAAGTAAGGAGTGACAGCAATGTGTGTGTCACCCTTGAAAGCGCACTGTGTGCAGAAGATGCCCAGACACATCTTTCACTCCTGCCTCTTTTCCTGTGGGAGCAGAGTTCACATGTTTATGCTTCACTCTGCTGAGCTCAGCCGACGGCAGGAACCGGAGAAGTTGGATTCAAATGCACTTTTAGGTAGGAAGGGAGGAGAGACAGCAATGTGTGTGTCACCCTTGCAAAGCTCACTGGGTGCTGAAGATGGCGAGAGAGATCTTTCACTCCTGGCTCTTTGGCTGTGGGAGCAGAGTTCAAACGTTCGTGCTTTACTCTGCTGTGCTCAGAGAGCACCAGGCACCGGAGATGTTGGATTCAAACGCACTTTTAGGTAGGAAGGGAGGAGAGACAGCAATGAGTGTGTCACCCTTACAGTGCTCCCTGTGTGCTGAAGATCCTCAGCAACATCTTTCACTCCTGCCTCTTTGGCTCTGGGAGCAGAGTTCAAACGTTCCTGCTTTACTCAGCTGTGCTCAGAGATGACCAGGCACCAGAGATGATTCAAATGCACTTTGTGGTAGGAAAATGAGGAGAGACAGCAATGTGTGTGTCACCCTTGCAAAGCTCACTGAGTGCTGAAGATGCCCAGAAACATCATTCGCACCTGGATCTTCTGCTCTGGGAGCAGAGTTCAAACATTCGTTTCCTACGCTGCTCTGCTCAGGCAGCTCCAGACTCCACCGATGTCGGATTCGAATGCACTTTGAGGTAGGGAAGTAAGGAGTGACAGCAATGTGTGTGTCACCCTTGAAAGCGCACTGTGTGCAGAAGATGCCCAGACACATCTTTCACTCCTGCCTCTTTTCCTGTGGGAGCAGAGTTCACATGTTTATGCTTCACTCTGCTGAGCTCAGCCGACGGCAGGAACCGGAGATGTTGGATTCAAATGCACTTTAAGGTAGGAAAGTGAGGAAAAACAGCAATGTGTGTGTCACCCTTGCAAAGCTCACTGGGTGCTGAAGATGGCGAGAGAGATCTTTCACTCCTGGCTCTTTGGCTGTGGGAGCAGAGTTCAAACGTTCGTGCCTTACTCTGCTGTGCTCAGAGAGCACCAGGCACCAAAAATGTTGGATTCAAACGCACTTTTAGGTAGGAAGGGAGGAGAGACAGCAATGAGTGTGTCACCCTTGCAGTGCTCCCTGTGTGCTGAAGGTGCCCAGCAACATCTTTCACTCCTGCCTCTTTGGTTCTGGGAGCAGAGTTCAAACGTTCGTGCTTTACTCTGCTGTGCTCAGCTGGAAATAGGCACCGGAGATATTGAATTCAAATGCACTTTGAGGTAGGGATTGAGGAGAGACAGCAATGTGTGTGTCGCTCTTCAAAGCTCACTGTCTGCTGAAATTGCAATGCAACATCTTTCATTCCTGCCTCTTTTCCGGTAGGAGCAGAGTTTAAACGTTCGTGCTTTACTCTGCTGTGCTCTGAGAGCACCAGGCACCAAAGATGTTGGATTCAAATGCACTTTGAGGTAGGAAAGTGAGGAGAGACAGCAATGTGTGTGTCACCCTTGCAAAGCTCACTGTGTGCTGAAGATGGCGAGAGAGATCATTCACTCCTGGCTCTTTGGCTGTGGGAGCAGAGTTCAAACGTTCGTGCTTTACTCTGTTGTGCTCAGCTGGAAATAGGCACCGGAGATATTGAATTCAAATGCACTTTGAGGTAGGGATTGAGGAGAGACAGCAATGTGTGTGTCGCTCTTCAAAGCTCACTGTCTGCTGAAATTGCAATGCAACATCTTTCATTCCTGCCTCTTTCCCGGTAGGAGCAGAGTTTAAACGTTCGTGCTTTACTCTGCTGTGCTCTGAGAGCACCAGGCACCAAAGATGTTGGATTCAAATGCACTTTCAGGTAGAAAGACAGTAGAGACAGCAATGTGTGTGTCACCCTTGCAAAGCTCACTGAGTGCTGAAGACGCCTAGAAACATCATTCGCACCTGGATCTTCTGCTCTGGGAGCAGAGTTCAAACATTCGTTTCCTACGCTGCTCTGCTCAGGCAGCTCCAGACTCCACGGATGTCGGATTCGAATGCACTTTGAGGTAGGGAAGTAAGGAGTGACAGCAATGTGTGTGTCACCCTTGAAAGCGCACTGTGTGCAGAAGATGCCCAGACACATCTTTCACTCCTGCCTCTTTTCCTGTGGGAGCAGAGTTCACATGTTTATGCTTCACTCTGCTGAGCTCAGCCGACGGCAGGAACCGGAGATGTTGGATTCAAATGCACTTTAAGGTAGGAAAGTGAGGAAAAACAGCAATGTGTGTGTCACCCTTGCAAAGCTCACTGGGTGCTGAAGATGGCGAGAGAGATCTTTCACTCCTGGCTCTTTGGCTGTGGGAGCAGAGTTCAAACGTTCGTGCTTTACTCTGCTGTGCTCAGAGAGCACCAGGCACCGGAGATGTTGGATTCAAACGCACTTTTAGGTAGGAAGGGAGGAGAGACAGCAATGAGTGTGTCACCCTTGCAGTGCTCCCTGTGTGCTGAAGATCCTCAGCAACATCTTTCACTCCTGCCTCTTTGGCTCTGGGAGCAGAGTTCAAACGTTCCTGCTTTACTCAGCTGTGCTCAGAGATGACCAGGCACCAGAGATGATTCAAATGCACTTTGTGGTAGGAAAATGAGGAGAGACAGCAATGTGTGTGTCACCCTTGCAAAGCTCACTGAGTGCTGAAGACGCCCAGAAACATCATTCGCACCTGGATCTTCTGCTCTGGGAGCAGAGTTCAAACATTCGTTTCCTACGCTGCTCTGCTCAGGCAGCTCCAGACTCCACCGATGTCGGATTCGAATGCACTTTGAGGTAGGGAAGTAAGGAGTGACAGCAATGTGTGTGTCACCCTTGAAAGCGCACTGTGTGCAGAAGATGCCCAGACACATCTTTCACTCCTGCCTCTTTTCCTGTGGGAGCAGAGTTCACATGTTTATGCTTCACTCTGCTGAGCTCAGCCGACGGCAGGAACCGGAGATGTTGGATTCAAATGCACTTTAAGGTAGGAAAGTGAGGAAAAACAGCAATGTGTGTGTCACCCTTGCAAAGCTCACTGGGTGCTGAAGATGACGAGAGAGATCTTTCACTCCTGGCTCTTTGGCTGTGGGAGCAGAGTTCAAACGTTCGTGCCTTACTCTGCTGTGCTCAGAGAGCACCAGGCACCAAAAATGTTGGATTCAAACGCACTTTTAGGTAGGAAGGGAGGAGAGACAGCAATGAGTGTGTCACCCTTGCAGTGCTCCCTGTGTGCTGAAGGTGCCCAGCAACATCTTTCACTCCTGCCTCTTTGGTTCTGGGAGCAGAGTTGAAACGTTCGTGCTTTACTCTGCTGTGCTCAGCTGGAAATAGGCACCGGAGATATTGAATTCAAATGCACTTTGAGGTAGGGATTGAGGAGAGACAGCAATGTGTGTGTCGCTCTTCAAAGCTCACTGTCTGCTGAAATTGCAATGCAACATCTTTCATTCCTGCCTCTTTTCCGGTAGGAGCAGAGTTTAAACGTTCGTGCTTTGCTGTGCTCTGAGAGCACCAGGCACCAAAGATGTTGGATTCAAATGCACTTTGAGGTAGGAAAGTGAGGAGAGACAGCAATGTGTGTGTCACCCTTGCAAAGCTCACTGTGTGCTGAAGATGGCGAGAGAGATCATTCACTCCTGGCTCTTTGGCTGTGGGAGCAGAGTTCAAACGTTCGTGCTTTACTCTGCTGTGCTCAGAGAGCACCAGGCACCAAAGATGTTGGATTCAAACGCACTTTTAGGTAGGAAGGGAGGAGAGACAGCAATGAGTGTGTCACCCTTGCAGTGCTCCCTGTGTGCTGAAGATCCTCAGCAACATCTTTCATTCCTGCCCCTTTTACTGTGGGAGCAGTGTTTAAACGCTCGTGCTTTACTCTGCTGTGCTCAGAGAGCACCAGGCACCAAAGATGTTGGATTCAAACGCACTTTCAGGTAGAAAGACAGTAGAGACAGCAATGTGTGTGTCACCCTTGCAAAGCTCACTGAGTGCTGAAGACGCCCAGAAACATCATTCGCACCTGGATCTTCTGCTCTGGGAGCAGAGTTCAAACATTCGTTTCCTACGCTGCTCTGCTCAGGCAGCTCCAGACTCCACCGATGTCGGATTCGAATGCACTTTGAGGTAGGGAAGTAAGGAGTGACAGCAATGTGTGTGTCACCCTTGAAAGCGCACTGTGTGCAGAAGATGCCCAGACACATCTTTCACTCCTGCCTCTTTTCCTGTGGGAGCAGAGTTCACATGTTTATGCTTCACTCTGCTGAGCTCAGCCGACGGCAGGAACCGGAGATGTTGGATTCAAATGCACTTTAAGGTAGGAAAGTGAGGAAAAACAGCAATGTGTGTGTCACCCTTGCAAAGCTCACTGGGTGCTGAAGATGGCGAGAGAGATCTTTCACTCTTGGCTCTTTGGCTGTGGGAGCAGAGTTCAAAGGTTCGTGCCTTACTCTGCTGTGCTCAGAGAGCACCAGGCACCGGAGATGTTGGATTCAAACGCACTTTTAGGTAGGAAGGGAGGAGAGACAGCAATGAGTGTGTCACCCTTGCAGTGCTCCCTGTGTGCTGAAGATCCTCAGCAACATCTTTCACTCCTGCCTCTTTGGCTCTGGGAGCAGAGTTCAAACGTTCCTGCTTTACTCAGCTGTGCTCAGAGATGACCAGGCACCAGAGATGGTTCAAATGCACTTTGTGGTAGGAAAATGAGGAGAGACAGCAATGTGTGTGTCACCCTTGCAAAGCTCACTGTGTGCTGAAGATGGCGAGAGAGATCATTCACTCCTGGCTCTTTGGCTGTGGGAGCAGAGTTCAAACGTTCGTGCTTTACTCTGCTGTGCTCAGAGAGCACCAGGCACCGGAGATGTTGGATTCAAACGCACTTTTAGGTAGGAAGGGAGGAGAGACAGCAATGAGTGTGTCACCCTTGCAGTGCTCCCTGTGTGCTGAAGATCCTCAGCAACATCTTTCACTCCTGCCTCTTTTACTGTGGGAGCAGTGTTTAAACGCTCGTGCTTTACTCTGCTGTGCTCAGAGAGCACCAGGCACCAAAGATGTTGGATTCAAACGCACTTTCAGGTAGAAAGACAGTAGAGACAGCAATGTGTGTGTCACCCTTGCAATGCTCACTGAGTGCCGAAGACGCCCAGAAACATCATTCGCACCTGGATCTTCTGCTCTGGGAGCAGAGTTCAAACATTCGTTTCCTACGCTGCTCTGCTCAGGCAGCTCCAGACTCCACCGATGTCGGATTCGAATGCACTTTGAGGTAGGGAAGTAAGGAGTGACAGCAATGTGTGTGTCACCCTTGAAAGCGCACTGTGTGCAGAAGATGCCCAGACACATCTTTCACTCCTGCCTCTTTTCCTGTGGGAGCAGAGTTCACATGTTTATGCTTCACTCTGCTGAGCTCAGCCGACGGCAGGAACCGGAGATGTTGGATTCAAATGCACTTTAAGGTAGGAAAGTGAGGAAAAACAGCAATGTGTGTGTCACCCTTGCAAAGCTCACTGGGTGCTGAAGATGGCGAGAGAGATCTTTCACTCCTGGCTCTTTGGCTGTGGGAGCAGAGTTCAAACGTTCGTGCCTTACTCTGCTGTGCTCAGAGAGCACCAGGCACCAAAGATGTTGGATTCAATCGCACTTTTAGGTAGGAAGGGAGGAGAGACAGCAATGAGTGTGTCACCCTTGCAGTGCTCCCTGTGTGCTGAAGGTGCCCAGCAACATCTTTCACTCATGCCTCTTTGGTTCTGGGAGCAGAGTTGAAACGTTCGTGCTTTACTCTGCTGTGCTCAGCTGGAAATAGGCACCGGAGATATTGAATTCAAATGCACTTTGAGGTAGGGATTGAGGAGAGACAGCAATGTGTGTGTCGCTCTTCAAAGCTCACTGTCTGCTGAAATTGCAATGCAACATCTTTCATTCCTGCCTCTTTCCCGGTAGGAGCAGAGTTTAAACGTTCGTGCTTTACTCTGCTGTGCTCTGAGAGCACCAGGCACCAAAGATGTTGGATTCAAATGCACTTTCAGGTAGAAAGACAGTAGAGACAGCAATGTGTGTGTCACCCTTGCAAAGCTCACTGAGTGCTGAAGACGCCCAGAAACATCATTCGCACCTGGATCTTCTGCTCTGGGAGCAGAGTTCAAACATTCGTTTCCTACGCTGCTCTGCTCAGGCAGCTCCAGACTCCACCGATGTCGGATTCAAATGCACTTTGAGGTAGGGAAGTAAGGAGTGACAGCAATGTGTGTGTCACCCTTGAAAGCGCACTGTGTGCAGAAGATGCCCAGACACATCTTTCACTCCTGCCTCGTTTCCTGTGGGAGCAGAGTTCACATGTTTATGCTTCACTCTGCTGAGCTCAGCCGACGGCAGGAACCGGAGATGTTGGATTCAAATGCACTTTAAGGTAGGAAAGTGAGGAAAAACAGCAATGTGTGTGTCACCCTTGCAAAGCTCACTGGGTGCTGAAGATGGCGAGAGAGATCTTTCACTCCTGGCTCTTTGGCTGTGGGAGCAGAGTTCAAACGTTCGTGCTTTACTCTGCTGTGCTCAGAGAGCACCAGGCACCGGAGATGTTGGATTCAAACGCACTTTTAGGTAGGAAGGGAGGAGAGACAGCAATGAGTGTGTCACCCTTACAGTGCTCCCTGTGTGCTGAAGATCCTCAGCAACATCTTTCACTCCTGCCTCTTTGGCTCTGGGAGCAGAGTTCAAACGTTCCTGCTTTACTCAGCTGTGCTCAGAGATGACCAGGCACCAGAGATGATTCAAATGCACTTTGTGGTAGGAAAATGAGGAGAGACAGCAATGTGTGTGTCACCCTTGCAAAGCTCACTGAGTGCTGAAGACGCCCAGAAACATCATTCGCACCTGGATCTTCTGCTCTG
Organism: Lathamus discolor; assembly: GCF_037157495.1. Lineage (NCBI taxonomy): Eukaryota > Metazoa > Chordata > Aves > Psittaciformes > Psittacidae > Lathamus > Lathamus discolor. The sequence continues at coordinate 23,701,737 of NC_088890.1, read as the reverse complement.
GGAGCAGAGTTCAAACATTCGTTTCCTACGCTGCTCTGCTCAGGCAGCTCCAGACTCCACCGATGTCGGATTCGAATGCACTTTGAGGTAGGGAAGTAAGGAGTGACAGCAATGTGTGTGTCACCCTTGAAAGCGCACTGTGTGCAGAAGATGCCCAGACACATCTTTCACTCCTGCCTCTTTTCCTGTGGGAGCAGAGTTCACATGTTTATGCTTCACTCTGCTGAGCTCAGCCGACGGCAGGAACCGGAGATGTTGGATTCAAATGCACTTTAAGGTAGGAAAGTGAGGAAAAACAGCAATGTGTGTGTCACCCTTGCAAAGCTCACTGGGTGCTGAAGATGGCGAGAGAGATCTTTCACTCCTGGCTCTTTGGCTGTGGGAGCAGAGTTCAAACGTTCGTGCCTTACTCTGCTGTGCTCAGAGAGCACCAGGCACCAAAGATGTTGGATTCAATCGCACTTTTAGGTAGGAAGGGAGGAGAGACAGCAATGAGTGTGTCACCCTTGCAGTGCTCCCTGTGTGCTGAAGGTGCCCAGCAACATCTTTCACTCATGCCTCTTTGGTTCTGGGAGCAGAGTTGAAACGTTCGTGCTTTACTCTGCTGTGCTCAGCTGGAAATAGGCACCGGAGATATTGAATTCAAATGCACTTTGAGGTAGGGATTGAGGAGAGACAGCAATGTGTGTGTCGCTCTTCAAAGCTCACTGTCTGCTGAAATTGCAATGCAACATCTTTCATTCCTGCCTCTTTCCCGGTAGGAGCAGAGTTTAAACGTTCGTGCTTTACTCTGCTGTGCTCTGAGAGCACCAGGCACCAAAGATGTTGGATTCAAATGCACTTTCAGGTAGAAAGACAGTAGAGACAGCAATGTGTGTGTCACCCTTGCAAAGCTCACTGAGTGCTGAAGACGCCCAGAAACATCATTCGCACCTGGATCTTCTGCTCTGGGAGCAGAGTTCAAACATTCGTTTCCTACGCTGCTCTGCTCAGGCAGCTCCAGACTCCACCGATGTCGGATTCAAATGCACTTTGAGGTAGGGAAGTAAGGAGTGACAGCAATGTGTGTGTCACCCTTGAAAGCGCACTGTGTGCAGAAGATGCCCAGACACATCTTTCACTCCTGCCTCGTTTCCTGTGGGAGCAGAGTTCACATGTTTATGCTTCACTCTGCTGAGCTCAGCCGACGGCAGGAACCGGAGATGTTGGATTCAAATGCACTTTAAGGTAGGAAAGTGAGGAAAAACAGCAATGTGTGTGTCACCCTTGCAAAGCTCACTGGGTGCTGAAGATGGCGAGAGAGATCTTTCACTCCTGGCTCTTTGGCTGTGGGAGCAGAGTTCAAACGTTCGTGCTTTACTCTGCTGTGCTCAGAGAGCACCAGGCACCGGAGATGTTGGATTCAAACGCACTTTTAGGTAGGAAGGGAGGAGAGACAGCAATGAGTGTGTCACCCTTACAGTGCTCCCTGTGTGCTGAAGATCCTCAGCAACATCTTTCACTCCTGCCTCTTTGGCTCTGGGAGCAGAGTTCAAACGTTCCTGCTTTACTCAGCTGTGCTCAGAGATGACCAGGCACCAGAGATGATTCAAATGCACTTTGTGGTAGGAAAATGAGGAGAGACAGCAATGTGTGTGTCACCCTTGCAAAGCTCACTGAGTGCTGAAGACGCCCAGAAACATCATTCGCACCTGGATCTTCTGCTCTGGGAGCAGAGTTCAAACATTCGTTTCCTACGCTGCTCTGCTCAGGCAGCTCCAGACTCCACCGATGTCGGATTCGAATGCACTTTGAGGTAGGGAAGTAAGGAGTGACAGCAATGTGTGTGTCACCCTTGAAAGCGCACTGTGTGCAGAAGATGCCCAGACACATCTTTCACTCCTGCCTCTTTTCCTGTGGGAGCAGAGTTCACATGTTTATGCTTCACTCTGCTGAGCTCAGCCGACGGCAGGAACCGGAGATGTTGGATTCAAATGCACTTTAAGGTAGGAAAGTGAGGAAAAACAGCAATGTGTGTGTCACCCTTGCAAAGCTCACTGGGTGCTGAAGATGGCGAGAGAGATCTTTCACTCCTGGCTCTTTGGCTGTGGGAGCAGAGTTCAAACGTTCGTGCCTTACTCTGCTGTGCTCAGAGAGCACCAGGCACCAAAAATGTTGGATTCAAACGCACTTTTAGGTAGGAAGGGAGGAGAGACAGCAATGAGTGTGTCACCCTTGCAGTGCTCCCTGTGTGCTGAAGGTGCCCAGCAACATCTTTCACTCATGCCTCTTTGGTTCTGGGAGCAGAGTTGAAACGTTCGTGCTTTACTCTGCTGTGCTCAGCTGGAAATAGGCACCGGAGATATTGAATTCAAATGCACTTTGAGGTAGGGATTGAGGAGAGACAGCAATGTGTGTGTCGCTCTTCAAAGCTCACTGTCTGCTGAAATTGCAATGCAACATCTTTCATTCCTGCCTCTTTCCCGGTAGGAGCAGAGTTTAAACGTTCGTGCTTTACTCTGCTGTGCTCTGAGAGCACCAGGCACCAAAGATGTTGGATTCAAATGCACTTTCAGGTAGAAAGACAGTAGAGACAGCAATGTGTGTGTCACCCTTGCAAAGCTCACTGAGTGCTGAAGACGCCCAGAAACATCATTCGCACCTGGATCTTCTGCTCTGGGAGCAGAGTTCAAACATTCGTTTCCTACGCTGCTCTGCTCAGGCAGCTCCAGACTCCACCGATGTCGGATTCGAATGCACTTTGAGGTAGGGAAGTAAGGAGTGACAGCAATGTGTGTGTCACCCTTGAAAGCGCACTGTGTGCAGAAGATGCCCAGACACATCTTTCACTCCTGCCTCGTTTCCTGTGGGAGCAGAGTTCACATGTTTATGCTTCACTCTGCTGAGCTCAGCCGACGGCAGGAACCGGAGATGTTGGATTCAAATGCACTTTAAGGTAGGAAAGTGAGGAAAAACAGCAATGTGTGTGTCACCCTTGCAAAGCTCACTGGGTGCTGAAGATGGCGAGAGAGATCTTTCACTCCTGGCTCTTTGGCTGTGGGAGCAGAGTTCAAACGTTCGTGCTTTACTCTGCTGTGCTCAGAGAGCACCAGGCACCGGAGATGTTGGATTCAAACGCACTTTTAGGTAGGAAGGGAGGAGAGACAGCAATGAGTGTGTCACCCTTACAGTGCTCCCTGTGTGCTGAAGATCCTCAGCAACATCTTTCACTCCTGCCTCTTTGGCTCTGGGAGCAGAGTTCAAACGTTCCTGCTTTACTCAGCTGTGCTCAGAGATGACCAGGCACCAGAGATGATTCAAATGCACTTTGTGGTAGGAAAATGAGGAGAGACAGCAATGTGTGTGTCACCCTTGCAAAGCTCACTGAGTGCTGAAGACGCCCAGAAACATCATTCGCACCTGGATCTTCTGCTCTGGGAGCAGAGTTCAAACATTCGTTTCCTACGCTGCTCTGCTCAGGCAGCTCCAGACTCCACCGATGTCGGATTCGAATGCACTTTGAGGTAGGGAAGTAAGGAGTGACAGCAATGTGTGTGTCACCCTTGAAAGCGCACTGTGTGCAGAAGATGCCCAGACACATCTTTCACTCCTGCCTCTTTTCCTGTGGGAGCAGAGTTCACATGTTTATGCTTCACTCTGCTGAGCTCAGCCGACGGCAGGAACCGGAGATGTTGGATTCAAATGCACTTTAAGGTAGGAAAGTGAGGAAAAACAGCAATGTGTGTGTCACCCTTGCAAAGCTCACTGGGTGCTGAAGATGGCGAGAGAGATCTTTCACTCCTGGCTCTTTGGCTGTGGGAGCAGAGTTCAAACGTTCGTGCCTTACTCTGCTGTGCTCAGAGAGCACCAGGCACCAAAAATGTTGGATTCAAACGCACCTTTAGGTAGGAAGGGAGGAGAGACAGCAATGAGTGTGTCACCCTTGCAGTGCTCCCTGTGTGCTGAAGGTGCCCAGCAACATCTTTCACTCCTGCCTCTTTGGTTCTGGGAGCAGAGTTGAAACGTTCGTGCTTTACTCTGCTGTGCTCAGCTGGAAATAGGCACCGGAGATATTGAATTCAAATGCACTTTGAGGTAGGGATTGAGGAGAGACAGCAATGTGTGTGTCGCTCTTCAAAGCTCACTGTCTGCTGAAATTGCAATGCAACATCTTTCATTCCTGCCTCTTTTCCGGTAGGAGCAGAGTTTAAACATTCGTGCTTTACTCTGCTGTGCTCTGAGAGCACCAGGCACCAAAGATGTTGGATTCAAATGCACTTTCAGGTAGAAAGACAGTAGAGACAGCAATGTGTGTGTCACCCTTGCAAAGCTCACTGAGTGCTGAAGACGCCCAGAAACATCATTCGCACCTGGATCTTCTGCTCTGGGAGCAGAGTTCAAACATTCGTTTCCTACGCTGCTCTGCTCAGGCAGCTCCAGACTCCACCGATGTCGGATTCGAATGCACTTTGAGGTAGGGAAGTAAGGAGTGACAGCAATGTGTGTGTCACCCTTGAAAGCGCACTGTGTGCAGAAGATGCCCAGACACATCTTTCACTCCTGCCTCGTTTCCTGTGGGAGCAGAGTTCACATGTTTATGCTTCACTCTGCTGAGCTCAGCCGACGGCAGGAACCGGAGATGTTGGATTCAAATGCACTTTAAGGTAGGAAAGTGAGGAAAAACAGCAATGTGTGTGTCACCCTTGCAAAGCTCACTGGGTGCTGAAGATGGCGAGAGAGATCTTTCACTCCTGGCTCTTTGGCTGTGGGAGCAGAGTTCAAACGTTCGTGCTTTACTCTGCTGTGCTCAGAGAGCACCAGGCACCGGAGATGTTGGATTCAAACGCACTTTTAGGTAGGAAGGGAGGAGAGACAGCAATGAGTGTGTCACCCTTACAGTGCTCCCTGTGTGCTGAAGATCCTCAGCAACATCTTTCACTCCTGCCTCTTTGGCTCTGGGAGCAGAGTTCAAACGTTCCTGCTTTACTCAGCTGTGCTCAGAGATGACCAGGCACCAGAGATGATTCAAATGCACTTTGTGGTAGGAAAATGAGGAGAGACAGCAATGTGTGTGTCACCCTTGCAAAGCTCACTGAGTGCTGAAGACGCCCAGAAACATCATTCGCACCTGGATCTTCTGCTCTGGGAGCAGAGTTCAAACATTCGTTTCCTACGCTGCTCTGCTCAGGCAGCTCCAGACTCCACCGATGTCGGATTCGAATGCACTTTGAGGTAGGGAAGTAAGGAGTGACAGCAATGTGTGTGTCACCCTTGAAAGCGCACTGTGTGCAGAAGATGCCCAGACACATCTTTCACTCCTGCCTCTTTTCCTGTGGGAGCAGAGTTCACATGTTTATGCTTCACTCTGCTGAGCTCAGCCGACGGCAGGAACCGGAGATGTTGGATTCAAATGCACTTTAAGGTAGGAAAGTGAGGAAAAACAGCAATGTGTGTGTCACCCTTGCAAAGCTCACTGGGTGCTGAAGATGGCGAGAGAGATCTTTCACTCCTGGCTCTTTGGCTGTGGGAGCAGAGTTCAAACGTTCGTGCCTTACTCTGCTGTGCTCAGAGAGCACCAGGCACCAAAAATGTTGGATTCAAACGCACCTTTAGGTAGGAAGGGAGGAGAGACAGCAATGAGTGTGTCACCCTTGCAGTGCTCCCTGTGTGCTGAAGGTGCCCAGCAACATCTTTCACTCCTGCCTCTTTGGTTCTGGGAGCAGAGTTGAAACGTTCGTGCTTTACTCTGCTGTGCTCAGCTGGAAATAGGCACCGGAGATATTGAATTCAAATGCACTTTGAGGTAGGGATTGAGGAGAGACAGCAATGTGTGTGTCGCTCTTCAAAGCTCACTGTCTGCTGAAATTGCAATGCAACATCTTTCATTCCTGCCTCTTTTCCGGTAGGAGCAGAGTTTAAACATTCGTGCTTTACTCTGCTGTGCTCTGAGAGCACCAGGCACCAAAGATGTTGGATTCAAATGCACTTTCAGGTAGAAAGACAGTAGAGACAGCAATGTGTGTGTCACCCTTGCAAAGCTCACTGAGTGCTGAAGACGCCCAGAAACATCATTCGCACCTGGATCTTCTGCTCTGGGAGCAGAGTTCAAACATTCGTTTCCTACGCTGCTCTGCTCAGGCAGCTCCAGACTCCACCGATGTCGGATTCGAATGCACTTTGAGGTAGGGAAGTAAGGAGTGACAGCAATGTGTGTGTCACCCTTGAAAGCGCACTGTGTGCAGAAGATGCCCAGACACATCTTTCACTCCTGCCTCGTTTCCTGTGGGAGCAGAGTTCACATGTTTATGCTTCACTCTGCTGAGCTCAGCCGACGGCAGGAACCGGAGATGTTGGATTCAAATGCACTTTAAGGTAGGAAAGTGAGGAAAAACAGCAATGTGTGTGTCACCCTTGCAAAGCTCACTGGGTGCTGAAGATGGCGAGAGAGATCTTTCACTCCTGGCTCTTTGGCTGTGGGAGCAGAGTTCAAACGTTCGTGCTTTACTCTGCTGTGCTCAGAGAGCACCAGGCACCGGAGATGTTGGATTCAAACGCACTTTTAGGTAGGAAGGGAGGAGAGACAGCAATGAGTGTGTCACCCTTACAGTGCTCCCTGTGTGCTGAAGATCCTCAGCAACATCTTTCACTCCTGCCTCTTTGGCTCTGGGAGCAGAGTTCAAACGTTCCTGCTTTACTCAGCTGTGCTCAGAGATGACCAGGCACCAGAGATGATTCAAATGCACTTTGTGGTAGGAAAATGAGGAGAGACAGCAATGTGTGTGTCACCCTTGCAAAGCTCACTGAGTGCTGAAGACGCCCAGAAACATCATTCGCACCTGGATCTTCTGCTCTGGGAGCAGAGTTCAAACATTCGTTTCCTACGCTGCTCTGCTCAGGCAGCTCCAGACTCCACCGATGTCGGATTCGAATGCACTTTGAGGTAGGGAAGTAAGGAGTGACAGCAATGTGTGTGTCACCCTTGAAAGCGCACTGTGTGCAGAAGATGCCCAGACACATCTTTCACTCCTGCCTCTTTTCCTGTGGGAGCAGAGTTCACATGTTTATGCTTCACTCTGCTGAGCTCAGCCGACGGCAGGAACCGGAGATGTTGGATTCAAATGCACTTTAAGGTAGGAAAGTGAGGAAAAACAGCAATGTGTGTGTCACCCTTGCAAAGCTCACTGGGTGCTGAAGATGGCGAGAGAGATCTTTCACTCCTGGCTCTTTGGCTGTGGGAGCAGAGTTCAAACGTTCGTGCCTTACTCTGCTGTGCTCAGAGAGCACCAGGCACCAAAAATGTTGGATTCAAACGCACCTTTAGGTAGGAAGGGAGGAGAGACAGCAATGAGTGTGTCACCCTTGCAGTGCTCCCTGTGTGCTGAAGGTGCCCAGCAACATCTTTCACTCCTGCCTCTTTGGTTCTGGGAGCAGAGTTGAAACGTTCGTGCTTTACTCTGCTGTGCTCAGCTGGAAATAGGCACCGGAGATATTGAATTCAAATGCACTTTGAGGTAGGGATTGAGGAGAGACAGCAATGTGTGTGTCGCTCTTCAAAGCTCACTGTCTGCTGAAATTGCAATGCAACATCTTTCATTCCTGCCTCTTTTCCGGTAGGAGCAGAGTTTAAACATTCGTGCTTTACTCTGCTGTGCTCTGAGAGCACCAGGCACCAAAGATGTTGGATTCAAATGCACTTTCAGGTAGAAAGACAGTAGAGACAGCAATGTGTGTGTCACCCTTGCAAAGCTCACTGAGTGCTGAAGACGCCCAGAAACATCATTCGCACCTGGATCTTCTGCTCTGGGAGCAGAGTTCAAACATTCGTTTCCTACGCTGCTCTGCTCAGGCAGCTCCAGACTCCACCGATGTCGGATTCGAATGCACTTTGAGGTAGGGAAGTAAGGAGTGACAGCAATGTGTGTGTCACCCTTGAAAGCGCACTGTGTGCAGAAGATGCCCAGACACATCTTTCACTCCTGCCTCGTTTCCTGTGGGAGCAGAGTTCACATGTTTATGCTTCACTCTGCTGAGCTCAGCCGACGGCAGGAACCGGAGATGTTGGATTCAAATGCACTTTAAGGTAGGAAAGTGAGGAAAAACAGCAATGTGTGTGTCACCCTTGCAAAGCTCACTGGGTGCTGAAGATGGCGAGAGAGATCTTTCACTCCTGGCTCTTTGGCTGTGGGAGCAGAGTTCAAACGTTCGTGCCTTACTCTGCTGTGCTCAGAGAGCACCAGGCACCAAAAATGTTGGATTCAAACGCACCTTTAGGTAGGAAGGGAGGAGAGACAGCAATGAGTGTGTCACCCTTGCAGTGCTCCCTGTGTGCTGAAGGTGCCCAGCAACATCTTTCACTCCTGCCTCTTTGGTTCTGGGAGCAGAGTTGAAACGTTCGTGCTTTACTCTGCTGTGCTCAGCTGGAAATAGGCACCGGAGATATTGAATTCAAATGCACTTTGAGGTAGGGATTGAGGAGAGACAGCAATGTGTGTGTCGCTCTTCAAAGCTCACTGTCTGCTGAAATTGCAATGCAACATCTTTCATTCCTGCCTCTTTTCCGGTAGGAGCAGAGTTTAAACATTCGTGCTTTACTCTGCTGTGCTCTGAGAGCACCAGGCACCAAAGATGTTGGATTCAAATGCACTTTCAGGTAGAAAGACAGTAGAGACAGCAATGTGTGTGTCACCCTTGCAAAGCTCACTGAGTGCTGAAGACGCCCAGAAACATCATTCGCACCTGGATCTTCTGCTCTGGGAGCAGAGTTCAAACATTCGTTTCCTACGCTGCTCTGCTCAGGCAGCTCCAGACTCCACCGATGTCGGATTCGAATGCACTTTGAGGTAGGGAAGTAAGGAGTGACAGCAATGTGTGTGTCACCCTTGAAAGCGCACTGTGTGCAGAAGATGCCCAGACACATCTTTCACTCCTGCCTCGTTTCCTGTGGGAGCAGAGTTCACATGTTTATGCTTCACTCTGCTGAGCTCAGCCGACGGCAGGAACCGGAGATGTTGGATTCAAATGCACTTTAAGGTAGGAAAGTGAGGAAAAACAGCAATGTGTGTGTCACCCTTGCAAAGCTCACTGGGTGCTGAAGATGGCGAGAGAGATCTTTCACTCCTGGCTCTTTGGCTGTGGGAGCAGAGTTCAAACGTTCGTGCTTTACTCTGCTGTGCTCAGAGAGCACCAGGCACCGGAGATGTTGGATTCAAACGCACTTTTAGGTAGGAAGGGAGGAGAGACAGCAATGAGTGTGTCACCCTTACAGTGCTCCCTGTGTGCTGAAGATCCTCAGCAACATCTTTCACTCCTGCCTCTTTGGCTCTGGGAGCAGAGTTCAAACGTTCCTGCTTTACTCAGCTGTGCTCAGAGATGACCAGGCACCAGAGATGATTCAAATGCACTTTGTGGTAGGAAAATGAGGAGAGACAGCAATGTGTGTGTCACCCTTGCAAAGCTCACTGGGTGCTGAAGACGCCCAGAAACATCATTCGCACCTGGATCTTCTGCTCTGGGAGCAGAGTTCAAACATTCGTTTCCTACGCTGCTCTGCTCAGGCAGCTCCAGACTCCACCGATGTCGGATTCGAATGCACTTTGAGGTAGGGAAGTAAGGAGTGACAGCAATGTGTGTGTCACCCTTGAAAGCGCACTGTGTGCAGAAGATGCCCAGACACATCTTTCACTCCTGCCTCTTTTCCTGTGGGAGCAGAGTTCACATGTTTATGCTTCACTCTGCTGAGCTCAGCCGACGGCAGGAACCGGAGATGTTGGATTCAAATGCACTTTGAGGTAGGAAAGTGAGGAAAAACAGCAATGTGTGTGTCACCCTTGCAAAGCTCACTGGGTGCTGAAGATGGCGAGAGAGATCTTTCACTCCTGGCTCTTTGGCTGTGGGAGCAGAGTTCAAACGTTCGTGCCTTACTCTGCTGTGCTCAGAGAGCACCAGGCACCAAAGATGTTGGATTCAAACGCACTTTTAGGTAGGAAGGGAGGAGAGACAGCAATGAGTGTGTCACCCTTGCAGTGCTCCCTGTGTGCTGAAGGTGCCCAGCAACATCTTTCACTCCTGCCTCTTTGGTTCTGGGAGCAGAGTTGAAACGTTCGTGCTTTACTCTGCTGTGCTCAGCTGGAAATAGGCACCGGAGATATTGAATTCAAATGCACTTTGAGGTAGGGATTGAGGAGAGACAGCAATGTGTGTGTCGCTCTTCAAAGCTCACTGTCTGCTGAAATTGCAATGCAACATCTTTCATTCCTGCCTCTTTTCCGGTAGGAGCAGAGTTTAAACGTTCGTGCTTTACTCTGCTGTGCTCTGAGAGCACCAGGCACCAAAGATGTTGGATTCAAATGCACTTTCAGGTAGAAAGACAGTAGAGACAGCAATGTGTGTGTCACCCTTGCAAAGCTCACTGAGTGCTGAAGACGCCCAGAAACATCATTCGCACCTGGATCTTCTGCTCTGGGAGCAGAGTTCAAACATTCGTTTCCTACGCTGCTCTGCTCAGGCAGCTCCAGACTCCACCGATGTCGGATTCGAATGCACTTTGAGGTAGGGAAGTAAGGAGTGACAGCAATGTGTGTGTCACCCTTGAAAGCGCACTGTGTGCAGAAGATGCCCAGACACATCTTTCACTCCTGCCTCTTTTCCTGTGGGAGCAGAGTTCACATGTATATGCTTCACTCTGCTGAGCTCAGCCGACGGCAGGAACCGGAGATGTTGGATTCAAATGCACTTTGAGGTAGGAAAGTGAGGAAAAACAGCAATGTGTGTGTCACCCTTGCAAAGCTCACTGGGTGCTGAAGATGGCGAGAGAGATCTTTCACTCCTGGCTCTTTGGCTGTGGGAGCAGAGTTCAAACGTTCGTGCCTTACTCTGCTGTGCTCAGAGAGCACCAGGCACCAAAGATGTTGGATTCAAACGCACTTTTAGGTAGGAAGGGAGGAGAGACAGCAATGAGTGTGTCACCCTTGCAGTGCTCCCTGTGTGCTGAAGGTGCCCAGCAACATCTTTCACTCATGCCTCTTTGGTTCTGGGAGCAGAGTTGAAACGTTCGTGCTTTACTCTGCTGTGCTCAGCTGGAAATAGGCACCGGAGATATTGAATTCAAATGCACTTTGAGGTAGGGATTGAGGAGAGACAGCAATGTGTGTGTCGCTCTTCAAAGCTCACTGTCTGCTGAAATTGCAATGCAACATCTTTCATTCCTGCCTCTTTTCCGGTAGGAGCAGAGTTAAAACGTTCGTGCTTTACTCTGCTGTGCTCTGAGAGCACCAGGCACCAAAGATGTTGGATTCAAATGCACTTTCAGGTAGAAAGACAGTAGAGACAGCAATGTGTGTGTCACCCTTGCAAAGCTCACTGAGTGCTGAAGACGCCCAGAAACATCATTCGCACCTGGATCTTCTGCTCTGGGAGCAGAGTTCAAACATTCGTTTCCTACGCTGCTCTGCTCAGGCAGCTCCAGACTCCACCGATGTCGGATTCGAATGCACTTTGAGGTAGGGAAGTAAGGAGTGACAGCAATGTGTGTGTCACCCTTGAAAGCGCACTGTGTGCAGAAGATGCCCAGACACATCTTTCACTCCTGCCTCGTTTCCTGTGGGAGCAGAGTTCACATGTTTATGCTTCACTCTGCTGAGCTCAGCCGACGGCAGGAACCGGAGATGTTGGATTCAAATGCACTTTAAGGTAGGAAAGTGAGGAAAAACAGCAATGTGTGTGTCACCATTGCAAAGCTCACTGGGTGCTGAAGATGGCGAGAGAGATCTTTCACTCCTGGCTCTTTGGCTGTGGGAGCAGAGTTCAAACGTTCGTGCCTTACTCTGCTGCGCTCAGAGAGCACCAGGCACCGGAGATGTTGGATTCAAACGCACTTTTAGGTAGGAAGGGAGGAGAGACAGCAATGAGTGTGTCACCCTTACAGTGCTCCCTGTGTGCTGAAGGTGCCCAGCAACATCTTTCACTCATGCCTCTTTGGTTCTGGGAGCAGAGTTGAAAAGTTCGTGCTTTACTCTGCTGTGCTCAGCTGGAAATAGGCACCGGAGATATTGAATTCAAATGCACTTTGAGGTAGGGATTGAGGAGAGACAGCAATGTGTGTGTCGCTCTTCAAAGCTCACTGTCTGCTGAAATTGCAATGCAACATCTTTCATTCCTGCCTCTTTTCCGGTAGGAGCAGAGTTAAAACGTTCGTGCTTTACTCTGCTGTGCTCTGAGAGCACCAGGCACCAAAGATGTTGGATTCAAATGCACTTTCAGGTAGAAAGACAGTAGAGACAGCAATGTGTGTGTCACCCTTGCAAAGCTCACTGAGTGCTGAAGACGCCCAGAAACATCATTCGCACCTGGATCTTCTGCTCTGGGAGCAGAGTTCAAACATTCGTTTCCTACGCTGCTCTGCTCAGGCAGCTCCAGACTCCACCGATGTCGGATTCGAATGCACTTTGAGGTAGGGAAGTAAGGAGTGACAGCAATGTGTGTGTCACCCTTGAAAGCGCACTGTGTGCAGAAGATGCCCAGACACATCTTTCACTCCTGCCTCGTTTCCTGTGGGAGCAGAGTTCACATGTTTATGCTTCACTCTGCTGAGCTCAGCCGACGGCAGGAACCGGAGATGTTGGATTCAAATGCACTTTAAGGTAGGAAAGTGAGGAAAAACAGCAATGTGTGTGTCACCCTTGCAAAGCTCACTGGGTGCTGAAGATGGCGAGAGAGATCTTTCACTCCTGGCTCTTTGGCTGTGGGAGCAGAGTTCAAACGTTCGTGCTTTACTCTGCTGTGCTCAGAGAGCACCAGGCACCGGAGATGTTGGATTCAAACGCACTTTTAGGTAGGAAGGGAGGAGAGACAGCAATGAGTGTGTCACCCTTACAGTGCTCCCTGTGTGCTGAAGATCCTCAGCAACATCTTTCACTCCTGCCTCTTTGGCTCTGGGAGCAGAGTTCAAACGTTCCTGCTTTACTCAGCTGTGCTCAGAGATGACCAGGCACCAGAGATGATTCAAATGCACTTTGTGGTAGGAAAATGAGGAGAGACAGCAATGTGTGTGTCACCCTTGCAAAGCTCACTGAGTGCTGAAGACGCCCAGAAACATCATTCGCACCTGGATCTTCTGCTCTGGGAGCAGAGTTCAAACATTCGTTTCCTACGCTGCTCTGCTCAGGCAGCTCCAGACTCCACCGATGTCGGATTCGAATGCACTTTGAGGTAGGGAAGTAAGGAGTGACAGCAATGTGTGTGTCACCCTTGAAAGCGCACTGTGTGCAGAAGATGCCCAGACACATCTTTCACTCCTGCCTCTTTTCCTGTGGGAGCAGAGTTCACATGTTTATGCTTCACTCTGCTGAGCTCAGCCGACGGCAGGAACCGGAGATGTTGGATTCAAATGCACTTTGAGGTAGGAAAGTGAGGAAAAACAGCAATGTGTGTGTCACCCTTGCAAAGCTCACTGGGTGCTGAAGATGGCGAGAGAGATCTTTCACTCCTGGCTCTTTGGCTGTGGGAGCAGAGTTCAAACGTTCGTGCCTTACTCTGCTGTGCTCAGAGAGCACCAGGCACCAAAGATGTTGGATTCAAACGCACTTTTAGGTAGGAAGGGAGGAGAGACAGCAATGAGTGTGTCACCCTTGCAGTGCTCCCTGTGTGCTGAAGGTGCCCAGCAACATCTTTCACTCCTGCCTCTTTGGTTCTGGGAGCAGAGTTGAAACGTTCGTGCTTTACTCTGCTGTGCTCAGCTGGAAATAGGCACCGGAGATATTGAATTCAAATGCACTTTGAGGTAGGGATTGAGGAGAGACAGCAATGTGTGTGTCGCTCTTCAAAGCTCACTGTCTGCTGAAATTGCAATGCAACATCTTTCATTCCTGCCTCTTTTCCGGTAGGAGCAGAGTTTAAACGTTCGTGCTTTACTCTGCTGTGCTCTGAGAGCACCAGGCACCAAAGATGTTGGATTCAAATGCACTTTCAGGTAGAAAGACAGTAGAGACAGCAATGTGTGTGTCACCCTTGCAAAGCTCACTGAGTGCTGAAGACGCCCAGAAACATCATTCGCACCTGGATCTTCTGCTCTGGGAGCAGAGTTCAAACATTCGTTTCCTACGCTGCTCTGCTCAGGCAGCTCCAGACTCCACCGATGTCGGATTCGAATGCACTTTGAGGTAGGGAAGTAAGGAGTGACAGCAATGTGTGTGTCACCCTTGAAAGCGCACTGTGTGCAGAAGATGCCCAGACACATCTTTCACTCCTGCCTCTTTTCCTGTGGGAGCAGAGTTCACATGTATATGCTTCACTCTGCTGAGCTCAGCCGACGGCAGGAACCGGAGATGTTGGATTCAAATGCACTTTGAGGTAGGAAAGTGAGGAAAAACAGCAATGTGTGTGTCACCCTTGCAAAGCTCACTGGGTGCTGAAGATGGCGAGAGAGATCTTTCACTCCTGGCTCTTTGGCTGTGGGAGCAGAGTTCAAACGTTCGTGCCTTACTCTGCTGTGCTCAGAGAGCACCAGGCACCAAAGATGTTGGATTCAAACGCACTTTTAGGTAGGAAGGGAGGAGAGACAGCAATGAGTGTGTCACCCTTGCAGTGCTCCCTGTGTGCTGAAGGTGCCCAGCAACATCTTTCACTCATGCCTCTTTGGTTCTGGGAGCAGAGTTGAAACGTTCGTGCTTTACTCTGCTGTGCTCAGCTGGAAATAGGCACCGGAGATATTGAATTCAAATGCACTTTGAGGTAGGGATTGAGGAGAGACAGCAATGTGTGTGTCGCTCTTCAAAGCTCACTGTCTGCTGAAATTGCAATGCAACATCTTTCATTCCTGCCTCTTTTCCGGTAGGAGCAGAGTTAAAACGTTCGTGCTTTACTCTGCTGTGCTCTGAGAGCACCAGGCACCAAAGATGTTGGATTCAAATGCACTTTCAGGTAGAAAGACAGTAGAGACAGCAATGTGTGTGTCACCCTTGCAAAGCTCACTGAGTGCTGAAGACGCCCAGAAACATCATTCGCACCTGGATCTTCTGCTCTGGGAGCAGAGTTCAAACATTCGTTTCCTACGCTGCTCTGCTCAGGCAGCTCCAGACTCCACCGATGTCGGATTCGAATGCACTTTGAGGTAGGGAAGTAAGGAGTGACAGCAATGTGTGTGTCACCCTTGAAAGCGCACTGTGTGCAGAAGATGCCCAGACACATCTTTCACTCCTGCCTCGTTTCCTGTGGGAGCAGAGTTCACATGTTTATGCTTCACTCTGCTGAGCTCAGCCGACGGCAGGAACCGGAGATGTTGGATTCAAATGCACTTTAAGGTAGGAAAGTGAGGAAAAACAGCAATGTGTGTGTCACCCTTGCAAAGCTCACTGGGTGCTGAAGATGGCGAGAGAGATCTTTCACTCCTGGCTCTTTGGCTGTGGGAGCAGAGTTCAAACGTTCGTGCCTTACTCTGCTGCGCTCAGAGAGCACCAGGCACCAAAGATGTTGGATTCAAACGCACTTTTAGGTAGGAAGGGAGGAGAGACAGCAATGAGTGTGTCACCCTTACAGTGCTCCCTGTGTGCTGAAGGTGCCCAGCAACATCTTTCACTCATGCCTCTTTGGTTCTGGGAGCAGAGTTGAAAAGTTCGTGCTTTACTCTGCTGTGCTCAGCTGGAAATAGGCACCGGAGATATTGAATTCAAATGCACTTTGAGGTAGGGATTGAGGAGAGACAGCAATGTGTGTGTCGCTCTTCAAAGCTCACTGTCTGCTGAAATTGCAATGCAACATCTTTCATTCCTGCCTCTTTCCCGGTAGGAGCAGAGTTTAAACGTTCGTGCTTTACTCTGCTGTGCTCTGAGAGCACCAGGCACCAAAGATGTTGGATTCAAATGCACTTTCAGGTAGAAAGACAGTAGAGACAGCAATGTGTGTGTCACCCTTGCAAAGCTCACTGAGTGCTGAAGACGCCCAGAAACATCATTCGCACCTGGATCTTCTGCTCTGGGAGCAGAGTTCAAACATTCGTTTCCTACGCTGCTCTGCTCAGGCAGCTCCAGACTCCACCGATGTCGGATTCGAATGCACTTTGAGGTAGGGAAGTAAGGAGTGACAGCAATGTGTGTGTCACCCTTGAAAGCGCACTGTGTGCAGAAGATGCCCAGACACATCTTTCACTCCTGCCTCTTTTCCTGTGGGAGCAGAGTTCACATGTTTATGCTTCACTCTGCTGAGCTCAGCCGACGGCAGGAACCGGAGATGTTGGATTCAAATGCACTTTAAGGTAGGAAAGTGAGGAAAAACAGCAATGTGTGTGTCACCCTTGCAAAGCTCACTGGGTGCTGAAGATGGCGAGAGAGATCTTTCACTCCTGGCTCTTTGGCTGTGGGAGCAGAGTTCAAACGTTCGTGCTTTACTCTGCTGTGCTCAGAGAGCACCAGGCACCGGAGATGTTGGATTCAAACGCACTTTTAGGTAGGAAGGGAGGAGAGACAGCAATGAGTGTGTCACCCTTACAGTGCTCCCTGTGTGCTGAAGATCCTCAGCAACATCTTTCACTCCTGCCTCTTTGGCTCTGGGAGCAGAGTTCAAACGTTCCTGCTTTACTCAGCTGTGCTCAGAGATGACCAGGCACCAGAGATGATTCAAATGCACTTTGTGGTAGGAAAATGAGGAGAGACAGCAATGTGTGTGTCACCCTTGCAAAGCTCACTGAGTGCTGAAGACGCCCAGAAACATCATTCGCACCTGGATCTTCTGCTCTGGGAGCAGAGTTCAAACATTCGTTTCCTACGCTGCTCTGCTCAGGCAGCTCCAGACTCCACCGATGTCGGATTCGAATGCACTTTGAGGTAGGGAAGTAAGGAGTGACAGCAATGTGTGTGTCACCCTTGAAAGCGCACTGTGTGCAGAAGATGCCCAGACACATCTTTCACTCCTGCCTCTTTTCCTGTGGGAGCAGAGTTCACATGTTTATGCTTCACTCTGCTGAGCTCAGCCGACGGCAGGAAACGGAGATGTTGGATTCAAATGCACTTTGAGGTAGGAAAGTGAGGAAAAACAGCAATGTGTGTGTCACCCTTGCAAAGCTCACTGGGTGCTGAAGATGGCGAGAGAGATCTTTCACTCCTGGCTCTTTGGCTGTGGGAGCAGAGTTCAAACGTTCGTGCCTTACTCTGCTGTGCTCAGAGAGCACCAGGCACCAAAGATGTTGGATTCAAACGCACTTTTAGGTAGGAAGGGAGGAGAGACAGCAATGAGTGTGTCACCCTTGCAGTGCTCCCTGTGTGCTGAAGGTGCCCAGCAACATCTTTCACTCATGCCTCTTTGGTTCTGGGAGCAGAGTTGAAACGTTCGTGCTTTACTCTGCTGTGCTCAGCTGGAAATAGGCACCGGAGATATTGAATTCAAATGCACTTTGAGGTAGGGATTGAGGAGAGACAGCAATGTGTGTGTCGCTCTTCAAAGCTCACTGTCTGCTGAAATTGCAATGCAACATCTTTCATTCCTGCCTCTTTTCCGGTAGGAGCAGAGGTAAAACGTTCGTGCTTTACTCTGCTGTGCTCTGAGAGCACCAGGCACCAAAGATGTTGGATTCAAATGCACTTTCAGGTAGAAAGACAGTAGAGACAGCAATGTGTGTGTCACCCTTGCAAAGCTCACTGAGTGCTGAAGACGCCCAGAAACATCATTCGCACCTGGATCTTCTGCTCTGGGAGCAGAGTTCAAACATTCGTTTCCTACGCTGCTCTGCTCAGGCAGCTCCAGACTCCACCGATGTCGGATTCGAATGCACTTTGAGGTAGGGAAGTAAGGAGTGACAGCAATGTGTGTGTCACCCTTGAAAGCGCACTGTGTGCAGAAGATGCCCAGACACATCTTTCACTCCTGCCTCGTTTCCTGTGGGAGCAGAGTTCACATGTTTATGCTTCACTCTGCTGAGCTCAGCCGACGGCAGGAACCGGAGATGTTGGATTCAAATGCACTTTAAGGTAGGAAAGTGAGGAAAAACAGCAATGTGTGTGTCACCCTTGCAAAGCTCACTGGGTGCTGAAGATGGCGAGAGAGATCTTTCACTCCTGGCTCTTTGGCTGTGGGAGCAGAGTTCAAACGTTCGTGCCTTACTCTGCTGCGCTCAGAGAGCACCAGGCACCAAAGATGTTGGATTCAAACGCACTTTTAGGTAGGAAGGGAGGAGAGACAGCAATGAGTGTGTCACCCTTACAGTGCTCCCTGTGTGCTGAAGGTGCCCAGCAACATCTTTCACTCATGCCTCTTTGGTTCTGGGAGCAGAGTTGAAAAGTTCGTGCTTTACTCTGCTGTGCTCAGCTGGAAATAGGCACCGGAGATATTGAATTCAAATGCACTTTGAGGTAGGGATTGAGGAGAGACAGCAATGTGTGTGTCGCTCTTCAAAGCTCACTGTCTGCTGAAATTGCAATGCAACATCTTTCATTCCTGCCTCTTTCCCGGTAGGAGCAGAGTTTAAACGTTCGTGCTTTACTCTGCTGTGCTCTGAGAGCACCAGGCACCAAAGATGTTGGATTCAAATGCACTTTCAGGTAGAAAGACAGTAGAGACAGCAATGTGTGTGTCACCCTTGCAAAGCTCACTGAGTGCTGAAGACGCCCAGAAACATCATTCGCACCTGGATCTTCTGCTCTGGGAGCAGAGTTCAAACATTCGTTTCCTACGCTGCTCTGCTCAGGCAGCTCCAGACTCCACCGATGTCGGATTCGAATGCACTTTGAGGTAGGGAAGTAAGGAGTGACAGCAATGTGTGTGTCACCCTTGAAAGCGCACTGTGTGCAGAAGATGCCCAGACACATCTTTCACTCCTGCCTCGTTTCCTGTGGGAGCAGAGTTCACATGTTTATGCTTCACTCTGCTGAGCTCAGCCGACGGCAGGAACCGGAGATGTTGGATTCAAATGCACTTTAAGGTAGGAAAGTGAGGAAAAACAGCAATGTGTGTGTCACCCTTGCAAAGCTCACTGGGTGCTGAAGATGGCGAGAGAGATCTTTCACTCCTGGCTCTTTGGCTGTGGGAGCAGAGTTCAAACGTTCGTGCTTTACTCTGCTGTGCTCAGAGAGCACCAGGCACCGGAGATGTTGGATTCAAACGCACTTTTAGGTAGGAAGGGAGGAGAGACAGCAATGAGTGTGTCACCCTTACAGTGCTCCCTGTGTGCTGAAGATCCTCAGCAACATCTTTCACTCCTGCCTCTTTGGCTCTGGGAGCAGAGTTCAAACGTTCCTGCTTTACTCAGCTGTGCTCAGAGATGACCAGGCACCAGAGATGATTCAAATGCACTTTGTGGTAGGAAAATGAGGAGAGACAGCAATGTGTGTGTCACCCTTGCAAAGCTCACTGAGTGCTGAAGACGCCCAGAAACATCATTCGCACCTGGATCTTCTGCTCTGGGAGCAGAGTTCAAACATTCGTTTCCTACGCTGCTCTGCTCAGGCAGCTCCAGACTCCACCGATGTCGGATTCGAATGCACTTTGAGGTAGGGAAGTAAGGAGTGACAGCAATGTGTGTGTCACCCTTGAAAGCGCACTGTGTGCAGAAGATGCCCAGACACATCTTTCACTCCTGCCTCTTTTCCTGTGGGAGCAGAGTTCACATGTTTATGCTTCACTCTGCTGAGCTCAGCCGACGGCAGGAAACGGAGATGTTGGATTCAAATGCACTTTGAGGTAGGAAAGTGAGGAAAAACAGCAATGTGTGTGTCACCCTTGCAAAGCTCACTGGGTGCTGAAGATGGCGAGAGAGATCTTTCACTCCTGGCTCTTTGGCTGTGGGAGCAGAGTTCAAACGTTCGTGCCTTACTCTGCTGTGCTCAGAGAGCACCAGGCACCAAAGATGTTGGATTCAAACGCACTTTTAGGTAGGAAGGGAGGAGAGACAGCAATGAGTGTGTCACCCTTGCAGTGCTCCCTGTGTGCTGAAGATCCTCAGCAACATCTTTCACTCCTGCCTCTTTGGCTCTGGGAGCAGAGTTCAAACGTTCCTGCTTTACTCAGCTGTGCTCAGAGATGACCAGGCACCAGAGATGATTCAAATGCACTTTGTGGTAGGAAAATGAGGAGAGACAGCAATGTGTGTGTCACCCTTGCAAAGCTCACTGGGTGCTGAAGATGGCGAGAGAGATCATTCACTCCTGGCTCTTTGGCTGTGGGAGCAGAGTTCAAACGTTCGTGCTTTACTCTGCTGTGCTCAGAGAGCACCAGGCACCAAAGATGTTGGATTCAAACGCACTTTTAGGTAGGAAGGGAGGAGAGACAGCAATGAGTGTGTCACCCTTGCAGTGCTCCCTGTGTGCTGAAGATCCTCAGCAACATCTTTCATTCCTGCCCCTTTTACTGTGGGAGCAGTGTTTAAACGCTCGTGCTTTACTCTGCTGTGCTCAGAGAGCACCAGGCACCAAAGATGTTGGATTCAAACGCACTTTCAGGTAGAAAGACAGTAGAGACAGCAATGTGTGTGTCACCCTTGCAAAGCTCACTGAGTGCTGAAGACGCCCAGAAACATCATTCGCACCTGGATCTTCTGCTCTGGGAGCAGAGTTCAAACATTCGTTTCCTACGCTGCTCTGCTCAGGCAGCTCCAGACTCCACCGATGTCGGATTCGAATGCACTTTGAGGTAGGGAAGTAAGGAGTGACAGCAATGTGTGTGTCACCCTTGAAAGCGCACTGTGTGCAGAAGATGCCCAGACACATCTTTCACTCCTGCCTCGTTTCCTGTGGGAGCAGAGTTCACATGTTTATGCTTCACTCTGCTGAGCTCAGCCGACGGCAGGAACCGGAGATGTTGGATTCAAATGCACTTTAAGGTAGGAAAGTGAGGAAAAACAGCAATGTGTGTGTCACCCTTGCAAAGCTCACTGGGTGCTGAAGATGGCGAGAGAGATCTTTCACTCCTGGCTCTTTGGCTGTGGGAGCAGAGTTCAAACGTTCGTGCCTTACTCTGCTGCGCTCAGAGAGCACCAGGCACCAAAGATGTTGGATTCAATCGCACTTTTAGGTAGGAAGGGAGGAGAGACAGCAATGAGTGTGTCACCCTTGCAGTGCTCCCTGTGTGCTGAAGGTGCCCAGCAACATCTTTCACTCATGCCTCTTTGGTTCTGGGAGCAGAGTTGAAACGTTCGTGCTTTACTCTGCTGTGCTCAGCTGGAAATAGGCACCGGAGATATTGAATTCAAATGCACTTTGAGGTAGGGATTGAGGAGAGACAGCAATGTGTGTGTCGCTCTTCAAAGCTCACTGTCTGCTGAAATTGCAATGCAACATCTTTCATTCCTGCCTCTTTCCCGGTAGGAGCAGAGTTTAAACGTTCGTGCTTTACTCTGCTGTGCTCTGAGAGCACCAGGCACCAAAGATGTTGGATTCAAATGCACTTTCAGGTAGAAAGACAGTAGAGACAGCAATGTGTGTGTCACCCTTGCAAAGCTCACTGAGTGCTGAAGACGCCCAGAAACATCATTCGCACCTGGATCTTCTGCTCTGGGAGCAGAGTTCAAACATTCGTTTCCTACGCTGCTCTGCTCAGGCAGCTCCAGACTCCACCGATGTCGGATTCGAATGCACTTTGAGGTAGGGAAGTAAGGAGTGACAGCAATGTGTGTGTCACCCTTGAAAGCGCACTGTGTGCAGAAGATGCCCAGACACATCTTTCACTCCTGCCTCTTTTCCTGTGGGAGCAGAGTTCACATGTTTATGCTTCACTCTGCTGAGCTCAGCCGACGGCAGGAACCGGAGATGTTGGATTCAAATGCACTTTAAGGTAGGAAAGTGAGGAAAAACAGCAATGTGTGTGTCACCCTTGCAAAGCTCACTGGGTGCTGAAGATGGCGAGAGAGATCTTTCACTCCTGGCTCTTTGGCTGTGGGAGCAGAGTTCAAACGTTCGTGCCTTACTCTGCTGTGCTCAGAGAGCACCAGGCACCAAAGATGTTGGATTCAAACGCACTTTTAGGTAGGAAGGGAGGAGAGACAGCAATGAGTGTGTCACCCTTGCAGTGCTCCCTGTGTGCTGAAGATCCTCAGCAACATCTTTCACTCCTGCCTCTTTGGCTCTGGGAGCAGAGTTCAAACGTTCCTGCTTTACTCAGCTGTGCTCAGAGATGACCAGGCACCAGAGATGATTCAAATGCACTTTGTGGTAGGAAAATGAGGAGAGACAGCAATGTGTGTGTCACCCTTGCAAAGCTCACTGTGTGTTGAAGATGGCGAGAGAGATCATTCACTCCTGGCTCTTTGGCTGTGGGAGCAGAGTTCAAACGTTCGTGCTTTACTCTGCTGTGCTCAGAGAGCACCAGGCACCAAAGATGTTGGATTCAAACGCACTTTTAGGTAGGAAGGGAGGAGAGACAGCAATGAGTGTGTCACCCTTGCAGTGCTCCCTGTGTGCTGAAGATCCTCAGCAACATCTTTCATTCCTGCCCCTTTTACTGTGGGAGCAGTGTTTAAACGCTCGTGCTTTACTCTGCTGTGCTCAGAGAGCACCAGGCACCAAAGATGTTGGATTCAAACGCACTTTCAGGTAGAAAGACAGTAGAGACAGCAATGTGTGTGTCACCCTTGCAAAGCTCACTGAGTGCTGAAGACGCCCAGAAACATCATTCGCACCTGGATCTTCTGCTCTGGGAGCAGAGTTCAAACATTCGTTTCCTACGCTGCTCTGCTCAGGCAGCTCCAGACTCCACCGATGTCGGATTCGAATGCACTTTGAGGTAGGGAAGTAAGGAGTGACAGCAATGTGTGTGTCACCCTTGAAAGCGCACTGTGTGCAGAAGATGCCCAGACACATCTTTCACTCCTGCCTCGTTTCCTGTGGGAGCAGAGTTCACATGTTTATGCTTCACTCTGCTGAGCTCAGCCGACGGCAGGAACCGGAGATGTTGGATTCAAATGCACTTTAAGGTAGGAAAGTGAGGAAAAACAGCAATGTGTGTGTCACCCTTGCAAAGCTCACTGGGTGCTGAAGATGGCGAGAGAGATCTTTCACTCCTGGCTCTTTGGCTGTGGGAGCAGAGTTCAAACGTTCGTGCCTTACTCTGCTGCGCTCAGAGAGCACCAGGCACCAAAGATGTTGGATTCAATCGCACTTTTAGGTAGGAAGGGAGGAGAGACAGCAATGAGTGTGTCACCCTTGCAGTGCTCCCTGTGTGCTGAAGGTGCCCAGCAACATCTTTCACTCATGCCTCTTTGGTTCTGGGAGCAGAGTTGAAACGTTCGTGCTTTACTCTGCTGTGCTCAGCTGGAAATAGGCACCGGAGATATTGAATTCAAATGCACTTTGAGGTAGGGATTGAGGAGAGACAGCAATGTGTGTGTCGCTCTTCAAAGCTCACTGTCTGCTGAAATTGCAATGCAACATCTTTCATTCCTGCCTCTTTCCCGGTAGGAGCAGAGTTTAAACGTTCGTGCTTTACTCTGCTGTGCTCTGAGAGCACCAGGCACCAAAGATGTTGGATTCAAATGCACTTTCAGGTAGAAAGACAGTAGAGACAGCAATGTGTGTGTCACCCTTGCAAAGCTCACTGAGTGCTGAAGACGCCCAGAAACATCATTCGCACCTGGATCTTCTGCTCTGGGAGCAGAGTTCAAACATTCGTTTCCTACGCTGCTCTGCTCAGGCAGCTCCAGACTCCACGGATGTCGGATTCGAATGCACTTTGAGGTAGGGAAGTAAGGAGTGACAGCAATGTGTGTGTCACCCTTGAAAGCGCACTGTGTGCAGAAGATGCCCAGACACATCTTTCACTCCTGCCTCTTTTCCTGTGGGAGCAGAGTTCACATGTTTATGCTTCACTCTGCTGAGCTCAGCCGACGGCAGGAACCGGAGATGTTGGATTCAAATGCACTTTGAGGTAGGAAAGTGAGGAAAAACAGCAATGTGTGTGTCACCCTTGCAAAGCTCACTGGGTGCTGAAGATGGCGAGAGAGATCTTTCACTCCTGGCTCTTTGGCTGTGGGAGCAGAGTTCAAACGTTCGTGCCTTACTCTGCTGTGCTCAGAGAGCACCAGGCACCAAAGATGTTGGATTCAAACGCACTTTTAGGTAGGAAGGGAGGAGAGACAGCAATGAGTGTGTCACCCTTGCAGTGCTCCCTGTGTGCTGAAGGTGCCCAGCAACATCTTTCACTCCTGCCTCTTTGGTTCTGGGAGCAGAGTTGAAACGTTCGTGCTTTACTCTGCTGTGCTCAGCTGGAAATAGGCACCGGAGATATTGAATTCAAATGCACTTTGAGGTAGGGATTGAGGAGAGACAGCAATGTGTGTGTCGCTCTTCAAAGCTCACTGTCTGCTGAAATTGCAATGCAACATCTTTCATTCCTGCCTCTTTTCCGGTAGGAGCAGAGTTTAAACGTTCGTGCTTTACTCTGCTGTGCTCTGAGAGCACCAGGCACCAAAGATGTTGGATTCAAATGCACTTTCAGGTAGAAAGACAGTAGAGACAGCAATGTGTGTGTCACCCTTGCAAAGCTCACTGAGTGCTGAAGACGCCCAGAAACATCATTCGCACCTGGATCTTCTGCTCTGGGAGCAGAGTTCAAACATTCGTTTCCTACGCT